>NW_011888785.1:22693958-22712548 GCF_000151845.1 Pteropus vampyrus | reverse complement strand
TCACATTTTACTAGAGCTCCCAAATATCTTTCCAAAAATACATTAACAAACTTTATACATACTTACCCTAATAGTTTTTGAGATTATCTGTCTCTTCCACCTTACTAACACTTGATATTATCAATTGTTTTATGTATTTCATTTTTACAATGTTGCAAGTTTTTTAATTTAAAAAAAATGTGAAACATACATATAAAATAATACACGATACAAATACATTTTAAAGATTAATATTCATGAAGTTTACTACCTAGATGAAATCATAAGTAATAAAACATGGTCCAGGAACAGCTGGTTAAATGACTTGGCCTCTTGGTACACATTTCATGGACTTTACAGTCTCCTGTGTACCCTATCCTGAATGTATCCTTTTCTCTGACCCTAACATGTGACCACCACCTTTAATTTGTAGTTAATCATTCTTGATTTGCTTTTTAAAATTGTTGTATTAGTAAGGGTTCTCCAGAACAATAAGATGTGTATAAATATAGAAAAAAAAAGATTTATTAAAAGGAATTGAAAAAATAAAAAAAAAAAAGATTTATTAAAAGGAATTGGCTCATGCAATTATGGACACTGCGTCTCGAGATCTGAAGGGTGAGTCGGCAAGCTGGAGACACAGGAGAGAAGATGGTACAGTTCCAATCACATTCAAAGGCTGAGAACCAGGAGAGCTCATGGTGCCATTTCAGTTTATAGGCTAGCAGATTTGAGACCCAGGAAGAGTTAATATTTTAGTTTGAATCTAAAGCAGACAAAAACCAATGTCCAGTTCAATCGTCATCAGACAGGAAGAATTCCCTTTTACTTGAAGGAGTCTCAGACTTTTTGTTCTATTCAAATCTTCAATTGATTGGAGGAGTTCTACCCATATTAGGGAGGATAATCTGCTTTACTCAGTCTATTGATTTAAATATTTTTTCTCTTCAGCTTTATTGAGATATTGACATATATCATGGGTAAGTTTAAGATGTACAACATATTGATTTGGTAAATATAGACTGCAAAATTATTACGACCATGGTGTTAGCTAAGATCTCCATCCTGTCACATAATTACTTTTTGTGTGTATGCGTGTGGTGAGAACATTTAAGATCTATTCTCTTAGCAACATTCAAGTATATGATACAGTATTATTAACTATAATCACCATATTATACATTTAGATTATTCATCTTATAACTGGAAATTTATACCCTTGAACAACATCTCTTCATTTCTCCCACCCCACAGGCTCTGGCAACCATCATTTTACTAATTTTATGAGTTTGGCTTTTTTAGATTCCACATATAAGGAATATTATGCAGCATTTGTCTTTCGGTGTAGATTTATTTCACCTAGGATGAGCATTATGCCCATGTTGTTGTAATGGCAAAATTTCCTTCTTTCTCATGGCTAAATAGTATTCATATACATATATATGAATATCATATACATATATATCTCATATTTTGTACCCATTCGCCCACTAACAGACTCTTAAGTTTTTCTATATTCTGGCTATTGTAAATAATTATGCCTTATCAATTTAATGGGTAAATGTTGTATCTAGTTAAGTTGGCATTTACAGTTCCCCAGCTGGCATATTGATTCATAGATTTATGGTCCATTTTTATCTTCTGCTAAAAACATTTGATATAAACTGTTTTCACATTGAATTGAAATGCAGTATTTATTATGTAGTAAATGCGTAAATATATACATAATCGGATATGTTTATGCACTTAATTCTGTTCTACTAATTTATTTGTGGTGTTGTGGTTATGCATGTATCTGTGTCTAACACTGTTTTGACTAAAGCAGCCACATAGCAAGTTTTAATTATTATAATTCAATGACAAATTAAAATGTTTCCATCACCAAAACAAAGTGAAAAAAGTAATTATCTTATCAGGATAATTTATTTAAAATATGCTTCTGGTTAGCCTTCTTTTCTAAGTAATAACCTTGCTTTTCTAGTTCTTCGATGGTGATGATACTTTGGATAAATAGGAAACATCTATTCTTCATTATTTAACATGTTGACATTGTACAAACGGCTACAATTAATTTTGCAAATATGCTCTGATAAAGTACAATTTGAAATAGGCTCATCTAGGCTGAAAAAATTCTATTATGACACAATAAATTTCTGCTTTAGAATTTAACTAAATTTGTGTAATAACAGTATGTAAATGGCAAAAAAAAACTTTGAAAACCAAAGGTCCATTTTAGCATGACTGAGAAAGAAACTCTCTTCCTTTCCTGTACAGAGCAGCTGTCATGTCAGAGGCACCTTGTTCTAGTGGGGAATTTGATGATGGCTTATAAAACCTTGAAGTTTCTGAAGCCATTTAAATATGATCTTTAATGACTTTAAAGTAGATTAGCCCTTGACCTTTCTGTTCCCATGGTATTTTTCTCATTTAGCTTTGACATATGTAACAGAAAATTATGCTCTTCAGATCTCTTTGAAACTTCCAATTATGTCAAGAGGCTTAACTTGATTTTTGATTGACTTATAATGGCAAGAGCTGATCTTTGAAGAAGGTTACAGATGCAAATCAGTGCTCTTTGGGACTCCATAATATTAGCTATAATTTTGTTAATACTAAAAGGAGACATTTAAAATAATAAAGTTATAATATGATTTATACTTATGTAATTTTAGAAAAGTAGAATTTAGCAAAGAAGTCCAATTTTTTTATATGATATGGCTTTTTCCTACACTACTTCTCATCATTGCCCATTTACTTTTAAAATTTATATAAGATGTCTAAAAATTATAGTGTATCATTAACATCATAACTTCAAAAGATTAAAAAAATCATACAATGTAATTTAAGAAAATGTAATTATAAGGTACAAAACACATTTTCAAAAATGAATCCCAGAGAAACTGTATTTAAACTTGAGTAACTGACAAATGAAGCTTTTATAAAGTTTCATATAGAAATAGAAGAGAAAGGAATTGAATATAGGCAGTAAGCTGAGAAATGGAAAAAGAAATGTAAAAAAATATAAGGATGGTAAATAGAAACAACTAAAATAATCACTAAAATACTCTGTGTTTTAAATAGAACATTATATATATTACATACACACATGCACACACACTTAACATTATATATATGTATGTACATACGCTAGACTTTAAAAAGTCATTTTATAATTCAATTATTTATGTAGTTCTACATAGAAATAGAATATAGACTATAAAAATAATTTATATTAAGAATGTGGAATTTGAAGGATAGTGATAATAAACAGAATATTTTAATTCAAGTTTACAACTTGACTATAATTCTAAACAAAACATTCTAAATGAAGTACAAATCAAAAGGGATATTTGCTATCATTCCTGTGAGTGAGGAATTTAGCTTTCAAAAAAAAAATCTGTTCCTTAGCCAAGTAAAAATCTGTTAAGTTATAATGTTGTTTTGATTTTCATTCTTATGTCCTAGCAATATAGGTTCTTATCTCATTTATAGGATTTAAAATAAAGTTGTTAGACAAATGCATGACAATTTCTTCCAGTTAAATTTATACATTTATTTAATTTCTATACAGATTCTTGTATTCGAAGATAAAAATATGGGATGAATTATGTCCTGCAAAATTCATATGTTGAAATTCTAACCACCAGTACCTCAGAATGTGACCTTATTTGGGAATAGAGTTTTTTAGATATAATTATTTAAACTAGGATGAGGTCGTATTGGAGTAGAGTGGGCTCCTAATCCAGTTTGACTGGTGTCCTTATGAAAGAATGCCATATGAAGAGACAGGCATACATACAGGAAAAATCTCAGGTGAAAATGAAGACAGAGATGAGAATGATGTTTCTACAAGCAAAGAAACAGCAAAGATTGCCAGCAAACCACCAGAAGCCATGCAGAAAGGCATGGTGCATATTCTTTCTCATAGCCCTCTGAAGGAACCAAGTCTGCCAGTAACTTAATCTTGGACTTCTAGCCTCCAAAACTGAGATAATACATTTCTGTTGTTTAAGCATTTAGTCTGTGGTACTTTGTTACAGCAGCCCTAACAAATAAATATAATAAGCATCCATTAATCTTTCTAATTTTTCTACAATGTAGTTAAAACCAATGGAATAGACATAAATAGTACAGAGTGAATAGTAAACTCAGAACAGAGAAAATATGAGTTACAGTGCCAGTACGAGATGAAAAGACCAGTATAATTTAGACAATTCAAATGAATATTTAGCAATATATTTGCAAAAACATAAAATTAAACAACTACATGTAATAAATAAGAATAACTGTTCTGGAAGGGAAATCCTTCATTTCTAGGAAAACAAGTAAAATTTTTACTGATTTCATATATATGTACCATTTCTTATTCTGCTAGTATAACATATAGTTCTTCAGTTCATCTGTAATCTATTTATCTTTAGGTAACATACTGATTTTCTGGCAATGATAAATTCTCTTAAAAATTAGTGTATTGAATATGTTATAGACACATTACTCCTTCTTAAGACTGTAGGTATATGAATAACAAGTGTTTCAGGTTAGAGTTCTTTTACCATTTCTTCTTTCTCTGTACTCCTTACTGGAGAGGGATCTTAGGTCAGGTGAAAAAAGAGAAAGAGACTAGTGACATCATGATCCATTAACATTTTAATAGAAGCTATTGTAATCTCTGTCACCTTAATCAGTTTATAAGATTGACTGACATAATCTGTAGGTTCTATTTATTCACTGAGATTTACAAAATGCTGAACCGTTAGTGTACTCAGCTGTTTATTAAAATACCTGAGCATTTTCTCTCACCTATAGTGATGTTTTCTTACTAAAAGTCGGGTGTTTATTACTCAAATCTGTTTATATCAATTTTACTTGTTAACTAATGTACTTGTAGAATTCAGTTAAGATTATGCAAAGCAATGAAATGTGAGTACAAACAATAAAAACGATTTGACTTCTACTAACGGAATGCTTTGGAAAATGTTGATAAGAACAAGTCGATAAAAAAAATAAAATTGCCATACGGTTGAAACAAAAAATAAAGTTTGGGAGAAAAAGTTTTAGAAGCAAAGTTACTATTTACTCAGACAGCTTTGTAAGTATATTTAAGTTCTTATTCTTTTAAACAAATTTTGAAGTGAAAATCATAGATGATTATGAGTATGTTTTATAGAAATATCACAAAAAATTTTATTTATTGGACAGTACTCAAAGAAGAGTCCTGGCTCTACATCACAAAATTGGTGAATGAATACATATGCTTATGCTTTATATTAAAATAAGATGTATACATTTTATATTAATTTATTTAAAATTTTTCTGTTTAAAAATATTTTAATTAATCAACAAAACTACTAGCTCTGATCTAGTCAAATAGAAGAATGCCAAATATTTTATCTTAAATCTAAAATGATCTACAACCCCTTTCTCTGCCAAACGATTGAAAATCTAGATCTTGTTGGGAGAGTTGAAAGATTAAAAAAAGATAAAAATAAACATGAGTGGAGGAAAAAGAGGAAAGGAACTATGCAAAAGAAAATCTCTGCATGCACTGTAAAGTTACTGAATGCAAAACAAAAAACAAATACTTGGCATTTCTTCTGGACTTTAGATGTGTTCATAGTGAGATTTCTAAAATACAGGTTTTTACTTCTTACTAAGTAATACTGTGGATTCACCTAAAGTTAAATGTTAAGGGTATAATTCAGCTGTTACAAAGTAAAATTAATCTTACTTGGCAAAGAGACCAAAATGGACAGACCTCTGAAGTGAAACAGAATAACAATACATGACAGTTCTGAATGAGGACAAGATTGTTCTAGAACCCATGCTCTTAACCATTCTGTTATGCTTCCTCATCAAAAATTGCTATTAGAAAAATACTCAAGATTTAAATCGGCCAAGAAATTCCATAGGTGCTCATAAAATATGATTTTTGTTTGTCTGAGATCCTTTGAAAAAGAACCACGATTTGTTTTGAAACTTTTTGGGTGAGAAATAAAATAAAAGAGTCCCATCCCCAAACCACTCTTAAGGTACTTTTATTATTAATTAATTAATTAATTAATTAACGTCAAAGGGAAAGTTTATTAAAGGGAAAACACAAAGACTAGAGAAAGCAAAGACAAAAAGCCAAGACAAGGGGAGATAAAAAAGATACTTTTAAATAAAACTGTATTTTGAAAGTTTTGATTTAGCTAGCTATGCTTGGATTCTGAGGAATAGATCCAAACATTTGCTTCAATTTTTCAGGGATGGAGACGCCAAACAAAAACAAAACAAAACAAAACAAAACCCACAACGATCTGGAGAGATAAAGTTTGATACCATTAAACAATTTACTTAGTTTACATTTTTACATCATAAATAGTGTCAGAACACTAGGACATTCCAATATAGGTAAGTTAATACTGCATAGATCTATCACAGACCAGTTTATATTATGAAATATTACACTTATATCTTGTTGCAACATGACCTATTGCTAAAGCTTCTTAGATACACAGGGAAATCTGCTATTGTAAAAGACAAATAGTTTCTTTCAGATACGCATGTTTTATTGAAAATTAATTATATTATTTACAAACACGTTTTCAGTATTTCCTAAACTAAGAACAAAGAAGTGTACAAAAACAGCAAGAATATATGGCATGATTGTACTTAAAATAGACTGTACTATGTTGACCTTAAAATTCTTGAGTCCACTGGAGAGACAAATTAAATCAGGTGTATGAATGGAAGCCAAACTCTATTTTTGAGAAAATAATTTTTACCTTTTTAAAGAGAGGTATTACATTGAATTAATATTGTTTGACCAGTGAGGAAACTAACCAATGAGCAGGTCGCAGGAATGCAGAACAGAGAAGAAAATAGTAGTCTGGCACTGAATTTGTTTGGATATTAGATATATTTTGAAAGATTTTCTCAGTATTTATCTGTGAAATGCGAGAGAGAGAAAATCAAAATAACTCCATGAATTTTGAGTAACCACAAGTATAATGTTTGAGGGGAAAACAGTGTATTTGTTTTGGACATGGTGTTTGAAATGTTAAGATTAGATATCCGAATAGAGATGTAAAATAGGCATTTGAATTTGGAGTTTAAGAGGGAACAAGTATATGGATAGAAATAAAAATTAGAAAATACTCAGCATAAACATGATTTTAAATCAGAAGTTTTGATAACATCACTAAAGAAATGAATACACATAAAGAAAAGAAAATAGGAGCAAGCCTGAGACTGGGTTACCCACATTAAGAGACTGAGAGTGAGGAGAAGAGAAATTGACAAGGTCGTTCAGGGAGCTACAAAAGAAAACCAAAAGAGAGGTGTTTTTTTTTACACCAAATTAAGGTTTCTAGAGGAGACTTTGAGAAATCGTGTCAAATACTTCTTCTTACAGGGCAAGTTGATGAGTTTGAAGAACTGGCCTTTAGACTTTGCAAAATGGAGCTCATTGGTGATTTAGACTAGTTTTCTGTGGACCAGTGAGAATAAAGCCTTTATTGGAGTGGGTTTAAGAAAGAATGGAATTGGGAAACTCCTCTTAAGACCAAAACAGTTGAATAGTAAGTGGTGGAAAAAAGTGGAATCAAGAGGGTTTTTTTTTACTTTGTTTTTAGATGATAGTGACCGTGGTATATTTGAAGGCTAATGGAAAAGATCTAATAGATAAGAAATCATTGATGATTTAGGAAGTTGATTCTGCATTGCTGCTTTTGAGCAGATGAAAAGTGATGAAGCCTAATGCACACATGGAAGGGTTAGCTTTAGATAGGAGCAAGAATACTTCATTTATGGTTATGTAGGCTGCTCTCAACTCCTGTGAATTCTCTAGTACAAATTAATCTAAATCAGTTAATTCCTTGTAGATGCCTTCTGTGCCTATATTTAAGTTTCTACTCTGGTGGATTACAAGGATAGTCACTCCATGATTCGTTTTCCACCTTATAAACTTCTGTTGATATCTTTTATCTGTCATTATTCCCCTTTCCAATTCTCTTTTTATTTCCTTGTCAATTTTTAATTTACTATTATTTTCTTGAGATTTACAGAGAGAGATTATACAAATTTAAAAAGCATTCATATCAGTGGATCTTTAACTTTGCTGTTTTGGATTGCCATAAGATTTTTTATATTTTAAATGATTGAAGGTCAATGATTTCATAGTCTTTTTTTTTTTTTTTTCAGTGTGTGACATTTTAGGTAGTACATGAATAGATATTTTTAATTTTAATATTTATTACCTTAATTAATAGATATTGATTTTTATCTACTTCTTATGGTGATGACCAAAACAGTTGAATAGTAAGTGGTGGAAAAAAGTGGAATCATTTACCACTGGGATGTGGATGTGTATTTTCTTTTCTAAATAAATTTACTAGAATCAAAGAATGAATTGAGTTAAAAATTAGAAGTCAAATAACAATATAGGTCGCATGTTGTTATGGCAAAACTCATGAAGGCAGACTGCAAATGATGCTAGTTTTGGAAACATATGTATGTGTGAAGTTTATTTTGTGTGTCGACTTGAATGGGCTAAGAGATAACCAGATAGCTGTAAAATATTTTACTGGGTGTGTCTATGAAGATGTTTCTGGAAGAGATTAGAATTGAATCAATAGAATGCATAAAGAGCTGCCTTCATCAGTGTGAGCAGGCATTATTCAATCCTCTGAAGGCCCGATTAGAACAAAAAGATGAAGAAAGTGTTAATTCATTCTCTATTCTTGAATCGAAATGTCCATTATCTTCTGTTCTCCTGGCCTTTGGACTAAATTATACCACCAACTTTCCTGGTTTTCCAGCTTGCATACAGCAGGTAGACTTCTTAGCCTCTGTAACCTCATGAATAATTGATTATGCTCTAATAAATCTTGTATGTATGTATGTATGTATCTTCTATCATCTGTCTATATCTGTCTGTCTGTCTCTCTGTCTGTCTATCATCTGTCTATCATCTTTCATCTACCCTTGTAGTTCTGATTCTTTAGAAAAACAAATTCTTTTCCCTGAAAGCAATACCTCTTCCATACATATCTCTCTGTTTCCTTGGACACTAATAATAATAAGGTATATATAAAAGAAAAGAAATAGATATTTGCTTCTCATATTATATACCATGATCATATACATGCTATAATACATGGTGGTTAATATTAATGTAAGCTATTAAGCAATAGCAATCACCAAGCTACTAACCCTTTGATGTAAATAAGATTATCAATCTACACCCCCCACCTTTTTCTTTAATCAATCTCTTTTCAGTCTGATTATCAACTAAGAGAGACATACTAAAAATCAAATAGAATATTGAACATTTTTACATGGAGGGAGGTGCAACAGATTCAGAGCTGAATGGAATGCAGAGAAGAGGGCAAAAGCACTTTGTGGTAGAGTGAGAAGAAAAAGGGTTGATGGATTGCAAGTGAAGATGATGAAAGGAACAGTTAAAGAAGACATAAATAACCTTGGTTTAGTTCAAAATTTTTGTCAATAATACGACTGTTGGTAAATATTAATTTTAATTCACACATCTTTCCAACATGAAGCCTGCATATTATTTTATAGTCTAATTCTCTTGTATAAGTGAATGAAAATGGCAATTATTAAAAATTATGTGTGCCTTTTTATTAACTTGTGTAGCTCTCAGAAATGCTTAATAATAAATGAATTGCCCAACTGCATTTAAATGAATTTGATAGCATAATTTAACCAACACATATTGTGATGGTTGGAAGGCATAAATTATTTAAGTAAAAGTAACAAAAACAAAAAGCTACAGAAAATACTAATCAGGGAAAATGAGTACCTACAATTAAAGGTGATCTTTCTATTCTCTGTCATTTAAATTAATTACAATACCTAAAATTTACGGAACATATTTTTTTTTGCCATTAGAGACACCTTTTTAAAGTTATCATGTGTCATTTGAATTACATTATATACCGAAATTACTTTATATATTTAAATATTTATAACAAATAGCCCAAACATTGTTTTTTCATTCAAATCTATTAGCCTTGCAATGTTATCTTTGAGAATTTAACTGATTAAATATTCATATTCACTATTAAGCATTTATTGCACAAAATTTGTTTTTTAATGAAGCATTTGATCAAACAAAAATGTTTAAACAAACTAAATACTCAAAAGGAACCTTAGATTTATGAAAAAAAATTGACATTTCATTCTTTTATGGTCATTTCAACATTGCAACTTCAATGATGTAGCTGAAAGGAAATCAAAAACAAATTCTTTAAGGGACTTTTATTTGCATTTCATGATTAGTATTTATTACTCTGAAAGACCTCATTTTCTTGTATTAGAAAATTATTCAGAGTACTTTAAATTGCAATATTATTTTCAGAATTGCTTAATGTTACTAACCAGAGTCAAGGGGGAACTCTATTGTGTCTTGTTCTCCTATTATATTTTAAATGTCCTCTAATCAAACTTTCATTATCTTCATGACATTGAAATTTTTCTTATAAAAAAATGATTGTCATGTTATTAAATTCAATTGTCAACTCACATATTATTTGGCTGGCAGCTACAGAGCTAACATTTAGTCACTCAATGGTAGATTTAAAAGAGCCATGAATTCTTTGACACTCTTCTCAATGAGAGATGAGGTCTTTGTCCCCTCCCCTCAATGGTGGGGTCACTCTGTACCAGTTTCTGAACCAGGACCTTAAGGCACAGGCACCTTTACCTCATTTCAAAAAACACGTTCCTCTGGGAGCCCTAAACCACCATGTAATAAGTCTGATTACACTGAGGCTACCATGTCAGAAATGCCATTTGTAGGTTTCTGCTAGATCATCCCAGTTGAACTTAGCCTTTCAGACATTCCTGCTAAGAAGCCAGACATGTGAGGGAAACTGTATTGAACCCTCCACATCAGTCCTCCACCAGCTAAACACCACTGAGGACTTTAGTCAATGCTACAAAGAGCAAAATAATCACTCATGTGAGCCCTGTCGAAATTCTTGACCCACAAAATTGTGATTATGTGATAAAATGGCTTCTGTTTTAACTAGCTATGTTTCAAAGTGGTTTGATTCATGTCAATGGATATCGGGAACACACTGCCTTCTTTTTATTATAATTTCTACGAGTTGTATCTAAGACAGCAATGTTCTTGGTTTTCCTCCCACTTCACTGACAGCTTATTTTTGCCAGTCAATTTCTTGGCTGGTTCACTCACTCCTTCATGTTCACAACCCTGGACTTAGTTCTTGGCCCACTCTCCTTTCTATCTGTATTTCACCTTTTTAATAATCTAACATAGTCTCATGTTTTAAATTATTCATGTAATAATGAGTCCAAAATGAAATGACATGATATATGAGATAAGACTCATATCTAACTGCCAATCAACTTTCCACTCATATTTCCTTCTTATAGATTAAAAACAAATAAACAAACAAACAAACTGAACACTTCTAAAACTTAACTACTGGCCTTCCCTCAAAATTTTACTCTCTACCAGTATCTCCAATTTCAATGAGCATAGAAAAACCATATAATTTATCATTCATACTAAAGACTTTCAAAATAAAAAGTGTACTATATTGGATAACAGGCACATATTGAGATGGAGGAGACTATGATGTAGGATCACCCTAGAAATCCATCCTTCAATGCTGAGGTTAGAAAAACAAACAAAAATCTTAAAATAACATCTGATTTATTTCTTTCTCTTATACGACCACCATCTAAACTTCCCTAACTATTACAGTCACCCCTTTGTGCAAACTGTCTCCCAGTTTCACTCAGAATCAAAACCAATGTCCGCAACATGACTTACTATACAATAGATGTTCTGGATCCCTTCTTATCTTTACTATATTTCTTACTTTTCTTCCCCTCACTCAGGCTGCTCCAGCTACACTGGCCTCCTTGTCTTAGAGTCTTTGTAGTAGCTCTTCCTTTTGCTTAGAATATCTTCTAGATATCATCTTGATCTGCTATCTTAACTTCATTCTTGCTGTTCCAGTGTCATTGAGGATGACCTTGACTTTTAAGATTCCATTTAAACTCTCAACATCCTACCTGATATCCCTGATCATCTTTTAGCATGCTGTATATTTTACTCATATATTAGTTTTATTTTATCAGTTATCCACTGATAAATACAAACTCTGTATGTTCACCAATACATTTCAAGAGCCTAATGTGATTCCTCAGAAAGTGTAGATGCTAAATACTTTATAAATAAAATACTAAATGAATAGATGGTATTTTACAGATTGTAGATATGATCTAAACTAAGAAAATTATTGATCTAAACTAAGAAAATTGTTAAAGAGAGATTTAAAATCACCTTAGGATTCTTTGATTTTTGAGCCAACTTTGGGTATCTTTCTCATGTAGGTAATGTTTTGATATGTGCGAATGTTATTTACACTTTAAGCAACATTTGTATTATTTTTCAGATAGCTATTTAATGTTTGTTTTTATCACATATGTATTCTCTATGTCTAGCATTATTGGTAATGCTTACAGAGAAGTGATAGATATATACAATCTGTTACATTACGTTTTTAGCTTGACAGTTTTGTCAGCTTTGTAATTTGCAGTCCTATACACATTTTGATTTCTTTAAATCACATATTGAAGCATTTTTGCCTTTACCATTAGATTAAAAATATTACAAATAATAACCTCAAATATGTTAATTTGAAACATAAAATGGGTGTATCCTTATAACAGAACATTTTCTCTTATTTTGATGTGTGTGTGAATAAATATTGTCCTGCTCTTACTCAACCTGATGAGGCTGTGATATGTTCTTATTACAACAACTGTTATCTCTTAACAACAGATTGACTACCATACAAATTGAGTAATTTCTTAGTAATCATTTAAAATTTTTTTTCTGAAAATATTGCTTGGCTCTCATTAAATGTACTTGAGTCAGGTATTTATCGTGTGGAAGAAGAGTTATTATTCATTTTATAAAAAATGCAAATAATGTAGGTTTCATAGTTGCTTTCTTTTAAATTATTTTTTAATTTAAAAATAATAATATTCATAAAATTTATTTTTGGTGAAGTATGGTTTCAAAAGATTTCTAATGAAATTATTAAAAATAAGGAAAAAACTACAATGTGTTTATTACATATAAACTGTACATTTTTATTATATTATAATCATTCATATTTTATTAAAAATAAAACAACTCATTATATTTTACAACAGAGGTAACCAGCTATGATCCTTTAGTTTAGGTTAATTATGTATCTTTGACTCTGATAGTAGTTTGCACTTAACTTTACCAAACTGAATTACTATTTCTGTGGCTTTCTGATGTTTCTCCAACTAAATTAAAAATTCCCTAATATATAGCCAATGAATAAATTTAAAAAGTAAGTGTACTGATTTATCTACTGTAGCTGCTCAAAAATATTAACTTAACACATGGTATTTTTATAATGTGTATGTCGTGAACCATAAAAATATACTTTTTGGGGGTCAAGATGCCAAAAACCTAACAGGAAATGCATATATACACAGACATATAGAGAGTCACAAATTTTCCAAAATACACTGTGATTGTTTTGTGCTATTACACAAAATAGCACAAACTGTATGATTCTAATTACTATAAGTAGTTCTAAAACAGGCAAAATTAGTCTATGGTATGAAAAAAGTCAAAACAGTGGTTTTCTACTATAGGATGGGGTGAAGACTGAGTGAAAAGGAGGATGAAAGAACTATTTGAAAGAATAACAATGGTTAATAGCTAATACATAGCATTACATGATTGTATGCATTTGTCAAAACTTATAGAATGGTACAATTAAAATTTGCATGTTTAATTGAATGTAAACTTTACATAGAAACAAAATGAAAACAAATATTGAACATTTTAGTTAATGATATGCATACTAAAGTGTTATGGCAGTTTACTAAAACTTTATCAACTTACGTAAATGTTTATAAATTTTCATAATGAAAAATCCTGAGAAAAATTTCTATATTAATTTTTCAAACTGATTTCTCAAAGTTTTTTAGTGAAAATACACTCCCTTTGTTTTAAATATATGCAAAATCATGAGATAGTAATGTTATCAAAGGTTTGCTAAAATTCTATAAAGACGAGAGTCTATATAATTTCAGTGTAAGTTACATTTTATATTAAGTTTTCTCAATCTCTGTTAAGAGTATTAATTTGGGTCCTCCAATAGCATAAAAGTGAATTAGAATATTTTTTCCATGATAAGTATTTTCTATTAAAAACTTGATATTTTTAGCTTTTTATCTCAGAAAACTACTGTTTTATGCAGTTCTAAAATTGTAATATCTTGACCAGTGTCTTATATAATCCATGATTCTCATGTAAATAGCTGGATTAAAAACATAATTCCCTTAATCTCAGGTATGTATTGGTAAAAGATATATGTAAATAGAAAATACTAAGTATAAACTTGTTCTGACAGGTACGATTTGATGCACTGCTATCTGATCAGAAAGAATGCAGTGTACTGTTCCCATTTTTGCACTGGCTTGTTAAAAATCATGAGAAGCATAACAAGACTTATAAGTAACTAATCATTTGCCTTAAAAGTTATAGCAAATCAATGTCAGTAAATCAATGGGTGGGCCAAGAAGGATAGTAAATTTTATGTATTAAATTGGCTAGGCTATGGTACCTACTCGTTTATGGTCAAATGCCAGTCTAGATGGTATTGCAAAGGTATTTTTTAGATGCGATTAACATTTAAATCAGTACATGTTGATTAAAGCAGTTTATATTCCACATTATGGGTGGGCCTTATCCAATCAGTTGAAGGTTTTAAGAGAAAAGATTAAGAAAGGCAGGAATTCTACATCTAGACAGCCTTTGGACTCAAGACTGCGACATCAATTCTTGTTGACATTATAAACTTGTCAATTTTCATAATCATGAGGACCAATTCCTTAAAATAAATATCTGTTTCTCTCTGTATATACATCTATTTGTTCTGTTTCTCTGAAGAACTCTATTTTAGACGATGAAGGTCTAGAGAAAAATGTAACATAGGTAGAGACTGTGTACTGTGTTAATGTTCAATTTTTGCACAAATCTTTCCTTTATATGCACTCACTTAAATGGGAAAATACTCTTCCAAAAGGCAAAGCTCTCGAAATATTGTATATAGTGCAGGAAGCAATAGTAATCTTTCAATACCTCCCCTGGACTAGAGAGATGCTGATTGAACACAGAGTGTTTAAAAGGAATATTTTTCATATCCAACTTAGATTTGCCAGAAACGTTAAGAATATAGATTGTCTTAGTTTTGGCTACTGTAACAAATTACCATAGACAGGGTGGCTTGAACAATAAACATTGTGAGAAATATCACAGTTCTTGGGACTGTGAAATTCAAGATCAAGGTGTCAACTCAAAGCAATCTGGGAGCTATTGTCAACTTCTGCTTTTACCAATATCCAAAATTAATCACTAAAAATTTCACCAATTATATCTCCTAGATATTTGTTGAATATTTTTTCTCATTCCTTTCTCTATTAACACAGTGCTACTTTAGACTTTCATCAATCATTGTTCACCTAGGTTATTTTAATAGTCATTCCTTTTCTGCTTTTATGCTGAGCTTAAGTCTAGCTTACAGAACAGTTTCGTTTCTCTTTCATTACTCTGACCTTTGCTTATTTTCTTTTATGAGGAGAATTCTATTTTTGCCTCCTAATAGGTAGGGATTTTTAGTATGTAATTTTCTACTGAATTAGAGAATATTTTTACCAATCGTGTTCTAAGTGGCAGCCTAGCATAGAATTAAAGGATGTTGGCTGTGGAATAAAAGTATTTCAGTGCTGGTTCCATCACTTTGTTGCCTGGCATAAATGAATTGGACAAGATTC
Source organism: Pteropus vampyrus (assembly GCF_000151845.1). Lineage (NCBI taxonomy): Eukaryota > Metazoa > Chordata > Mammalia > Chiroptera > Pteropodidae > Pteropus > Pteropus vampyrus. Next base: position 22,696,705 of record NW_011888785.1, on the reverse strand, counting down.
ATAATCCCTATAAATCTCAGTTTCCTACTCCATGCTGTTGAGAAAACCTAAAGGTAACAAGGTAATGAACGAAAGATGATTAACTATATAGTTCCTGACCCAAGTAAGCATTCAATGTCATCTGTTACTATTTAATTGAGAATAAAGAGAAGAAATTGCTCTCACGGATTATTTCAAATTTTAAATATTTTACACTGACCAATTGTATAAGAAATAAATAATTTTTTTAAGCATTGGCACTCACCTTAATTCCTTGACTTGCTAGAATACAACTTATTCATTCTTGCAAACTTGTTTACTCATTTCTATTTTTCTTTTCAATACTTGTTTTCTTCTAGTTCATTCTTTATATCATCTTTAGATAAACAAATCTGTCTTTTCCTAGAAACTGAGTTTAAAATGATTTTAACTCATTTCTAAAATTTTAATAGTAGCAATAGACCTTAAAAGATAAAAAATATGTAGTAAAGCTATACCCTACTTCTAGGTATTTTTATTTCTTTGTGATGGCTTAATAATCAGAAAACATTTATTTAGACTTCTGGTTATTGTTTTATTTATTAAATATGAAACTTTAGTAATTGTTTAAAGATTGCATTTAAATTTATAAAAGGTAATTTGGGTCTTTTTCTCATGCAAAATTTATTTGGGTGCACAATATGTATATAGTTATATGATTACAAAAAAGCTCTAAAGAATCGTTTTGAAAGAAATAATGACAATCTTTCCTTCTGCTTTATTTATTCAATGACATCAAAATTAAAAACATCATGTATTATTTTTGGTTAAGAAAAAGTTATGCTAAAAAATAGGGGCAAAATCTGTATAATTAAGTCTGAAACATTTTTATAGCATGTAAAATGCATTTATGTTTTTAATTTTGTTAGTTGTATTAATTTTTTAAAATTTTATAATGCTGTAAAAAACTAATAGAATGAAAAATGGTGAATTTGAAAATGTTATGTTTTCATAAAGTAAAAATATACCTTATTCTATAGTTAGAAATTTGGATGTTATAATTTGTACTTTTAAAAAAATTACATTTAGTTTTTTAAAGTTTGGTTGTTAAAAGTAATATGTAAAAGCAACTGTAAGATATACAGTTTTTAAACTATCTGGTATTAAAATAAGACAAGTTAATTAATGAACAAACTTCATTTCAATTTCGACTTATTTATAATAAATGAAAATACATTTTAACATGTTATGTAGATAATATAGTTGTATAACTCATGCAAGAAAAGTTGTTAATAAACATTGAAATCTGATCTCTGAAATTTACTAGATGCTTTATTCTATTAGTTGGCTATCATTATGGTCTTTCATAACTAATAGTTCTATGTTCTCTATAGTATCTATATTTCCACAATTTAATTATATGCACCACAGGAGAGTAGAGTCTACAGTTTGATGAAGAATATCTTTCACTTGGGAACAATATCAATAAGCAGTATATATAGTAATGTTTATCCAGAACCATATGGTAAGAGGATGTTTTGTTAAATTTCATATTTAAAATAAAGGAACTCTCCCTTATTTCAGAGTGATTTATCAAAGATCACAGCAGCAAAGCTACTTATAATGTTTATTATATTTATATTTCACCAGATGTTTTACTAGAAGAAAGATCGTTGGGTTGATTAATCATTTTTATTCTCCTGAAGGATAAGATCAGTCCACCTTTGCATATAAATCCTTAGTGTGTAAAATTGCCAAGCTTATAAATTATAAATTTCTGTGCTATAAAAATCTGTGAACTTTAAAAAAACATTCAAATAGTTAGAGTCTACATTTTTATATAGGGATAAAATTATGATGAGTAATTATTGTTATTTTAAAGATATTTAATTTTTTGTAATGTTTTATAGAATACATTAAAACAATACATTTTCAATTTATTTTCTTAATGATGAATAATCAGACACTGAATTGACTTCATGCAAAATATGCTTTGATAATCACTAACGAATTTTCAAATAGCTAGGAATGCAGAAGTATAAACATTAAAAACGTGGAGTTTGGAGTCAAGCTAAGCCAACTTCCTTCAGTTACTGGGTAACCTTGGGTAAGTATCTTAATATCTTAGAGCCTAATCTTCCTTGTTTGTAAAAGAGGCAAAGGAGGTCTAGCTCAGCACAATGTTTTCCCAATTAAACAGGTATCAGATCAAAAGCCCAACACAGTCAACTAACTCTATAAAGTTGTCACTTTTCTCTATCACTTGATTGAAAATAAAAAAAAAAAAAAAAATAAGAAAACAAATCTTTAACTGTAAACAATTTTAGATTATTTTATCATTTAGCAGAACTCAGAATGGGCTCTTTTTTCCCTATACACTCAAATTTTAATTGTGTTCCCTTCCTGCAACAAGCAAATGCAGTCACTTCGAACAGTGTACTTGTTTAAAATCAATTTAAATAAGTAATTAATTATTTTGCAGCCAGTCTCAGAACTCCAGGATATGACTGGCATGTCTTATTGTATAGTTTGAGTCTATATTCTCCCTTTTTGGAAACCAGTTTTCATGTGCTGCTCCAATTCAGTCATGAATTAAATAGAATGATCTAGTCTCTGCAATTTCTGTAATATTCATCAGACAAAGTGTGGGAGAAGAGCTCAAATCTACTATTATTAGCTTTTATATAATTGGTGTTTTAGTATGTAATTTTCTACTGAATTAGAGAATATTTTTACCAATCGTGTTCTAAGTGGCAGCCTAGCATAGAATTAAAGGATGTTGGCTGTGG
>NW_011888785.1:22686999-22692678 GCF_000151845.1 Pteropus vampyrus | reverse complement strand
TAGATAAAAACATTATTGAGTATAGCGCTTCTATTGCATACAAAATCCATTTGTTCATACTGTTCTGAATTTTGTTGTTAAGAAGTTTTAACGATGCCTCTTTAAACTAAAATATGGCTTTGCAAAGACCCAACTGCGAGCTCTCTGATTGCTCCATTAATCAGAAGTTAAACCGTGCACAGTTCTGATTCTCACAAAGGCAGACAGGTTACTAGAAATCTCTTCTCTATAGTGAGTGGGAGTTCCAACCAGTCCATTTGCTCTAAATAATGAATTGGATGTGGCTGGAATTAAGTTCTAGGCAACCATTTGCTGGCTGAACTGGCAGCTTTCTCTTTCTGTCAGCAAGCACAGCACCGTGTCTGCCTGGGCAATATGAATGAGCTGTCTTGCTGTTCTGGTTTGCACTTTATTTTCCTGAGGCTGAAGTCCAGGCATCGATAAGACTGCTTGGACCCTTGACACCTTGCCTAATACACGTGCAGTCCTATCCTCCAAATCAGATTTCCCTCCTGCCTGTCTTAGAGATCTCAATGGCTTCGTAACCGAGTTTATTTGAATAGTGACAATAGCAGAATTCTGTTCTTGTGTGAATATGTTGTTGAGGCTGTTCTTGTTTGTTTTTTGGTTGATTTGTTTATTTTTGAAAGGTTATTATGAAACAGAGACTCGTGGACATGGACTATAGACTAGTGGTTACCAGAGGACTATAGAGTAGTGGTTACTAGTGGGGTGGGGGAGGAGGGGGGAGGTAGACGGGGTAAAAGGGGTCAAATATAGGGGAGTATGGGAAAGGTGAAGTGGGTAAAGGGGATCAAATATATGGTAGCTGAAGGAAACTGGACTTTGGGTGGTAAACACACAATACAATATACAGATGTCAAATGATAATGTACACTTGAAAATTATATAATTGTATTAACCAATGTTACCCCAATAAACTTAATAAAAATAAAAAATAAATAAAATAAAATAAAATAAAATTCACCTCAAAAAAAGAAAAGGTTGTTGTGAGATGAATGTCAGGAAGAATTGAATTATTTCAAAGAAGCTGCAATCAAAAGCCCACTGCTGTTTATGAACCAAAATTGAAAAAAATAATTATGATTGACAAATCAAGTGCATATGGAGTTAAATTTGGGGATTATTTCATTAGTAGTCTCTAAAGTAATGTATAGAGAAGTATACAAATGATTTATCAGCATATAAATAAACATGAAAATTCTTTTTATATTAATTTTTCATAGAGAAATAAGAAAAGTGATGTTTTAATAATACCCAGCACTTGAATTGATGTTGGTGGGCTCACATAGTCTTTCATTTACTCGATCACTTGCCTTGTAAGTTATGTGAAAGGAAAGTCATGTAACATATAGCAGCTTTTGTGTGCTCAGTTACATGAGTGTTGATATGATATCTAGCATAATATAAAATACCCTCACAAGAAAGACATCGCTTTAAAAAAATCTTTTAAATAAACTGTAGGTTGAAAATGACACTAATAATATTAAGTGTTAGACTAAGAACATGGCTAAGTTTGGCTTGTAGAAAAGATATTAAGAAAATTCCAACAATTCAATATTTGTGTCATTATTTTCATTTCACAATAGTAGATAAAAGGATTTATATAACTAATGTCTTTTAAATAGCTGAATTTCTCATTTAACATATTATTCAAAAATGAGGGAAATTATTGTTTACTGAGTACCAATGCATAGCAGGTATTATAATAATAATCATTTTAATATATTATTGTAGAATACACATTGGATTCCCAAATATGAAGATAATCTTTTCTAGGTGAGTATTCTCCATAGTTTTTGAGAATGCACCCTGTGGAATCCAGCCTCCAAGATAGTCCTCAATAATCTCTGCCTCCTGGAATTCATATTGTAAGTAGTCCTGTTTCACATTATGCCAGTGTTGGTCTAGTGGCCAATAGGTTATGACTGAAGTGATGGTATGTTGTTTCCAAGTGTAGGTTATAAAAGACTGTGATCTCTATCTTGGACGTTCTCTCTCTCTCTCTTATTCTCTTCTTTGCTTCTCTTGGATCACTCACTCTGGGGTTTCCATGGTAAGAGCTGCCCTGTGGAGAAACACATAGGCAAGGAACTGAAGAAGGTCTCTAGCCAATAGCCAGAGAAGAACTGAGATTCTTAGTCCATCAACCCATAAGGAGTCAAGTCTTTCCACAATTAGGTGAATGAGCTTAGATGCTGATTGTAGCTCTTGAGATGACTGCAGCTCAAGAGAACAGAAATATAGCACTATTTTTTCTTAATAATTTCTAAATGTGGGAAGAGGCTTAATTTTTTTTCCCTTCATCTTGAAAAGGTGCATAAATATCTCTTACTTTCACATCATCTCTTCACTTTTCTGAGGTAGTATATTTCAGCAGAAAGATCACATGGTTGAAGGTAGTCAACTGTGGCTTTAAGTCAACAAATCAGTTATACTGTCTGAATATCAATTTTCCTATCTACAAAGTGAGGTGAGTAATCCTAGCATTAAGAACTTTTTTTAAGGATTAAATAAAGATTAAACAAACAATAATGTGTAAAAATGTTAAATATTACAGGTCCACAATTCGGAAATTTAAAATGCTTTGAATATAATAGACTTTTTGCAAATCATTTGAAGACAACATCTAACCTGAATTGATATAAGGCTACAGGGTGAATAATATATTTTTCACTGCAGACACTTTATTGAGTTTATAAATTGTAGCTCCAGATTCTAGAGAAAATGTGACATACGATATGGTATGGCATGAGCATCATTTTATTTTTTCAAACTCCCAAATCTAGAATTAAAAAAAAAAAAAAAATTCTGGCCCTAAAGTTTTGGAAAAATTATATAGGCATGTTATTATTATTTATTATCGTTATTAAATATATTTAAATTCTAGATTAAAACATCTATGTAAAACATGAAACTGCTATAGGTAGTGACACTATTCACTAAGTTTTATAGTGAACTGCCAAGATTTATATTATAACACTCTGACTAGAAGTGACAAAATTATCTTTATAAGTGGCAACTGAAAAAATTAACATGACCTTTTCAAAGCTGAAGAAATTAAATTATAAAAAGATATATTTAATTTAAGCAAAATTAAATTAAAAATTAAGATCACAGTTGGGATTAATAATCCTTAATTAGCTTCCTTTGTGTTCAACTCTTTGATTAGACATTTTCCATTTTCAGTTCAAGTACTTTTGGAAACGATAGGTTTTGCAAAAGGATCTCATTGGCAGCAAGAAAATAGCAGCCTGTCTTTTCTATTTTTTTTTTTTTTCAAAATAGGCACACACATTAAAATTTTGGAGGGGAATATTCATACTTGACCCTTCTATTTGTCATTTGTTCATATAAATTTGTTCTAGCCGATAGTTTAAAAACTACATTGTAAGAATATGCATGATATGCAAGAAACCATGCATATGCAAATCTACATATCTGGGTTTGTTAGCCATCTAGTGGCTTCAAAATAAAATTCATGACCAAAGTAGAAATCGCTGTTATCTTAACTACTGCTATGAAATATTTAGTTTAAATTAGTGTTTTTTTTAAATACTTAATCATTTAGATATATTTCAACATTGTTTCACCTAGCAAGTCCTGCTTCCAATTTTTTATGAACTTTTTCTATTCACTGGACTTCTCACTTCTAATTGGCAAAAACAAAATTTGAACGCCTTGCCATTTTAATTAATATCACTCCACACTGAAATCTATGCCAGTGGTAGACAAAAGCTTTACTTTTCTCTGTTATGTTAAAAGATTTTCCTTTTCTGCCACAGAACTGCTAGAGGATGAAAGGAAAACCTAAGTGCTGTGTTTTGTACCAGCATAAGAGTATAGTAAAATAGAGCCATGATTTGGAATTTATATACTCTCCCATCATTAGACTTAACTTTGTAAAAAATATCCTATTGTATTGCTGCAGATTTGAGGTTCTAAGGTAAGGGGTACAAGCTGTAGGCAACTGCTACATAGCTCTTTATTCCAGCAAGGGCACAGCCAGCCTCACAGGGAGGAGGCGCCTTTTATACACAGGTTAAACAATAGTGGCACACTGCTAGGACCCTGCGCATGCCTACGGGGCACATGGTTACATAAGGGGAGAAGTGCTGACTCACTTCCGCTTGGAAGTTGCTAAGGGTATCGGGAGGGAGCCTGACTACAGTCATCTTCTTTCTTCTCACACTATATACCTTGAAGTTTCATATATTTTATAACATCACACAAACAAAGCTATGTTAAAATATCAAATAAAAAGGGTATTTGGATTATCGTCCATTTTGAAAACTTTATTGCTGAGTTCTTGGCCTTGCCTAATGGAAGTTTCAGTCTATCCCTTAGTTTATCTTTTTTTGTGTCTGTGGTTTGTTAGATTTTTGTGTCTGTATGTGTGCTCTTCATAATTTGGCAGGGTTATGTAGTCAGAGAGGGAGAGAACTAGAGATGCCATGCAATCTATTTTACTTTCCTTAAAGAAATTTCCATTCTTTTCTCTTGTGGAATAGCTATATTAACACATTGGTAAAAATGCTGTTAACAGTAAGTCAAGTATGACTGGATATGGACTCCACCTTTAATTGGCTAAACCAATTTATCTTTAAATTTAAATGAGATATCACCTGACACCTGTCAGAATGGCTATCATCAATAAATCAAAGAATAACAAATGTTGGCGAGGATGTGGAGAAAAGGGAATTCTCATATACTGTTGGTAAGATTGCAAATTGGTACAGCCTCTATGGAAAAACAGTTTGGAGGTTTCTCAAAAAATTAAAAATAGACATACCTTTTGACTCAGCAATTGCACTTCTGGGTATTTATCTAAAGAAATCCAAAACAATAATCATTAAAGATCTATGAATCCCTATGTTCATGGCAACACAATTTACAATAGTCAAGATATAGAAGCAACCTAAATGCCCATCAATAGATGAATGGATTAAGAAGTTATGGTTCATATAGACAAGGGAATACTACTCAGACATTAAAAAAAAAATGAAATCCTACCATTCACAACAACATGGATGGACCTAGAGGTATTATGCTGAGTGAAATAAGTCAGACAGAGAAAGATATTTAAATACCATATGATTTCACTTATATGTGGAATCCAAGGAACAAAAAGAACAAACTAATCAAAAACAGACTTACAAATCTAAAGTACAATCTGGTGATGGCCAGAGCGGAGGGAATTTAGGGGGATGGGAAAATGGGGTGAAGGGTTAAAGAAATACAAATTAGTAGTTGATAGATGGTCACAGGGATGGAGAGCATGGCAGAGGAAGTGCAGAATGCAGTTAGCATTAATGTAATGGCTAGGTGGAGACCCAGAGAAGAGAAAAAGCAATTAGAGGAATAGTTGTATAAACTATATAAATGTCTAACCAATGTATTATATACTTGAAACTAATAATAAAATAAAATTTAAAAAATTTAAATGAAGTGGGAAAAATTTTATGGCAAAATTATTATTAACAACAGCTAATCTAACAAAAGATATTATTTTATTCATTACTAACTAGTTTTATAGACTGATAATGTGTTGATATGTAAGTTTTAATCTATTTCTTAGCCATTATCCTTGCAAATTTCTAAGGACTGCATATGTGTCCTATGTGGAGATCGAGAACATTCGCTTCATCCCACATAGGC
>NW_011888785.1:22684286-22686949 GCF_000151845.1 Pteropus vampyrus | reverse complement strand
AATCTGGTGATGGCCAGAGCGGAGGGAATTTAGGGGGATGGGAAAATGGGGTGAAGGGTTAAAGAAATACAAATTAGTAGTTGATAGATGGTCACAGGGATGGAGAGCATGGCAGAGGAAGTGCAGAATGCAGTTAGCATTAATGTAATGGCTAGGTGGAGACCCAGAGAAGAGAAAAAGCAATTAGAGGAATAGTTGTATAAACTATATAAATGTCTAACCAATGTATTATATACTTGAAACTAATAATAAAATAAAATTTAAAAAATTTAAATGAAGTGGGAAAAATTTTATGGCAAAATTATTATTAACAACAGCTAATCTAACAAAAGATATTATTTTATTCATTACTAACTAGTTTTATAGACTGATAATGTGTTGATATGTAAGTTTTAATCTATTTCTTAGCCATTATCCTTGCAAATTTCTAAGGACTGCATATGTGTCCTATGTGGAGATCGAGAACATTCGCTTCATCCCACATAGGCTTTGGGTCACGTTCCTCCAGGGCTACATTGGTGTGACCACCTCTGTTCGGTCAATGACACTGAGCTTCTTCCTCTTAAAAAGGGAATAGCAACTAGGTTCAACTGCAAAAATTTAGACACCAGATAAAAAGAAAATATTTTGTTGATCATCTTATACATTACTATCTTTATCCATTGATGTTTTACTCTGCCTCAGAATATTTTATTAAATAAGATTTAAAAAAACAGCAATTTCAAAGTTTTCAGGTGAGTTGATAAGTGCTATATTCTTTTAAGTTTTCTAAATTTACATTAATCTCATGAATGAGTTTTTTTACTTTTTTAGAAAATTTGGGTTATAATATATACATTTTTGGAAGATAACAGCTTATCATAAAAGGATGTTCATTGATGATTTTCCCAGAATGAAAAGACAATCTGTTAATATTTTGAGGTTTTTAAAATTTTCTATTATTATCTGAGATGTCAATAGATTATCAATAGTAATTGAAAAACAAATGTTTAATTGTTACAAGTTAAATTGTTACAGGTGCCTTTCAGCAGCAAGAGTCTTTTTTTAGTGTCTTGCAGACATGATTCTTTTTTAAATTGCATAATAGAAATTTTAATCTCATAAATTAAATTTAAACACATAATACTTTCAAAAGTTGTAAAGGTTAACTACTTATATTAGGGACTTTTACATTTAAATTGCTTAATCATTTTTACAAAGAACTTACATGTCGTTTCTTGAAAGAATAATGTCCGTGAGCTAATTACATAAATTAGATATTTATGCTCATGGTTTCTTGGCATGCTATGGAATATTTGGCTGGAATTATTTTGAGGTTTTAGAAAATGATACATAGAAAGTAAATTTAAAATATAATACCTCCATTCAGATAGGGCAGAACATGGCAAGCCTCTACATTTTCAAATGAACAAAAGGATTTAGGAAATCAGAACCCTATCTAGGAAAAATAAATACAAATTTAGAAAGTAATCATCTTGGAAGATTTCCCCTGCTTCTGTCAATAAGTAAAGCTCTTTATCTAATTATAGGAGAAAGAGATAATTTGCAATACATACAGAACACCAGCAAAAGAAAAACAAAACTCTTGTCCCTTTGAAAAGCATTAAAATAATTTGGGACATAGTTTACTCACTAATTATAGCCAGTTAATATTATCAGTGACATATTGATTGACAGAAGGCTCAGTTACAAGGTATTCAATGCTATGTATGCCTGCTGAGCTAATTAATGCGCCTCCAGGTGTTAGCCATGGGGTCCATTTTCACCAGAAGGACAGATCCAGGCCTCTGTGTCCTTTGATTCTTCAGTGCTCAGACATCTTAGTGTGAAGCTGAGCCCTGAGTTTGCAGAGCTGGCAGCACCTGATACAAATTTCCCACATCCTTTTCCATTAAATATAATAGTTTCAGAAACTAAGTGTTAGAGTGACATTTGGTAACAGACCGTCAGTGCTTGTCATTTGGGCATTAAAATAATCAACTGATTTTTCCACTTTAATTAGCTTGCTTTTTCTACTCTAATATCAACTGAAATTTGGAATTTAAGAAAAACTATGATGTTGAACCATGTTAGCATCCGTCTGCTTTTCTTCTTGGTGAATTGAGCTGTTCGTAGCAGTTTCCTTATTACAAATATAACCTAACTTGTAATGCATGGAAAGTATGTATGTGTCATTTAAAATAATTATTTTGGTGATGCCGTAAGATAAGGAACTTTTATGTGTTGGGCAAAATACTGAGTGGTTTCATTTGGGAGTCTAAATACTCTTTTAAAATCCAAATTTGTACAATGTTTGTTATTTCTTAGAAAAATGTTAATAGGCAAGACAGAGACTGTCCACTCAAAGAGTTTTAGAATTAGGCATATTTTGCTTTGAATTCCAGTTCCTCCACTCACCAGGTAAGCAAATTAATACCTCAATTTCCTTCTCTCTAAATAGGAGTAATAAATCAGAGGTTGTTTTGAGGATTAGATGTCATGTAGTGCTTAAAGTGACCAGCACATAGCAAGTTCTTTTAATGAAATAACATTAATGTGATTATATTAAATGTAGTTTAAATAAATAAAGTACTCATGATTAGCTATTATTAATATAATTATATAACACAAAATAATATAGTACATTATATTAGGCAATATTTTTATTTTATAATGAATGATAT
>NW_011888785.1:22640879-22682776 GCF_000151845.1 Pteropus vampyrus | reverse complement strand
TCATAGTTTCAACAAGATATAATGAAAATAATACCAATCGTTGCATATTCCAAGCATTGCCTTAAACAACCTATGACTTTTGTCATTCAATAAGAAAGATTGTTTCTCTAATTTGATTCTTGTTAACATTTATAATCTGTAGAATATGTCTTATAAATGTCCCAACTTCCTTGTCTTCAAATCAAGTGTTACTTATAAAGAATAAAACTATTTAAAGTAATAGCGTTAGTAATACTACCATAACAATAGGCATTACCAGTGTACGGTTAAAGGGCACTAAAAGGTTAACTCTCTCTCTCTCTGTATATCTATATATGTGTATATACATACATATATAAAGTGTTTCTGAAGTATAAAAAGCATGTTAATATATTTTATCTATAAAAATAATAAATGTCAAACACAAGTACAAAGAAAGTTAATAAAACATTTCAAGTCATGCAGAAACAAAATGTGTTGCATGTGGAAAATTCCCAAATATATATTTAAAATAAAACTCTCTTACCATTACAGAGAAATGCTTCAATATGAAGATAACATTTTTTTTTACTACTAGGGAATAAAGAGCTAAATAAACTAAGTATTAAAACAGAGAAAGATACAGGAAACTTAATGAACAAAAAGATAAATTTATTTATTGTTTTTCTTTCCAAAAATAACTCACTCCACTTATGATTTTAAAGAGATCACTAATTGATGACTCTCTTTTAATAATAGGATGTAATTGTCATAAAATAAAACTAAGCCAAAATATGTTATAACTTTAAAAATTATAACATGTTTATTAAAATACAAAAGGTGAGACTCTTCATGGATTTTCAATCATGGAGAAATGTAAGTCAATTTTCTTGACTGTGATGTGATGCTGGGGTTTGTCAACACAGATATTCTGATCAGGTAGAGAGATTTGTCCTTAAAAGAAGAAGAGTGCATAGCATCGTAACTTGGAAACATTACGTCTAAGGTCAGAATGTTTACTTCTAAATAAATATCATAACTGGAAATGTCTATTTGAATAACAGATAATTTGAATAACAGACATAGTGTTCTATTTGTTGATGTTCATATTAAATATATTGTAGTAATAAAACTTGCCAAACCGGCAGCAGCACCAAACTGTGCCGGTAATAATTTTTTCCAAGCTCTTTGAAGAATAAACATGGCTCATTACATCCTCAAGAATTGTTAAGTGAGATGAGTCATTATGGTAACTTGACAGATGGAAAAACAAAAGGCCCAGAGATATGCAATAACTCCTGATGTCACACTGGAGAGGAAAAATACAAAGAATGTTATTAGGGCTTTAAAGACTGTTTACTACATACACACACTTCACATGTCTCTTAACAGATTTCTTCTAGAAACTCCTAATTTTTTAATACAAAGTTATATGGTGGTATTTTTGAGCTTTTTATTTATTTTCATAACTATCCCTCACTATCAAATATTTTGGTCTTCACAGATGTTTAACTATTTCTGTTTCCTTTAATTTTCAAAGGCTATATGTTGTGACTCAGTGATGTCCGTGTTGTTCACTTCTCGATCCCCACTGATTTGAATGGTGGCTGGGGCATTAGAGACACTTGACCAATAGTTATACATTCATATACATTAGCCTCAGTCACTAACATAACTTAAGAATACTATTTTTTAATGACAGTACTACCTTTTGTAGTAATGATTCTTGTCTACATGATTTTTAATTGTTTATAGCCTAATTCCATTAAGATTGCCATGTTTTATACTGGCATTCTTTCTTCAAATCTTCTTCTCTGATTCAACAACTAGCTTTAGATGTTAAATGGTTAATAAAAATAGCAATAAAAGTTAAATAAATAAAATATTACCTTCAAAGCAATTAATGTTTACTTTTTTCTTAGTTTAACAAACACTTTAATAAAAAGGAGTTTAAAACTACTTTTAATTATGTTATTTAATTCTGTCGCCAGAATTTTTAAATATCATGTATAATTTATTATTAATTCAAATATCTTTATAAGTAAAATGTCATGTCCTAAATCTATCATCATTGGTACTGATAAGGATTTGATAAAGCTAATGTGGCAAATCCTTTGTCTCATGTCCTGACAAAGGAACATCACCCCTGCCCTGGAGATATTTAAATGTACCCTGAAAATAGGTTCAGTCTTTCCATGTTATTATCCCAAGTACCTAGTTCAGTGCTTATAATATTCAGCACTGTTGAAATTGTCAAGAGGGCTAATTAGTTCAACTGAAAAATGTAAATTCAGAAAAGTTGATACCCTCCCTTGGAAACTGAATCTTAGCATCAATACACTTCAGGGGTGTGGTTCAAAAATATACTTAACGTTTGCCAGGCCACACCTATAAACTATTTATGTGGTATATTTTCTGTTGATAAAGCCTTGCTTGACTTGCATCACAAGCCCTTTCTGTAGGATTCCTGTCTTAGTAATTAGCATAGAGTACACCCAATGTCAAGAAACTACCCATAATATTTAAAGAACAATTTTAAAAGATTAGCAATCTCAAATAAGAAAGTCAATATAAAGTACTACCTAAGAGAATGAATTCTAAAGTCTGGGTACCTGGAGTTAATTCTGTAGTAATCATGTGTTATCTTGCATGACACATTACCTAATAGCCTACTGTCTCTGTTTCCTCATCTGTAAAATGGAGATAATAATCATACCTAAATGTCAGGACTATTATGACAAGGACCTCAACAAATACATGTGAAGGTATCAGCATAGTACATGTTAATATTAAGAGCTCTATGAATATTTGCCATTTTGATAATTAATATGTTAATTATTGATTTAGATGCACAACATACATTCACAGATGATCCTTTCAATAGTCTAGCCTCACAGTTTGCTGAATTTTTCTTCTCCAATAATCTTCAACCTATATCAGATGCACAGTTTCATAGTGATACTGCCATATCTAATATGGTAGACACATGTGACTATTTATACTTAATCTACATTTATTAAAATTAGATACAATTAAAATTCCATTCCCCAATGTACTAACCACATTTCAAGTTCTCAATAGTCACATGTGGCTTGTGGCCATTATATTGCATAGTCCATATACAGAATATTTCTATCATCACAGAAAGTTTTATTAGGTAGCACTGCTGTAAACCTTGCATTCAATCACTTTAATCCATCCCAACCTCAATTTCAAGCATTTCACTCTTTTATTAATACTTCCTATCTTTTCAGTTTATTTTTTGTTTTACTATAACTTTAACAATATTTTCACTCTATCAATGACTCTAATTTATCGATTCTCAAACTTTTTAGCCTCAGGAACACTTTATACTTAAAAATTAGGAGGATACAAGAAACTTTTATTTATGTGGGTGATAGCTAACCTTTTCTTTTGTTTTGTATTATAAAAATTAAAAATTCAAAATAATAATTTAAAAGTTTATTTAAAATAGCAATAATGGACTCTTTATATGAAAACACAAATACATGTTTTATCATCAATTTTCACATTTGGGAAATTGCTGTATTTCTCAAATACAAATAAATTTAGAGAAAAATAGCAGTTTTACATGTTGGAAGTCTCATTAATATCAGGTTAAAAGAAGGTAGATGAATTTTTATATCTGTTTATATGTTAAATCTGTTTTGATATCATACATCATGAGCTTCTATAAAATTCCATTGCAAATTTATGAGAGAATGAGAGTAAAAAGGCAAGTAACATCAGTAGTATTATGAAAATAGTTTGGACACTCCAAAAGAGATGCCAAGACCATGCAATAAGAACTACTGTTCTAGGTGCTACCATATTATTATTCTTCACTCCATGAGGTCCTCTATACCCCTTTTCCCAGCTTAAGTACTCCATTTATATGAAATTAATTCCCTTACTTGTATGTCTTTATCAGAGTAGCTTGGCAGAGCAACAACCGTGATAAATACTATTCTGTCCCATTCCACAGCTGCATTTGTGTAGATGAAAGCTGAGGAAAACTCATACAATCATGTGTACTTATCTTACCTTATGCCTTTAAACTTGAGAAGGACTCAGTATTACCAGGCAATGACACTATGGATCAAAAAGTCTTTAATTCTATCTCCCACTTTCTTCTTTAACCCTAACCCCTCACATGTTTTCCCTTATGCTCACTCTGAATCAATAACCTCATACCTCACTGAGAAAAGCAAGCATTCAGAAGAGAATTTCCACAAACTTCTACTACCTTATGTACCTCCTCTAGCATCTATTTGTTTGTGTATGATGTCTTTTACTACCCATTAGTATGAAAAAGTGCTCTATAAGCCTGCCTAAACTCAGTTGCTCAATGGGATCACAGATCTTATTTCCTTTCCTGTAAGCAAGGACCTCTCTCCAATAATTCTCCTTTTTCCTTTACATCACCAATATTCCCTCTCTGCTGGATCATTCCCATCATCATACACATGAGCTGTTATTTCCTGATTGAACAGTTTCTTCTCTTGACCCCATTTACCCTGCTAGCTACTATCCCATTTGTAGAAAAAAAAAAAATCTTCAAAAAGTTACATATAAACCCTGTTTCCAAACTCCCCCTTCAATTCATTCTTAAACGTATTCTAATCAAGCTTTCACTCCTACTTTCCTCAGAAACTGCCTTTGTTGATTACAGTTAGGTAACAAAATCCAACTGGTTAAATTCCAGTTCTCCTCATAGTTGACTTAAAGTATTTGACACTGTATATGTGGTGTGTGTGTGTGTGTGTGTGTGTGTGTGTGTGTGTGTGTGTGTGCGTGTGTTTCCCTTTCTTGGCTTCCAGGATACCACTCTCCTACACTCTATCCTAAGCTTCTACCTGACCTCTTAATTTTGGTGTGTCTAAAACTCAGTCCTTAATCTTCTCTTCTCTACCTACACTTGCTATTTTGGTAATATTATCCAAGTTTTAATATCGTCTATACGCTGTTAACTTTCAAATTAAAATCTTCAACCCAAATCTCTCTCTTGAGTGCTAGACTTGTATAGCCAAATACCATCTTGCCATATTTACTTAGAGGTCAGATAAGTACCTTACATTAACAAGTTTCAAATGCAATTACTGATCTCTATTCACAGACTTTCCCATTTCAGTTGTTAGAAAATCCATCCATAGCAGTGCTCATGACAAAGACCTTAAAATCTTCATTGATGTTTGTTCTCTTCATCCTACATCCAATCCATCATAAAATTCTGTTGATGCTGATAGAATGTGTCTTATGAGACTGAAAAATTCAATTTTAAATTTTATTTAATTTTAGTTAAGTTAAATTAATGGTTACCATACTGGGTAATACAGATGTAGACTAACCACTAAAATAATAGAGTATAACAATTACGGAAAATAAACTGATAATAAAAGTAAATATATATAAAAACATGTAAGATAGGAAAGAAGAAAGAATATAAACGAGTCAAGACAAAGAAAAGGCAAACAGTATCCTTGAGCTTGGCACAGAGTAAGTACACAATAAATGCTCAATAGATGTTACCATTAATGGTTTAAATTTATGCCTCCAATTAGCAAACCATTAGAGATGAAGATTTTGCAATTTTTGGTGATTTCTCTTTTATTTCTAATATTTCCAAATTCAAAAAATCTATGTTTTACATCAGAACTTAAAAAAATGCCATCATTTTTAGTATTGTTTACAAAAATATTGATCTTAGGTGGTTTAAAGTCCCATATTAAGTGTTTTCTTAACATACAGCCCTTTCCATAGAAATTAAGATGTTGCTTACATGACAAAGCTCTTTGCTGCTGACTTTTGGGACTACAGTCAGAGAATGTGCTCTCAAAAGCTGAAGAGAGATTAAGTATATATTATTTAGATGATTTTAGACTCTGGATAGATTATACATAAACAAAGGTGTTCAGTGGAATTTATACTTCTATTGCTTTGCCAATAAATTTATCTCCACTGCCTAGGAGTATCTATGCTTCCTGAAGTTTTCCAAGGGTTGGACAAGATGAATTTTACTTCATTTAAAAAAATTCATGCCAAGATAAAAGGCATAAATCAAAAAAGTACCAGTTTTGCTTTTAAAACTTTAAGTTTGCTGACCACCTAAAAGAAAAAAGAATAATAAATATCTATAGAAGATTCTGTTATTTCATTTATTAATATAATTAATTTAGGAAAACACTTTTTTTTTGTGGCAGCATTAAGAACTGATTTATATTGACACATTTATAAATGTATTATTAGGTGGCAAATATGTACCTTTTACCAAAATAAAAATTCTTCAATAATGGTCTATAATGACCCATTCTGTAGAGTAATATTATTTATTTATTATAGTATAGTTTTTCTTCTTTGTTACTTTAAATCAAGTTTAGTTTCCCCCTACTTTTCCTCATTTAAACATGAGTGTTTAAAATTCAGCATTGTTTAGGGAAAAGTTTAAAATTAATATGTTTAATTTTATTTAACATATTAAGATTCAGCAAATTCTGGGAAAAATGCAGTCTATATTTTCATTTAGTTTTGCTTGTAGTCAGACTTGCTCTCTTGTTCTCTGGAAAAGTGAGAATTCTGCATTTTATGTTAATGTTCTACTAGATTCATATACATAATCTTAGTATCTATCTATCTCCTGAAAAATTCACTTTCTAAAGGTAACAAAATCGATCCACAGTGTGCTCTTGAACTATATTCAATATCATATCTATAATAATAGAAATGAAATGTGAATTATTCTCTCTTAGAAAATAAACAAAAATCACTTTTCTTAACATAATAAAATTTAAAGCCTCTTAAAAATCTCAACATGGACCATATCTTCTGGATTGTAAATTATCTTTAATAAAATAATTACCTTATATTGATATCGAACCATGTTTCACTTTATAACATACTTAACTCATCCCTCCTGTGAGAGAAATAGCCATCTATACTCTCTTCTTGCTCCTTAATAACTTTTTAGGATTATTTTTAAAGTTCTAAAATTTATAGACCTGTAAGGAGAATTTCACTTTTCAATCTCATCACATTTAATTTTTAAAAAGTTTTTGATGCCACGGTAAGTAACTATTACATTTCTGAAAAATGGTAACAAAATAAGATTTCTAAATAATAGTCAGTGTGAGTTCCTAGAATTTAGGTTAATGTGATGTTGTTGCTAGGCTGACATAACATTTACAACTAAGAGTCCTGTTTTGTTTAGAGCATAACTACGCAGGTGTAACTCTACTTACTCCCAGACACGGTTATCTACTCATTCTAAGGATATATAGTCACTTTGGGTTTGTTTATACTTATCTACATAAGTTTTAAAATAAGTTGCCCAGCTTAAATATAGTTTTATTTATTGTATATAGAAACAATCATAGAAACTGATAGGATGGTAAAATAGATTTTTATTTTAAAACATGCTTACGAATCTAAATAGAAATTTAGCAAAAATGTTCTTGTAAATTTTATAATATATTAGAATCTTGTAACACTGAATTAAGAAAACTTAGACAAAAATTATATACTCTCTTTTAACCAAAAGCAGATAAAAACAAATGAGAATAAGGCTAAGAGTACTGATTAGGCCACATGTGGAATTTCACAGTTTTGGATGCTACTTATAAAGTTGTGTATATTACTTAAAATTCATTAGAAGACAGTGACAGGGAAAATGAGGTGACTCTAAATAAAATTAATTTATGTATTTATTGATATACCTTCTTATGTTTCATCCTGCAATTGTTTTGAGGTTGCTTATTTAAATGTATGTAAAAGGTAAAAATTCAAATAGAATAGTGTCAAGAGGAAGAAGAAAATTAAAACATGTAACAATTAGATACTAATGCAAATTTTAATGACTATGTAAGGTGTTGTACAATGGTCTTTAGAGTTCTAGAGTTTCTTGGCACCCACTTAGAAAATATGGTTATTAATCTGACTCACAGTGTTCCAATGGAAAAAACATGTGTGCACATTACTCAGGATACTCCTGGCACGAGGCCTGAGAGAAATGACTCACATGATTCTTTATATTGGGAACACTGAGTAATGTAGAAAACAACGTCCTCAATCTCTCTTCAATAAGTAAAATAACAGGTTCCATATGTCGCTTACGGTATCCTACAGAATAATCCCAAGACAAAATACTGTGAAAAGCATTCCTCAAAGGAGCCAAGACCATGTTATTGAAATGCAGAATTTTCTGCACTTTAACTTAAGAGATAAAACCCATTATCAAACATGGATGACTTGAGACCAAGTCACTGGGCATGTTGAGGACATTTAGTGATGGAGACAGTGAGACAGTTGTGTGAGGCATAATATTGCAGAGTGCTTCACTAGACAAGGCTGTACAGGTGACCTGAATTTAATGCCATCTATGCCACTTACTGACTGTGTAACTTGAACAAATCATGTAACCTCTCTGTGCTTGTTGGCTTCTTTTTAAAATAGGAATAATGATCATGATATTTCTCTTTCATACAACTGCTATTAGAGTTGAATGAGTAAATACAGGTAACGTCTTGTAAAAAGAAATTTGGCACCTTTAAAATGAGAAATAAACATTAGCTATTACTTTATCTTCAAATATGAAAAGGACTATGCAAAAGAGGTAGAGGCTTGTTCCGTTTGACTCTAAGAAGTGGGATTAGAATAAATATACTCGGTCCTCATTATCTAAGGATTTGGCATTTGCAAAGTTACTTATTTACTACAATTTATTTGTAACCATCAAATTTATACTAGAAGTGTGCCTTTGTATTCATTTGCAGACATGCACAGAGCAGTGAAAATTTGAGTCACCCAATGTGTGTGTTGCCACCTGAAGTTGAACAATGGCAACCTCTGCCTTCATGTTTCAGCTCTTATACTGTAAACATTGTAAACATGTCTTTTTTTTTTTTTTTCCACATTTCTTTTCTTTTTATGGGGTGTTTAAAATGACCACCAAGCATAGTTTGGAAATGTCGTCTGGTGTTCCTATAACAAGAAGACCGTAATGTGTCTTTGGAAAGAAAATCTTTGGAAAGAAAGGAAAAGAACAAAAGGGAGGTGTCTTCAAGAGTCTAATGTCTGAGATGCTTTAAGAGTTAGTGTGTCCTTAGTGATGTTGAAACATGCATTGAGTAACCATTTGTCCATGATTATATAGAGAAGAAGCAAACAAAGTTCATGTTTTGGGCCTGAATCTAATAGCTGTGAGAAAATTACAATAGTTATAGAAAACAAGTATCTTTTTCATGGTAAAAATATTTAGATATTATAAAATATTAAATAACTTTACTCATTTTAAAAAATATAGTTTGGAGAAAGTTATTCCTATTTATTATTTTACTTTGTTTTTGTTATTAATGCTTAACTATTTTTTCAAATATTTGTGCATAGCTGTGTCAGGTTAAGTTTTGTTTGCCTCATTTTATGTATATTGTCTATGATGTGGCAAACTCTAAATTAACAAGGTCTTAATCAATTAGTTTTTATTTTACTTAAGTAAACCTGCTGTCCTTGCTGTAGGCATAACACATCCTTGTGCCTATCACCAGTTTCATTGAGCAGGCAGAATTACCTAAATATGTGAATATTGTAGCTCTCCTCCTGGTTAAAGACTGATTTTCCCATCTATAGCTTAAATAATGTAGGCCCACACACCCACAAATGAGGAGGAGAAGTGGCTCCACTTATTGTAATGACATTCTCCACACTTCTAGTCAGGTGGCTTTTGTAGAAAACACTTAAATATTTTTATAACTCACGATTCCTATGCAGTTGCAAGATTGTTTTCTCAGACTAGGCAGCAGAGACTTCCCCTGAAATGAAATTATACAAAAGCAGCAATTTAGGGCCTAGGGCAAGAGAGACAGCTTTTCTCTACATATGTGAGAAATACATTTCCTATAATTCAAAAGAAATGCAGGTTCATTGTTTATAGCTGTTAGGTATTTAGTCAGACATGAGTAACAGGAGCAAAGCCCCAGCTCTGTAACCGTAGAAACTTCCCTTGAAAACCTTCCTTAAGGATCTCCCAGAAACACCTCCCTTTTAGGGTTATAAATTACCCCAAATCCTAGAGCATAAAGGCCATAAAAGCTGCTGGCTAAACCAGCTACCAAAGCATGTGCAGAAACTACTGCCCATTACTTCAGCCTCATTATATCATCATTATAATATCATGACTATGCCTGGAAGTTCATGAATCTAATTATGAAACCGAATTCTAGGTGAGCACCTATGCACTAGGCAAAGTTATATAGCAGCCAGGTGTCAATCAGGATGTCTTCACTCGCTAGTTACCTAGGAATGCCTTTAGGACCACCCCATCATGGCCCCAAATATAACGCAGGCCTCTCCTTCCTCCAGGGTTACAGCTCTCCATCTTCTCTGGCTATAACCTGTACTCCCACCCTCTGCCGCCCTTAGGGGTATGTAACCTCATTTCCATGTTACTGGTTGATTTTAGGCTTAACCCATCTTCTACCTCATAATGTGCTTGTGATAAACAAATATTTCTCATATTCATTGAGTTGAAATTTATTTCTTCCACAATGAAAAGGACCTAGAGGTGTGTGTGTTACCAGAACTCTGATCGCTCCAACAGTAAAACAGCTATTTCTCAAAATAGATTATGTATTTATGTATGTGTGTGTGTGTGTATGTATGTATGTATGTATATATGTATGTATGTATGTATGTATGTATTATTTATTTATTTTGCTGGCTTTGTAAAAAAATATCGCAAATACTTTGGTGGAAACAAGTTCAGCTCAGTTTTGAATCAAGTTCAATTACTTTTTTAATAGATGATAAGAGTACTCTAGTGTCGTAGCAAAATGTTCTAGTACAAAGATCCACATAGAATGTAGTTATATGTTATATATGCTCATACCTCAGTTGACTTAACCCAAATTGTCTTAGTTTTAATTCTTAGCACACTGAGAGAGTCTCCCAAATAGCTATTTTCTAATCTCTAGTATTATTCTGGAAGAACTATCCAAAGCAATTCAGGCAAGAGAATGACTACTGTCTTCCAAAGTCTATTTCCCTCATAAATCAGTAAAGCGTTGTTGAATCTTCCAGCGTTTAGCATACCTGGGCCAAAGGTGCCAAGATTACATAAGTCATTCACCAATGACAAAATAGCCACAAGTCTATGCTAAGATGAGCTAGAATCACATAAAGTGCCTGATTTAGCATAGATTCCCATCATTGGAGCGAAATAGATCAAAGTTTGAATTAAGGCCTTAGGGTGAGGTAACATTGCTTTGTTGTTACTTTTGAACAAGAGATTCTTCTGATGGTTATCATATATTTTCCTAGAAAGTCTAAAGTTGAGAAGAGAATATATTGATCCTGACTTTCATTTCTTTATGTGGATGGAATAAGCTTTAGAGTAGAATTTCATTCAGTTTAGATTTAATCTTTTGAAAAATAAATTGCTTGTTCATTTGTTTGATGGCATTCTCTTTATCTTTAAGAAGTAAAACTACAAGGTGACTAGTGCATTCTGAAATCTGCCACTCCCCAAAATTTTATAAATACTTTATATGTTACTGATAATTGATCATTGCAGTAAAAGGATATTATAAAAATGCAACCATAATAAATGCAATTCCTCAAAAAAGAATATATGTAATATTTGTCGAAATTAGGAAACTGAATAACAAAGTTGTCACTGCTCAACTTTGAATCTAAAACATTTACAATCCTTCCCATCCATCTATGTGTGTTTCCTTATTCTATCCTCTTATCTCACCTTCAGACTTCATCATTATTTTGAATTTTGGGCTAGTCATTTCTTTCCTTTTTTTATTTTTGTTTAAAAGATTTTATCACTTTTTGTATATATAAACAACCTTTTCTTTTAAGCTCAATATAAATGTTATCTTGGTACTGTAATTTATGGTATCTTTCCTTAAATATATTTTCTAATATTATTCTACATTGTTGCATATAGTTATATTTATTTTTATTTTGTAATTTCAATATGGCTGTATAATACTCCATTATTTATATACCATGATTTTTATATATTATCTTCTCTAAGGACATGTGAGTTGGTTCCGGTTTTAGCTATTACAGCATCCAAACACCTGTATCCTGGCATATCTGTACAAGAGTAGAAGACTGGGTTGTGAAAAATGTACATGTTCATCTTTATAAGTCAATGCTATATTATCCTTTAATGTGGTTATATAATAAACACATCTACCAGCCATATAAAAGAGGTCCATTGATTCACATGCACACTAGCCTTTGACATCATCAGATATCTTAAGTTTTACCAATTTGGGGGTATAAATGGAAATGGGAACTAATTGCAGTCTAAATATATATATTGCTTATTAAGGGTGAATGATTTTCCTATGTTTAAGGTTTTAATGTTTCCTCCTCAGTAAAATGTTTGTTCATACTTTTTAATAGACTTTATTTTTAGAGCATTTTTAAGTTCACAGCAAAATTAAGAAGGTACAAAGATTCTCCATATATTCCCTGTACATCCCACAGGCTCCCTTACTATTAAAATCCTGCCTGTTTTGTATGCTTGTCTAGTGATTTATATAAGTTCTTTCTGGACAATGATCTATTTCCTAGTTTCTGGCTTGTCTTTTCACTGTTTTATGGTGTCTTTTGAGGAAGAGAAATTTTTAATTTGAATGTTTAGCTTATGAATTCTTTGTATTTTAATGGTTATCACTTTTCTAATTTGTTTCCAAAAATCTATTCTACCTCAAGGCCATGAAAATGTCTTCTTATATGTTCTTACAATTTTATTTCCACTCTTGCTTTTCACATATGAGATTTTAATCCACTTGGAATAGATTATCATATACAATAATTTAAAACTCTAGTCTAATATTTTTGATAGTGACAATAATTTTTTCCAACTCAAAATTGAAGGACTTCAATAAAATTTAATGGAGTTGAAAAGAATAAATTCCATGTCCTAAATGGATCAATGGTGGGAATCCAGCAATCAAAATAAGTAAGATTTGGACAAATAATAGTCATAGAGATATTCAAAATAAGGGCCCTGAGTTCTAAATCAAATGAATACCATGAAAAGAATGTGTGTTTTGGCTACCTTTTATCCTTGATCACAGATGTTTTCATCTCTGGCTCTCAAAATTCTAAGTCTTTTGGCCTTTGCAAGAGGGTATTATAAAAGTAGTAAATGCCTTGTACACAACAGGCATTCAATAAATGTTTATTTAATTGAACTGAATTGCATGCACTGATATAACAAAATGAGGAATATGTGTTATAGATCAATAAACGATAGAAAAGAAGGAAAGAAAAAAGGAAGGAAGGGAGGAAGAAAGAAAGAGAGGGAAGGAAGAAGAAAGGTAAGAAGGTGGGGGGATAGAATAAGCCATTCATTTTTAAAATACTGTGTCAGTACTATTCGAACATTATTTTTTTATTTTTTCTTAAATTTTTGAGGAAGGAGCCTTTTTGTGGAAGACTCACATGATAAGAATTATGTATACTCCCTAACTGGAACGCATCTATAGCATGAAGGGTGAGTGTGTAGCAGGGGTAGGGGAATCTAAACACCAGATAGGTAAGGACACATCTCATGAGACACTGTAGGCTGTACTATTTTTTTTTTTTATATATATATATGCACAAGAAAGTTGTTTTATACAATTCCTGGTTATTTCGGGGTTTCTTCCCTCACATGTCTCCATAGATTGTGAGTCACCATTCTCTGCTTTCTTGTCTGCCATTACCCATAATGGCTTTTTAATGGCCTTTTTCTTCCTTCAGGAAATGGAAATGACAGTGAATGTTCCATGACTACTAATGAGTCCTTTCCCTTTAGGACTGAAAAAAGTAATATGGAAAAGGGAATTCACTATTCAATTTTGTCATAAAATTATACCCATTTGAAAGGCTTAAACAAACTATGATGCATGTACCATTTAAGTGCATTAAGGCTAATGATATAAAAGGCCTAAAAATAATTGTAATCTTTAGCAGTATGACCCAACCTTTGTGACACAAATAATTAGATGTGGCTCTGCATAAACTCACTTAAATATTTTTATTCAAGTATTTTTTACTAATGTGTAAATAAAAGGCATTTCTTTATGGTTATTCCATGGAAAAATGCAAGCTTAAAATCTTACTTAGAAATTTAGAGCCCAGGGAGAGAAAATGTCATACTTTCCTAATATTCTAATTGGAGTACATGAGTGATATTAAAACAAAATAAAACAAAATAAAACAAAAAACAAACATCTATTGAAATTGAAAAAACTATTTTTGCTGTTGATTAAATGAAACAAATTTGTATTCTGTTAAAGTTCCCTGCCAGTCATACACACACTACTGCTTTGCATATAGAAGTGAAAAAATATCCCAGTAAGAGACACTCTTTAGAGATATCTGAGGGTATTTCAGAATGAGTGAAAGCTTTGGTTAAATGCCCATGAATACTGATAGTGGTTTAAAATTAGATATATTTTGGAAAATTCTGTGTTTATTTATCTTTTAAAATATAGACATAATTGAAAGGAAAGGCAATAAATCACAATGCAATAATACACTGAAGAATAATTCATTATTTTTTAGTTGTGGTATGTTCTTAAAATTACAGAGAAGGTTTG
Source organism: Pteropus vampyrus (assembly GCF_000151845.1). Classification (NCBI taxonomy): domain Eukaryota; kingdom Metazoa; phylum Chordata; class Mammalia; order Chiroptera; family Pteropodidae; genus Pteropus; species Pteropus vampyrus. Next base: position 22,668,218 of record NW_011888785.1, on the reverse strand, counting down.
GGATAAAATCAAACAGGATGGAGAAAATGAATATATGGTGGGCCTTCAGATAAAGGGGAGATGATTGAAATATGATTAGCTATTATTTTAACAAAGAATAGGCCAATAAGGAATATTAAGTTTCAGCAAAGAAGGATGTAGGAAAAATAGAATGGGAGAATCTGGGTAAACTAAGTTTAGCTGTTTCCTCCACTGGGATTTTAAACCAGTACATAATTACATGAGTAGAATGTTGAACTGGTTGAATGAAATGATAGTAAAAATGTATAGTCTGCCACTCTTGTCAAGGCAGAATAGATATAGAACTATGCTTATTATGGAACATGAACAACCTTAAAAATGAGAGTAGCTGGGAATGAGGCCAGGGCATACTTGCTTTGAGTATTATTTAAATGCATTCCTTCTGTAATTTTTTACCTTTGAATACAAATCTATTTGTGAAGCTCATTGTAGGGTAATCCTTGTGGGGTCCAAGAAGCAGACAAGTTGAAACCAGAGAAAGCAAAGGATAGTGATGAGTATGTCAGGTGTAAATCTCATAAAATTACTTAAAAATTTTAATGATTGACTGTAATGTTTTGGTCGGCCCTGCAACCTAGCCAGGAGGACACCTTCAGAACAAAGAAAAATTTCTACTGGGATTGTTAAGAATTCATTCCCTACACCTGTGAAGGGGCAACAGGAACCAAGAGTCATTCCTTGTGGCTAAAACCACGGAAACTTATAGATTAAAGCCTAGGAACTGCCAAGAGGCCTTTCACTCTACGTAGTCTTACCTTTCCACGCTACATACTCTTCCCCTTCCTCGCTGTATGTCCATATCTAAGGAAATGGGTTAACAAAGTCTTTTAAAGTTATAGTTAAAGGAACAAAAGAATGATATACAAACTGAATTCCCTGAACACTCGGGGTCCCTTTCATAGTCCCTCACACTGTCTTTTTCTTGGTAGTCTTTACTCTGCCCCTACTCACTGCCTTTCCACATCTCTCTTACTCCCTATCACTCTCTGCTTCTGAGAGGAGCCCACACTCTGTCTTTGGAATGTTACCCCTTTTTTTAATAAACTTTCCTTTTGAGTCTAAAAAAAAAATCTTAACAAAATATCCTTAAGAGGGAAGTGAAATCATATAGAAAAGCATGTAATATGTGTTTGAATATGAGCCTTAATTATAAAAAGTCTTACATGAAATAAAAAGAGAAAATTATGTAATATATACGATATGTTTGTGTATATGTGTGTGTTTATATATGTGTGTAGATATGTATGTAGATGTATGTGCATGTGTATGTGTGAGCACAGTACTAGACACATAGGATAGATACATTTTCACAGACATATGTGACATTATATACAGTAGGAGTACTTGAGACTTTCCCCCATATCCTAACAAATTTACACTCCTCCAAGAGGAAAAAATTGTCTAAACTGGGCTCATGGCTGAGCCACTTTTTGCTTGGTAATATAGAAAAAAAGAAAAAAAAGGAGAGGCTTAAGGGTGGGGACAAAAAAGGGAAAGTTTGATAGGAGGAGCCTGCGGGTAAAAGTTTGGGCAGAAGAAAAGAATGAGAATAATATGGATATCATCTGTTGTCAGGAATAGAACCTATAAACAAGCAAGCTCAGGGAGGGTTTTCAGAAAGTTTTGTTTGTGCTATGTGATGACAACTGCCTCCACCCCCATATTCCCAAGAATCATTCAGAGAGATTTATATTATCTCTTAATGCTTTACATGTTGAACTTGTTATTGTTCTTCTCAGATATAACCATGGATTGCTTAAAAGATCACGCATTGCTTTTACTGTGCCCTTCTCTTCTTCCTCTTTACTTCACAACATATCTTTTATCCTCATTTGCCTCCTTGAAACAATGCACAATTCCGGTTCCCTTAAGGTATAGTAATCAACCAAACTTGCTACATAATTTTATATATTGCCTTTCCTCCAGATACAATATGGATCTCACACTGATTAAAATATCTGAATATCAAGAGAAAGACATATAACATTATAAATGACAGAGTGAAATATTTTGAATAGAATTTGATGTTTAACAAAGAAATCATTCCTTAAATTCTACATTAAATATTTTATGCAATTCTGGAAAATAAAACCCTACATATTTATGATTTCATACTTTCTTAGATGCCAGTTATATTGAAAATAAAACAATTCTAATTTCATCTAGATTTTACAAGATTTTGTAAAAATTTATCCCAAACCTTATAACATAATAAGCATAAAAAAAAATTATATAAGAAGTATGAATTGGCCATAGATGCAATGGCAAAAGAAGGAAAACAATGTCTTTAGTACTCATAAATTAAAAAGATTACATATGATTTCTGGTTATTAGTTTACATAAAATTTTCAATTCTCAAATGATACTGCTGATTTCATTAAAAATTAGTGTTTCTAGTTCAGAAAATTAGAGTTAGAGAAGTGATTCATAGTCTAGGAAATTAATAATTTTAATCAACTTTTTGATTGATTTGAACCGGTTCAGTCATTGCTAACAGAAATCTTTACTTATATTCCTTTTTTGTAAATTCTACATTTAATTATTCTGTTACATACAAATACTTTAAAAATCCGTCATTTGGTAATATGACTTGATTTAGAGAAAACGAAATTGTTGGAATCTTTTTAGACTATAGAATTGAAAGCTTAAAAATGAATTTTGCTTGGAAGTTTATTGAATTTGTAAGGCAGTAGTAATATTGCAGAAGTTTCGTAGGATAGATAAATTGGATTTTTATAAGGTAATTACTGGTCACTGTATAGTATAGAAGAGACCATTAATGGTCTGAATGATCACTATTTTTAAGAGTCCAAATGACAAAGAGGTGCTGACATCTAAAATAGATAAAATCAACAAAGATATAAAAGAGACTAAAACTATGTTATCATTGTCCATTGAGAAGCTATTTTCTTGAATTCCACACTCATTTGGTAAATTATATTAGCATTTGTTATGCCCACAAATTATATTTGATGGTAAGATTAAAACCATATGTTCTTAAACCACACAAGGCAGGAAAGTTGTTGCAATAGCAGAGTGATGCACATCTACAGAAAATTGCAGCGTTTGCCCCTTCTGGTTTTCTTTCATCCTTATACTCCTATGTATTTCCACTTTTGACTTGTGAAAAACAGTTATAGCCATAACCTGAAGTTTCTCTGTTTCTTAGCATTTGACCCATATTCTGATAAATTTCATGTATCAGAATGCTTACAGCTACAAATAAGATTATCCAATTAACAGCGGCTGAAGAGACAGAAATATCCTCTTCATATAACACAAAATTTGAATGCAAAGCATTTTTAACTTCTTCCCTTATGGTCTAAGATGATTGCCACAGTCAAAGGCATCTACGAAGTAAAGAGTGTTTTCCTCCTGTGTGTCTTTTTCTATATGAAAGCAAAAAAAAAAAAAAAAAAAATCTAGATGACATCTCAGGTCCTGTTTTTCTATTCTAGTTTGAATGCCCATGCCCTAGCCACATGTTGTTGGGAGAGTAAGTAGCTGATATTTTCAGCTATTACAGTGGAAGACAGACTCGGCTAGGAAAAAAAAAAAAAAAATAGGTGGAGGATAATGCTGTAGAGTTGGCAGACAACTCTAGTACCACAGTGCCTGTTTTCTGAGAGCCTTACCAATACTGTGAGTTGTCAAATTTTAGATTTTTCTTTCTGATAAATGAAAAAAGGTATAGTATAATTTTAACTTAATGTTTCCTTATAATAAAAGGTTTGACAGCGTATTACGTCCCTGCTCCTGAAATAATGGAACAACTCTCTACTTAGATTTTATTTGTTGTATGTGAACACTTATATCATAATTTTTCTAATTTTAAAAATTTAATTGTTTAAATGGGAGATTAACATGGTTGAAAATTCAAAATGTATAAAAAAAGGGTAGTAATTTTTTTACTTAACAGAACTTTTCATATAATATTTGCACATTCTTTTACATAACAAATATAAAACAATGTTTTCATTCTTTTGATTTACCATAATTTATCTAACTGGTTCTTTGTTGATGGGTATTGAATTGTTTCCAATCATTTGCTACTATAGACAATAATATATTGTAAAAAAGTAAACATTTGTGTCACACACATGCAAATAATCTAAAGAATGAAATACTGGGTCAAACTTATATACATTTGTAATTGTCTACAGTTAGTTCATGGGTATTCTGTACCATGAGTTTTTTTGTTTGACATTACTCTTTCAATTACAAATTACAAACTTATATACATTTGTAATTTGTAAAACTTCCATCTATGATATATGAGAGTATGTTTCCCCACAGACTCATCAATAAAACATATTGTTAAATGACTTTTGGCAATAGAATATAATTTATAAATGAGGCTGGGCAAATTTTCAAAAGTTCTGTGACTAATCTTTGATCATATTTCTTTTGGGATGTATGTCTTTATTCTTATTGGTTTTTATGAGCTCTATATATATTGAAGAGATTAATCCTCTTCCATAAAACACATTGCAAATACTTTTCTTATTGTTTTGTTTGTATTTTGACTTTGTTAATGGTATATATATTGGTTTTAATTATATGCAACCAGATTAAATAATCTTTTATGATTTTTTTGTCTCTTGAATTTATTTATGATTTCTTTGCTATGAAATTTTTATGCAAAAAAATAAAATAAAAACTGAACTTAATTTGTTTTTTGAGCCCCCTTTCTGCCCGATAACGAAAACTCAGTTGCTTCAGGTTAACTCAATCAAATTAAGATATCTCCGTTAATTTAAGCATTTTCTTCTTCAAGTCTCTAGTTTTAGGTCTAAGTTTTAGAAAGCTAACACATCGCCATATCTTTGTGAACATGTCCTTGGCTTTGTCATCATGCCGGCATCTGCTAGGAAGCATAATCTTCTACCTAATCCTTGGTTCTTTTTATTTCTCCACTTTAAAATCTGCCAAATCATCCATGTTCCCTTGGTGTCTGGTCACTGAACCATGATGGTCCCTCCAGATCCCTCTCACAGATCTGCCGATTTGTTCTTAGCTCCTTCCTTGGTGAGGCTTTTTATTGATATAAAATTATACTTAGTAAATTTTTTCTTTCATGGTTTTTGGATTTTGAGTTATAGACAGGCCTTCCCATTTCAGTGATTACAAAAAAATTCTTATCTCTTATCTTCTAGTGTTATAATTTTATTTTTTTACATATAAATATTTTATCAAATTTTTTTTCGGGTATGATGTGTATTATAGATTCAAGTTTATTGTTTTTACAGATGACTGTACTGTTTCCCAATAACAGTTACTGATTTGAGGTCTCATCATTATGTTATAATAAATATTTGTGCTTGAACTTATTTCTGGACTTTCTAATATTATTTATTGTTTTGCCTATTTACATTCCTATTAAAAACTGATTTGATTCTTTAAGTATAATGTATTTTTATATCTGCTAAACTAGTCTACCTTCATGTTCTTCTTTTTCAGAGCATATTTCTTCAGCTACTCATGTTTATTCTCCCACTATGAAATTTAGATGATTATGTAAGGTGGTATATTAAAATACATACATAGATAAACTCAATGGATTTCTCAATATTAGTTTTTTTTTCTCCTTTACTCATCAAGTGTTATTATACATAACAGGTTTTTTATTAGATATAATCATCTTATATTTTTCAAAAGGATAAAAACATCTTGCTGAGTTATAGTAATAGGAATGTAGACTTTATGAGAAATTTTTGTGCAACATATAATAAACCACTGATTTAAATGGCTATGATCTTATGTGAAAATTAGTTCATGGGTATTCTGTACCATGAGTTTTTTTGTTTGACATTACTCTTTCAATAACTTAGTCATCTTTTCTCTTTTGACTGAGTCAATTTGTTAATATTTTATGTTAAGCTTTAGCTTTTTCTAAAGTTAAATATTGAATAGATAACTGCCCACCGGTAATATGATAAACCCAACACTGTCGATAAACAGGATATTATTGTGCTTAACTTTTACTGAATGCATTTTTATGTACCAGGTACTATAAGTACTTTGTATTTTTTAATTCTTACAGCAATCATCTGTAATAGGAATTTATTATTCCTATTTTATAGCTGAAGAAATAAGAGACAGCAGACATTATGTCTCAAAAATGTGCTGCAAGCAAATGGAGGAACTGGGACTTGAACTCACATAGTCTAGTTCCAGATTCCATGCCCATAACCACAATAAAATTCTGTACTAATTCAACAATAACTTCCTTGATTTCTGATAACTTCTCAGCAAGCATTTCCTATCCTAAAACAGGCCCAGCTGTGCTTCTTTCCTTTGGGTTTCAAGGGCTACCTCTGGGCTTACACTTTCATGGGCTTACACTTAATCTTCTTGAAACCTCTTAAGCAGGTGTCAGTTACTTTCCAGCAAACATACTCTGATGAAGATGGCAAGAAAAACTGTGTGCCAAAGTCTGCTTGTCTCATTTGTTCGGTCTACTTTAAACCTTAGTGCAATAAACAGGTACTCATACTGAGAGGCTTCCTTTGAGAAGAAAATATTTAACTGTGAACTAGAGGTAATAGGCACCTCTTCCATTTCCAGAAACTAGCACGGAGCCAACTAACAGTGATGATTCTGGAAAACGATATACATAAATTGAGATTTCTTTTATCAAAACTTCATGTTTTTTTCATTGCTAAGAATTGTGAGACACATAAGGCCTTTAGTTGACACCAAAACACTGCCATCAGTGTTTAGAATAGAGGCTTTGTGCATGGGTCTAAATTAGATATGTCAGTCCTTTCCAGTTAGAGATCAGAATCCGGGTAAAATTTCAAACTTAGAGATCAGTTAGGTTTTGGTCCTGGTAACAAGTTTGTTTGATGTGCCTGAAGAAAGAACTGTAATTGTTTGCCTAGGCTTGTCTGAAAAAGAAGACAAAGTTGATGGATGAAAGTTGATTCTGGGTTCCTAAAAGACAGACTTGGGAGAACCTAATACATTCAACACTGTAACTATGGACTCATTATATTTAGAACACTCAGTCTTAGGCAGAGTATCTCATTTAGATAAATGATGTAGGAGAAATAAGAACCTGGTTTTATTGACATTGACAATGTCAAAATGCAAATATGCTCTCTCAGTTTAATTTCTGAGGAATGTACATGTGGCTATGGTAAAGAAAGTCCATATTATATCTGTAAAATTTGAGGGATTGAGTTTTTAATTGTCATTAAATGCCAAACAGAGAAATTCAAAAAAAGAATTAATATAGTGGCTTTAAAGCAAAAAGCCTTCATAAAAGGCACTCTAACATCACAATTTAGACTAAACTCATGAATATATCTCCTAATGAGAGAAAAAGCAGTCAATAGGAAAATTCTAGAAACCTACATCAATAACTCAGAAGAAAAGACTGAGAAGTGCAGCCAAATATATAACAAATGTAGCTGGCCATATTTATACTTGAGCCTCACTTCACTGAGCTTGCCTGAGACATGTTTCCTGCCATTGTAGAAATTTCTTCATATTTTCTGTCTCCCATATCAATTTGGAGAACCTAAAATGACTTTAATTAAAAAAAAAAAATTACAACTGATTCTTCGTTTCCAAGATTCAGTAGCTCCATTAGATATCTCTTGGGAACAGAGTCCCCAGTAATTATCATACATGGAATGTTTGCTAGTAGAATAATAATAGTACAATAGTTAAAACTCAATTACTGTGCACTGAATTGGTTTGATTAGAAACACCAGGTACTTAGAACGCCCCTTCAAACTCTACCTTGATGAGCCGCAATCTCGTCATCATTTAAAAATAAATCTCACATAAGATTTAATTTCTTTTTCAGATGTGACAAAAAGAGCTCTCAATTGCCTCAGGCATATCGCTCTCACTCTCACAACAGACTTTGACTTAGCCCGTCTATGGTTTTTCTTCAGCCCTTTATGTAGTCTTGAAAAGCACAATGTACTTTGTATAATATCATGTAAATATTTTATTATCTATTAATCTTATTTTTTTAGGGTGAATGAATGAATTCATCTCACAATGTCTGTGAATTATTATTAAAGTCCCAGAAAGCAGAGACTGGATCTAACTTAGTGGTAGCATTTTATGTATACATTGCTACATATACTCAGAAAATTATTAACTTATTTTTAGTGACATTGAAGATTTGTATGATAGTAATTTTTTTTTAAATTCTAATTAAGTCATTGTTTTTCTACTTCAGATATATTTAAATTTTGAACTAATTATAGATATGCTATGGCATTATTTTCCACTCAATGTGGAGTCTAAGGAAAACCCAGAATTTATTTTCTGTATGTATTTTTCTTTAATTTCTAAATGCATACATAATTTAAGGAAAATGTAACCCACATGGTTTCATTCATTTGTATTTAAATTGTGAAAATGTTCACTTTAAGAGCTCTTTGAAGTTCAAGAAGATTTTTAATAGCCCATTTAAACCTTTTTTTATCTCTAAACTAGGGTTGTATTTTGCCAAGAATTAACAAAGACAAACACTTAAAGGTGAGGGTTCAGCTAAAAATTCCAAACTCTGATATTTTCTCCCACATGTTCTCAACTTAAAAATTTAAAATAAAACCTCTTTTCTCCACTACTAACTAGACAATGAGCAATTGGAAAGTGGTAAGTGTTCTTTTTCCTTGACTCCTTTCATATCTGAAGATAAAATTTGCTTATTTATCAACAGTGTTTAATAAATGATATTGCTTTAAGAAACACTACTGGAAAACCAAAAATATAAAAAGATATTTTATTTGGGATACTGACTTAACTAAAGAGAATATATAAATTTGTTTATTTTTGCACATAATTCAAAACCATTATTTTATAAGTGTTTTATTTAGATGATACTAAGTGCTAAGAATAAAGAGAAAAAAAATCCAGTTTAGTAGGAAAGATAGTCAATGAATAGAAAATGGTGAAGATAATAACAAAAGTGAAGTGCCCTGTGCTATTAGACAGAGCAAGACACTTTAAGGATAAAGATTCTTGAGTAATTAATTGCAAAATGTTAATCAAGATGTATTATAACATAGATGTTCAACTTTTACTTGCTCCTCCTCAATCTACCACTAGTATTCCCATTCCTATACTTCTCTAAACTGTTCATCATTTTTCTCTTTAAATTAGTCCCAAAAAGTTTAATGGCAGCACCAGAACTTGCATGCATGTGACTCTTGATTAGTAGAAATATATCATAAGGTTAGATGCATTGGTGTATAGGAGGACTTATGCCCTCAACATGTCAAAATGTCAATGGGATGATAGCCGCCTCAGCTATATGGGCATAAGGTTAGTATATAAATAAAATAATCTAGTTAAACTGTATTATCTTGTTGATGACCATGGTAATCACAAGCAAATAAATTATAAAATATACTAAAGGTAAGTGATCTGATACAAAATGGAATAACATGTGAACAAAAAAATCTTTTTAAGGAATAGTAGGTTTACAATGTTACATAATAGCCACATAATTATGTAATGGATTAGAATTATCAGTCAGATCCCTCTATATATTATACCTAAATTTTATTTATCGATAAATTTCTAACTTTTTCAATATAATATCTCTGGGACTTACAATGAAATTTGGCAACATTTAGCTATGGATATCAGTGAGAGATATTTTAAGTAAAAATGGCAGAACTCTTATGGGACAGTTTATAATTTACATTTTTCTCTAATGATTTTGAGATGGTCCATTTTATTAACAATTCAAACATTGAAATTCTGTAACTTTTTGGAATGGTATTTGTGAGGAGAGAGAAAAATGGCTGTAGTTAGGCTCCCTCCCAACACCAGCTTCAGCAGCTTTCAGGTAGAAGCGACTCAGCACTTCTTCCCTTATGTAACCATGTGCCCAGTATGCATGTGTGGGCTCCTGGCAGTGTGCTACTATTGTTTAACCTGTATATATAAAGATGCTGCCTCCCTGCAAGGCTGGCTGTGCCCTTGTTGGAATAAAGAGCCATGTCACAGTTGCCTACGGCTCCTGCATTTTTTTCCAACCAAGCGAGCCTCTATCCCTTACCTCGATACCATGAATCTGTAGCAACATAGTATTAATAACAACACCGGTTCTAGTTATTCTCTAAGAGTGCTAAAGTGATGTGATTTAAAAATAAGGTTTATTTTCTGACATGAAATAATTATACTTTTACACATAAATTTTACACATATATTTTACAAATATATATATTACTATGTAATTCTACATACATTTGTTTCTATTATCAAACAAATGGTAAATCGAACTGCAAAGAGTATTGGTCTTTGCTACTAAGAAAAAATAGTTAAAATAATTGAGCTGAGCCATCTTTCTTTTTATATTGAGTGTAAAATAGAACATCCCTACTTTTTTTTATTTCTATTTTCCTATCCAATATTTTTAGTCTTTTATAATTTACTTTTAAGGTTTCTCCCCCACCCGATATAGCATACTAGGGCCTGGCTTTCCCACAGAAAGCAGATTTGCACATTCTTAGGGAGTTTGGTCCATTATGGGCTTAACCATGTGACTAAAATGGTTCTTTCATGTGCATTAGCAGAACAGCGGAATTTTTTTCTTATTTTATCATCTATATGTGTCTACTAAACTTGGGTGAAGAGCAAGTAGGGAAAGCATGCTTCTCTCCGAGAATTCTCAGGGAATTCTTCTGAGAAGAAAAGAATATATGACCTCACCGTGGCCACTAGTACATATTGGCATTTCTCAACTACTAACCAGCTAGCAACTTAATGATTGCAGAGGAAAGAGTCCCTAATGCAATTTGAACTGAGAGTCCTGAAGTGGGCTAAATGTCTATTCTAAATGGAAAAAAAAAAAGTGACCCATCTCTAGATACGTGAGCATATTAAAATGGAATTTTTTTCTCATTTCAGTTTATCTGAGCCATTAAGACCAAAGATTATATATTACAAAGTGAAATGACTATGCAGAAATATCAAATGTAGGTAGCTAAAAACTTGTTAGAGAGCTCTTAAACCTTTACTCATCTCTAAGGTATCAAAAATTCAGGAGTTTAAGACTAAAGGAGTATTAAAAAGAATTTTTAAGAAAAGCTGTTGGTGTGTTGTAAGCCCCTACACTCTCTTTACCTCACTGAAAGACTATGACAACGGCTTCAATGAAACCATGTGGAGTTTCATATGTATTCAATAATGTTAGGAATATGATGATGGACTAATCTCTTATATCTGACTGAAAAATTTAAACAGTGTGATGCAGCCTCTTTAAATGCTACTGAATCATCTGGAGTGTGCATGACTAAGGACACTGATTACTCTGCCAGAGTTGATTTAATGAAGCATGGAGACAAAATCTTGATAAAATATATTCATGTATGAAGGATTAGTGAGAAAACATAGACAGTGAGTATAGACATAGATGTTATTTTTGGATGAGATATTCTATAAGGGGTGCAAAAAAATGGGCCAGGGAAAATGAGCTGGTTGAAAAAGTCTTTTTTTTGTTTTTACTTTTAATTACAATTATTGGGGTGACATTGGTTAATAAAGTCATACAGGTTTCAAGTGTACAATTCAACAATACCTCATATGTTTATTGTACTGTGTGTTTACCACTCAAAGTCAAATTACCTTCCATTACCATATATTTGATCTCCTTTTCCCCTATCTACCTCCTCTCTCTCCCTTTCCCTCTGGTAACCACTAATCCGCTGCCTGTGTCCATGAGTCTCTGTTTGTCATGTTTGTTTGTTGTTTTCAGTTTTATATACCATATATAAGTGAAATTATATAGTTCTCAACTTTTCTATCTGATTTATTTCTCTAACCATGATAATCTCAAAATCCATCCATGTTATTGCAAATGGCAATAAAAAAAGTATTTCATGTTTTCTTAAGATTGAGTAATATTCCACTGTATATATGTACCACATCTTCTTTATGTAATCATCTATTGAAAGATACTGTGGTTGTTTCTATGTCTTGGCCACCATGATTAATGCTGCTATGAACATTGGGATGCACATATCTTTGAGGATAAATGTTTTCAAGTTTTTTGGGTAAATACTCAGAAGAGGAATTGTAGGGTCATATGGTAATTCTATTCTTAATTTTTTGAGGAAACGTCATACTATTTTCTATAGTGGTTATACCAATTTATATTTCCACCAGCAGTCTATGAGGGTTCCTTTTTCTCCACAATCTCTCCAACACTTGTTCTTATTTGTCCAATTGATGATAGCCATTCTCACAGGTGTGAAGTGGTATCTCATAGTGATTTTGACTCACATTTCCCTAAAAGCTAGTGAAGTTGAGCATCTTTTCATGCCCATTTGTATGTTTTCTTGAGAGAAGTGTCCAAGTCTTTTGCCCATTTTTTAATTGGATTTTTTTTAAATTGTTGAGTTATATGAGTTCTTTGTATATTTTGGATATTAGGTGAATAAACCTAACAAAGCATGTGAAGGATCCATACACTGAAAACTATAAGACCTTATTAAAAGAAATCAAAGAAGAATAGAGGACAATCTTATGACAGCCAGAGGGAGGGGCATTGGAGGACTGAGAGAATAGGGTGAAGGGTTAAAGAAGTACAAATTAGTAGTTCATAGATAGTCAAGGGGATTGAGAGCATGGCAGAAGGAATGTAGTTAGCATTAATGTAATGGCTAGGTGGGGAGCTAGAGAGGAGAAAGAGCAATTAAGGGGATCATTTTAAAAACTATATAAATGTCTAACCAATGTACTGTATACTTGAAACTAATAATAATTTTTAAAAAGATGCAAAGAAATAGAAAGATATTCTGTGTAGATGGTTTGGAAGAATCAAGATAGTTAAAATGATCTTATTACCCAAAGCAACATATAGATTTAATGCAACCCTCATCAAAATCCCTATGGCACTTTTTAAAGAAATAGAACAAAAAGTCATCAGACTTGTGTGAAAGCACAAAAGACCCTGAATAGTCAAAGCAATCTTGGGAAAAAGAACAAAGCTGAAGGCATCACTCTGCCTGACTTTAAATTATACTACAAAGAGACAATAATAAAACAGCATGGTACTGGCAGAAAAACAGACACACAAACCAATGGAACAGAATCAAGAGTACAGAAATAAACCCTAGCTTATATAGGCAAATAATTTTGGACAAAGGAGCCAAAAACATACAATGGAGAAAGAAAAGCCTCTTCAATAAATGCTGGAAAAACTGGAAATCCACATGAAAAAATATTAAAACTGATTGCTATCTGTCACCATACACCACCATGTGGATTTCCAGTTTTTCCAGTGCTGGAAAAACTGGAAATCCACATGAAAAAATATTAAAACTGATTGCTATCTGTCACCATACACCAAAATTAACTCAAAATGGATCACAGACTTGAATATAAGATCTGAAACAATAAATTGCGTGAAAGAAAACAGATAATAAACTATGGACCTTGGTTTTAGAGAGAATTTTATGAATTTGACCTCAAAAGCAAGGGAAGTAAAAGCAAAAATAAATGAATGGGACTGGAATATCAAACTGGAAATGACTTTTTTTTTTTTTTTTTTAAGATGTGATCTCTTATGGTGTACTTATATTTTTATAGGAATGATCTAGTAGAAAAAAAATAGTGATTTGAGAGACAGAGATTACGTGATTCCAAGAACAAAGTCTTTGGTGTGCTACAGGAGATGGGATACAGTGCAAAAACAGGATAAATAACTTTTGGTAACTGCAGAGAGAATCATCTGCAGGAAGAGAGAGGATAGAGATTCTGGAATCGAGTCCAAAATCCAGAAGTCCACTAGAAAACCTCAAATTATTTTGCCCTTATCTCTAGACTTACTTATTCTATTCTCTCTTTCATTGTCTCCTCTGCAAAAATGCTGACATCTTTTGGTTTCTTCCACAATTCCTCTTTGTTCTCTTATTTCCAAGTCTACATGTGTTATTTCCACTACATTGACTACTCCCTCATCTAGAAATACATCTTCTCTACCTTTATTACTCTCTTCAGTTAAATATAGTTTGTGTTTTAGGACTAATCTCTACACAGTAACATCAATAAGTATCACTTAAAATAAGTATCTTTCTATCCCAAAACTAGATAAACAATCTCTAGTTTTGAAAATATACAGTATTATCCTATAGCATTTATCTCACTGACACTTATTTGTTTGCCTTTCTTGCTTCATTGCGAGCTCCATGTGGATGGCGAGTAGGCCTTTCTTTTGACAATACATTTTACCATAGCTGACATAAATTAGATACTTAATAAACTTGCTGCCTAACCAAACATTTTGCATGATCAATCTAAGGGAAATTTAGTTTAGTTTATTTTTAATCAACTATCTAAATCCAGAAAGTTCTTTGAAACATGCTTTCAATATAAGGGGAGCTATTACACTTATGTCCATTAACACAGAATTTAAAGTCAGTAAGCAACCACTTAGCAGAGAACAAAGAAAGGCAGGAATGAAACAGGGAATAATAATGAAACTCAATGGGAAAAGATATATTGATAAAGATCTAAACCATAGGGTAAGTTTTGGCACAAAATAGCTTAATAGAAGGAATAAAGTCACTCTATTCTCTGAGGGAAAAATACAAATTTCTCCACACTCTGTTTTCAATTCAGTCAAAATAATACTGCCCTTTTCTTTTTTGTTAACTTGATCGTGCTTCAGACTTATGCTCAATTTAGAGAAGCTGATTACTCTTAAATATGGTTTGGCAATAGCATTTTCCATCTTGCTCCCATTAACTGAGTATCTGCTTTATATTATATTTTTTTCCAAATTTGTTTTTAGAAAATGAATGCCAACCAATTTTCTAATGTAAATATTAAGTTTTTGTTTTCCTTCTGTATTTCTTACATAGCTACCTTTTTCAAGTTGTCCTTGAGGAATCATTAAGTATTCAACCCATATTTCATACATATGGTAAATATTTGAGAACTTATTACATGACAAGGCTTTTTTTTTTTTTTTGGTGTAGAGGAGTGTAGATAGCATTTAGTGCCTACACAGTAACACCAATAACTATACAACTAATTATAAAATACAGTGGCCGGTGATCAGAACTATAGGGAGATGGGAAGTGGTGTGCCTTTGAGCACAAATGAAGGAATAATTAATAGTCTCCAGAGGAGTGAACAGGGTCATAGAGAACTTTTGAATGAGGCCAGACTAAGAGTTGTAACTTGACAGGGCATTCAAGCAGAAAGAAAGGCATGATTCCTAGCACAGAGGTATCAACATGTGTTTGGATAAGTGACTTTTCTGGTGTGACAAATACTGTGTGCACGAATGAGAAAAATTAGGGACATGAGGCAGAAAAAAGGAAGCAAGAGGCAAAGTACACAGAACATTGAATGGCTTTCTCAAACTAGAAACTTTATTCTGTATGTGATAAAATATAATTCAAATTTAGATTTTGAAATATAACCGATTTGCAGAATTGGTTAAAAATTAGGAAGAAAAGAACTCAGTTAGAAGGCCGTACTCTAAGAAAGAGAGAAAAAGCCCTGAATTTGGGAGAGAAAACACTCTCATTAATTTATTGAACTCCTACTAGGAACCTAGCAATGAGGTAGAGATATTTTTACAGAATGACTGAGTCAAATTGCAACAATCTTATAAAGTAAGCATTTCTACTGAGAACAGGAAGTAATAATAAGAATAGTAATATTTACCTGCTCATTATCTAAGGGCTCTTCATATTTTAATTTGTTTACTCCTCAAAACAAGAAGCCCAGATTGGGTAAATAACTTACACAAAGGATTCTAATTGGATGCAAACTCAAAGAGCACAGCTCCAGGACCTTCCCTTTGAAATCCATGTTTGCTGACTGATAAAGAGAAAGTTAACATGCTGAGGATAAAGCTACAGTATTTTGAGGGTTAACACTGAACACACTGGGGTCATGGGGGCTGTGATAAGAGGAGTGGAAAGAGAAATTGTGAAGCAGGTACAGAGTTCCTTCAAAATGATTTTTATTTTTGCTATGAATTTGAAAAAATAAAATTATATAACAATAAATAAAATTATAAAATTATAAATAAATAAATAAAATTATAAAATTATAGCTTTATAATTTATTCATCCATGATCTAGCACAGTATAATGGTTAAGAGTGAATTACTAGCTGTGTGACCTTTAGGAAGTTATTTAATGGTTCTGTGCCTGTTTCCTTGTCTGTAACACAGAGTATCAAATATTGCTTATCTCAGTGTACTGAGGATTAAATGAGTTAATATTGATAAAACACTTAGAACAGAGCCTTGATTGTATCATAATTAGCACTATCTAAATGTTTGTTAAATAAAGTGAAAATATATACTAAAATCTCAATTTTAGTAATCACTTCCAATAAATAAAATTTTAATTCAGAGCAAAAGATAAAGAATTATCTATTTTTGTATAGGCTTAACTAAAGTATAACCTTGGGTGGGGGGATATTTATATCTTAGTAACAAAATCAGGCAACCAAATAGGTAATTTTCCTGTTTTTTTTTTTTTTATTCTCTATTGACTTGGTCTTTCCCAGAGGACCTAGGACTGATCTCTCTGCCTCCATAAAAGGCTTAACCAAAGTAGGTATTGTATAGAAATGCCTCATTTTGTAAACATTAACAAGCATCTGATGAATTTCTTCAGTTCTCTTTTACAGAATGAGCTTGACCTGCTCATTGTTACTGGATCAAAGTTTGAAATTTTATTATAGATATGTAAACATGTGATTTTTTCTTTACTCATAACTTTAGAGAGTCATAATCTGCTTTGCTAAAAATGAAAAATTTAGTAATTTTTATTTTATAAGATTTCTAAACTTATTCCAATTTTAGCATGTTCAGAGAAATAATCATATATAAAATAACCTTATAGGATTTGAGTGGAATTTTTGTGCCAGAGTGTATATCTTTAGATCTTGATTCAATGCAATAAGTATCATAATCTCTAAGGTTTTTAGAATTAATATCTAAATAATTAGTTTCATAGTAAGTGCTTGCATTACATTTAAGTGGTATATTTTTAGACTCTATTGCCAAAATTAATACAAATTACAGTGGGTAAAGTATAAAGCAATCCTTGTTTTATGTATAATGATGGTATAATTCATTGGGGCAGAGTCTGTATGTTTATTTTTAAATTATTTGGAATAGTCCTGGATATTATAGATTTTTTTTTTTCTTAATGCATTTCCCTTACAAAAGAGAACTGGCTTTGGATAGATAAATAAATCAGGTAACAAAACCTTAGGTGAGTCCAATGAAGTGCTAAAGCAGCTTACCAGTGTCTCTGAAAGGATGAGAAAAGGGCATTAAAAAATTCTCTGGGGATTTTTACGAACAGCCTACTCTCATGCTAGAGAGAACTGCTTTTCTGCCTGGCTCATTTTCTCACATTAGTTTAAAGTATCATGACTCCATTAAACATTAACTGTTTATGTTTAACAATTTCTGATTTCTTCTCCTAGTAAAAAAATTCTGAGCTCATTTATAGGTTAATAAATATTCCTTATGACTTTCTCTTAGTCAACAAGATAATATTTGAGGCAGAGATCAGGTAATAGTTTTTAAACACTCTCATTTGTAATCACTCTTTAAAACCAAGTCTTAAAGTAGGTTGTTGCATTGTCTACGATTTAAATGAATCATATGTATGTTTATAGTAAAGTCAATAATTTTCCTATATAGAATCAGAGAAAGTTTTGCTTAAAATATTAATTTTTATATACATTTAAAAAAAATTCTGCTATGAGAAATGTAGCATTTTCTGAGAGAAAGCTTTTAAATTTCTCCAACTAAATCTAGTTTTAAAAGGTTTAAACTCTAGTTTTGATTACTTCGATACTGATGAATTTTCATGTTTATCTTTTAAAACAGGTTGGGGCCTGCTGCCAAAGAATATCCCTGATTAGTAAAGTGGTCCGGTCCATGGGGCTGCAAACAGCAGAAGCTGAGAGTCAGAAATCAATGGTCAGGAGAATATAATTATGAATAAGAAGGTAGAACTCAGCCCAAGATGGTATTGGAAATATTCCAAGAGGGGTTAATCCACAGGAAGTATGAGAGTGCAGAAAAGATGTAGCAACTGCTCTGAGTGGAATGTTGAGCAAAAAAGAGTTTTAAAAAGGATGTAAAAAATTTTTTGCTTTATATGTGCTCTAACACAGCGGTCCCTAACCATTTTGGCACTAGGAACCGGTGCTCCTATGAGAATCTGATGCCCAATGATCTGAGATGGTGCTGAGGTTGTGATGCCAGCGCTGGGGAGCGGCTGCAAATACAGATGAAGCTTTGCTCTCTGCCTCCTCCCCCCTCCCCCCCAACCCCCCCCCTCACCTCCTACTGTGCAGCCTGGTTCCTAACAGGCCACTGATCTGTATCAGTCTGCCGCCTGGTGGGGGGGTGGGGGGGGAAGGGGGTTGGGGAGCCCTGCTCTAACTCTCTCCTCTGTCCTATGAAATTGTGAGGAAAATATTCATCCCCCTTTCATAATATTATTTTGATTTTTTTTTTACTTGTCACACGAGTATAAATATTTTTTTTCTTTTTTGTTTATTAAGGTATTACTTAGAAACAATAAAAATGACTAATTTTAAGTGTGTGGGAAGGAGATGGTGGTGAACAAATGCCTAGTGCTTCTTTGTCTCAACCTGGGATGACTCTGGAGGGCTACTCCAGCTCTAGAGTGCCTATGAGACCATTGAAGTGCAGTTATTGTAACTGAATTGCAATTAAACTTTTTCCCTTTCCCCATCCTGCTTTCTACACAGCCTTACAGGAGTGGTTCAGGATCACTTCCAATAAACCTTTTATACACAAATCTTTACTGCTTTTTGTTTCCAGCAAAACCTGGCCTAAGAGAGTTGGTGTTAAGAAGAGTCCTAGGAAGCCAACTCTAAAATGAGAATTGGACGTTTGACTCACCTGCCAGACACATGACAATAAAAGACTCTATCTTTGACAGTCAGTAGAGTACAAATAGCCTTTGGGGTTCTTTAGTGAGGCAACTATGAAACCCCTTATTGGTAGTAAATGAGATGGAATGTAAGGCCTAGTAGAACATCTCAAACGTGTGAAACGTATAAGAGAAAGTAGTAATTTTAAGACTATAAAATTGGATGATTGTTACTGGGAGTTATCAATGTATTAGAGAAAAAATAAAAGGCTGGAGGTGAATGATCAGCAATTTAAGATGAAATGTAAAAAGTCAGTGTTTCTTTGGCTACCTCTAAAAAGATTCCCATTACCTGCAGCTAGAGGGCAGAAAATAAATGAAGGTCAAGCCCAGAATTTAATCATAAAGGTAGGAAAGCTCTAGAGAAATTCGACATCTAAACTTTGACAAGTTTGCAACACCAAGATTAGGCACTGATTGGGACAAAATAGAGACTTAAAATTTGAGATAGGAAATGTAGGTTTATGATTTTGAGATCTTTGAAACTCATGATCTCCCTGAATCCACTGAACCTGCAGAAGTAGTCCAATCTCTTAGTTAAATGTTAGTATTCCCCATAGCCCCTTGCTTGCGGGCAATGCAGAGGCCTCTGCCTTTCAAGACATTATTCTCTGACCTACTGAATGCTCCTTTACTTCCCTACCTAGCCACCAGGCTCACAGTTGGAATTAAATGACAGCATAACCCAGTTTAAGCAGTGGTGGACCTGCTATGGGAGGAAAAGGAATACACTCCAGAGAAGCTTCAGTATCTAGGTAACTACACTAGAGAAAGATGCAAGAACATACATGGGTGCTGGATCAAGGAGAGAGGCATAAAGTTAGATAACAAAGAGTTCTCCCATAAGGTGTGATTTAACATTTTGACAGGGACCCCATGAGAAAATGCGAATTAGCTACTAGAGTGGCCTTGGAACTTTGGAAAAAGTAATGACCTAAGTAAGCTACATGCTAGAGGAAGACCTATGTCTTAGTTTTCTCAGGCTGCTATGACAAAATACCATAGACTGGGTGGTTGAAAAAATAAATATTTATTTCTCACAGTTCTGGAAGTTGGCAAGTTCAAGATAAAAATGCCAGCAGATTCGTTTCTTGGCTAGGGCCATCTTCCTGACATGCAGACCTCTACCTTCTTGCCATATCTTCTCATGACAGAGAGAAGAAGCTACGGTGTTTCTTCTAATAAGGAAACTAACCTTGTTATGAGGGCTCCACCCTCATGATCTCATCTAAGTCTAATTATCTCCCAAAGGCCTCACCTCTAAGTAACATCACATTGGAGTTAAAGGCTTCAACATATAAATTTGGGGGGAGGAAGAAGGGAATAAACTTTTAGCCCCTAACAATCTCTAAGGGCTCAAAAAGGTGTGTATGCTGTAATTGCTATATTTAAGTCAGAAAAACCCACCAGCCAACTGTGTTCGGTGACAGGGCCCAAAGGACCCTCCATTTATCAAAGCAGAAAAGAACATGTTAGTGAGAGTGAGCCAGTATCATTGTGAAGCCCCTTAGTAGCTGTCCTCTATAGGCTGGGCTCATCATACAAAACACTGATTTAGAACAGAGGTCTCTAAAAGTAATAAGGATCCTGAAATAATAGAGTCCAGCTGGTAGCACTTAACCATCAGAACTTAGGTGGGAACAATTACCATAATGACCAGCAAGGTCTGAGTGCAGCCTGTGATCCTGACCCATAGAGAGCTA
The DNA here is from genome assembly GCF_000151845.1 of Pteropus vampyrus. Classification (NCBI taxonomy): domain Eukaryota; kingdom Metazoa; phylum Chordata; class Mammalia; order Chiroptera; family Pteropodidae; genus Pteropus; species Pteropus vampyrus. The sequence goes on along the minus strand of NW_011888785.1, from coordinate 22,647,568 downwards.
TTGAAAAGAATAGAATATGAGGTTCTGAGGCACAAGAGAGCAGGGAAGCCAAAAGGAACATTGCTTAATCTATACAACAAAAAAATTTTAAAAAATTGAAGATGGGTAATGAAGATGCTGAGGGCAGCCTCCCAAGTAAAATGTCACATTCTCAAGCCCAGTTTCCAGACATGAAGCAGATCTGTGACTGGAATCCGCTGACTAAAAGAGATGCACCGAGTCCCTATAAGGAAGGGCTCTACAGCACAACCGTGAGTGCAAACAGTAGTGATACCTCCAGTGCTTCTCTAAGGAAACCTATCACCATCTTCTTGACAACTGTGTATTGGGAGAGAGGAAAAGGGAATTTAGACCTTGGACATGGGGTCTGAATTGATACCAATAACCCAGGTCCCACAACATCATCATGGTGACATTTTTAAACTGGTGTATGAGAACTCAGTGATAAATTAAGTCCTGGCTAAGGTCTGGCTCACAATGTATCCACTAGATTCACAAACCCACCACATATTTTTTCCTCTTGGCCCTTTCATTGCCCTGAAGCTGTAGACAAATAGCAGGGAGGGTGCTTTTTTGAAAGGACAGCTGCATTGTCGCCTTAGAGAAGAAACCTTGTGAGGACATGATATACACTCTAAATTACTGTTAACCCAAACTTTGTACTGTTAACCCAAACAGTAGAAAGCATGTGTACTGAAAATTGGGGTAGAAGTACCATCATCTCACTCCCAATGAGGCAGTTAGGGAAAGTGGTGATGATTTTGCCTCCCCTCTTGCTGGTAGTAGTGGGGTATTTGGCAATGCTTATAGACCTTTTTGGTTGTCACCACTGGAAAGTGCTACTAGAAACTGCAGCTTTAAGTGAAACAACCTATAACAGAACAAATTTTACCATAGGGCTAATTGATATAAACAAGGTAAGTTCCTATGGCATACCATCATCAAAACATCATCAAACTTCTAAATGAAGACCCAAACATTCCTAACGTTAAACATTAATAAATGTGAGTTATATGCACATTTAGGAAAAATTAATAAAAACAAGTAAGATAAAGATTTTCTAACCTACTCTGGATAGGATGCCACTCCCACACACCCACACTCATTCAAACAGGAACATTTAGACACGCCAGTTCATCTCTGCAAATCTTTAGGATGCAGGAGGAAACCCAGTTCCTATAGAAAACCAATGCAGACTTGGGGAAAATGTGCATACTCCACACAAACAGCGGCCTAACAGGGAATCAATTTTTTTTTCCTCATCAACATTATAACGAAACAACATTGAATGAAAGGACCTTACGTGAGCACTTGCTATATTTTTGGATTGAGAAGACAGCTAAGAGAAAGATATTTCCTGATTAACCACTGCGTTACCAAGCATGCTTCTACATTAAGCACCTAATTCTCAGGAGTGCTTAGTTTGATGAGCTTCTTTTAGGATTTAAGAGAAAATTAAATGTTCGAAAAATTAATTAGAAATTGGACTCTGACTCAACCAGTTGAGTTCTTTACTTTATGTCTCATGGTATGTGGTTTATAACTTTGCTATTCATTAAAATAAATAGAAGGATTTTTAAAAATCATATTTCTGTGGAAATTCCAGCTTGATAAGTGAAGTACAGTGTCCCAAAATCTGGGTTTAAAGACAGTTCCCTTGTTCCTTTCTATTCAAAGTTTGGTCCTTGGACAAGAAGCATTGGTATCACTGGGGAGTTTTGAAAAATGGGAATCTCAGGCCCCACCCTAAACCTTCTGAAGCATTTAGTAAGATTCCTAGGTATTTTGTACACATATTAAAAATGAGAAGCACTGGTCTATGGAGCCTAATAAACACCTAAGTTTGTAAACCTGTTGATGGAAGGTCAGGGAAGTCCTGACAGTGAGACATTTTTTGTTATGATTTTGTTGCATGTGTCTCAAACATATTTGGTTTATTAACTCTGTTATCAGGATAACCCTGCATAATTCAATTTAGGTAACTGTTTAACAATAAAAAAAAAGTCTTATCCCTAGAATGAATCTGTGTCATAACCATAGAAGCAATAATTATTATACACAATTCTCCTCTACATTATATTTATGACTATGTATAATAAGGAATCCATCAAAATATCTGCAGAACTACTTGAATATTTACAGAATTACTTGAGTGAACTAAAGTGGAGATGTTAAATTACAACACTGACAAAAACTAGAACATAACTCATATTAACATGTCTTAGCTTTGCTAGATCTGGCAGTAGTAGCTGCAACAGAATCAAGCTGAATGAAGTCTCTTTATACCACAGAAATGTAAAGAGATCAAGAAGCCAAGAGCAACAGATTTCAATTTTTCAACAATAAACTCTTGCAGAGTAAAAGAAATATTTGTCATGCATCCCTAAATAGTACCAATATAACAAGCCCCATTTTCTAACACAAAAAATAAATTTAAAAATAAGCAATAAAGACAATGTGATGGAATCAATTTTTAAAATAATTTAAACAGGAGCAAAATATTATTGCATGATCAAATTCCGGCATCTTTCAAGAAAATAATTAGCACAATAAATCTAGATCTGTTAAAAGCATCATAAAACCTGACAAATTACAGCTGGAATCCTACTGGAAGGATAAAGAGAGAGGATGAGAATGGAACTGCTTGAAGGTTTTGTTTGCATCATAAAAGGGTTTGAAGATGTATATCAGCTGATCTAGAAGTAAATCAGTCTTTTCATGTATCAGGCTATGTTCTTATATCCAAGTTTCTTAATGACTGTTATAATTTATTTACACAGAGGTAATTTAATGTTGATTTGGTTCTCTGTTCACACTAAAGGCAGAGAACATAAGTAGGCCATGTGGCCCATTTCCTTATTGTTTTATGAGACCACCTTTACTTTAAGCTCCTGAAGAATCTGCTTTCCTGTTTGGCTGGATTTGTAGCCATTTCTGTTAGAGCTGGGACAGACTGAAGGGGTCATTATGCCAGCAGTTCAGCAGAAGATGAAGAATAGAGAGATGTGGAAATTCTTTTTCCAGAAATTGTTCTACACTCTAGAACAATAGATAAATTGAGTCACAACAGTGGTGGTCAGGGGATGGTGTTAGTTCTACTTGTGTACAGCACCTATTTTTATATATCTATTAATCATTGGCAAGAAAGAGGCTTTCAAAAATAATTACTACAAAACTATATATTTACTTGATAAGAAATAGTAACATCAACATCCAATTGTTGAAAGGGAAATAGTTATAGAAACAAAATTGTTTCATGTTATTTAAATATAAGGTCTAAGTTTGGAGAAGTCATACTGTTTTGTTATAGGAAAATAAATTACTATACCACAATTATGGATTTTAATGTAGGGCTAATAACTCCTAGGCAGGAATTAATGCTGGAATTTTTATTTATTATCATAGAGTTTACATAGCTTCAGATGGATTCTTTCTGCAGTGACATCAAACACAATTTGATAATTACACCAAATTGCCACAGTCTGCAAAAGAACTTGGATATATTTCTTAAACTAAAACTCCGCCAAATCTATTTCTAGTTAGATATTTCCTGCTGCCTTCAAATAATAACTACACCATATACATACACACATAAGTACATACATACATACATACATACATTAGAATATGCATGTATACATATGTTCTAATGTATATACTTGTCCAGGAAAACACTTAGGAGAACACAAGAAAAATATTAAGCTACTGCAGTGGGTTTCAGTCTTGGATGCACATTGATATCACCTCTGGGAACTCTAACAGTTACTTATGCCTGGGCCCCATCCATCCCAGAGATGTTGATTTCACCAGTCTGCCGTAGAGCCTAGGCTCTGGGAATTTTTTTTCAAAGTTCCCAGATGATTCAAACTGGCATCTAAAAAAATCAGCAGCTATTGAGCTAATAGAGCACATATCTTTAATATTTTAAATGCCTGTTGACTCTAATTCACAGTATAAGTCATGTTTTATCAGCGGAATAATTCTGACAGTCTCTTTAAACCATTATTTACATTGTATAAGTCAGATCACAACTGATTTCAACCTTTCAAAGGTTTATCATCACACTCAGAATATAATTTAAAATCCTTTCTGTGTCCTGCAAGATGCTACAATCAGCCACCTTACCACCTCTCCAACTGTACTTTCTGCCATATTTCCCTTTGCTCAGATACTATTAACTGTACTTTATTCTCTTGAATAGCCAAATACTTATTTCATTTAAATCTTTTCTTAAATGTAACCTCATCATGGAGTCCTTCTCTACTCATGTGTGTAAATTAATGTCCATATCCATCACTCTCTACTGCCTTACTTACCTTGATTTATTTTTCTTTGCTTTCTTGTAACAATTTGACATCTTATATAATCATTATCCACTCCTGCTTCAACACACATGTATATATACACACACACATACTCTCACAAGAATGGAATCTCTAATTTAAGGATTTTTTTTCACTGTGATATCCAATGTACTTATAAAATTACTAATTTATAGTATTGCTCAATAAATATTGGTTGAATGCACAAACAATAATGATAACAGAAGGTCATTAGATATAATTTTTTTAAGATTTTGATATCCATGTCTTTCTGACACGTTAAATCCTTTAGGTTTATAGTTGAAGAACCTGGTGATCATATCAGTGAAAGTACAATAGGCAGACTGAAAGACAGGTAAGATATTATCTGGATGATAAATCATTTTTGATATACATGTAATACACATTAATTTCATATTAATATACAAATAACTAACCATCTCTAGTGTTTATGGTATTTGACTTATAAATTATGGTGTAAGATAATAAAAGATAAGGGAAATTTTTAACTGTATTTAGTATCTTATCTATTTTTTCAGAATATGTCACAAATTAAAGTACAGAGCAAGATATTTACATAGAAAAAAAGCTGTGTTATGTGCTGAGGAAGTTTATGGTGCAAAAATTTACCATGAGTTGATGAATAAAAGACTCTTGAAGAATTGGAGGATATAAAAAGATTTCAGATAAATGTCTGACTTTCAGGTAGCTTAAAATTTATTTGTGGATATAATATATGCATAGGCAAGGAAAATTACAGTGCAAGGTAGAAAGTGACAAATTAATGGTAGAGAAAGCAAGTTAACTTCTTTCAGAGAAAGAAGTAAGAAAAGTCTTCAGAAAGAAGGTAAGATAGTGCCTATGTTGGCAATGAAATATAAACATTTTCTAAATTACCCCAAATGAAAGCCAACTTAAAAAATTAATAACACATTAACTATTCAAAGTTAAAATAGAAAAAAGAATGAATAATATAAATAAAGTCTCTAACCATGCCAGGATCATATGTAGAACTCCAGGTAATTAATTGGTTACCACAAAAAACAGTAATTCCTATGTACTCTAGACATAAAATGTTACTGCTTGCACAGCGTGTTTTGAAGAGGAACATATACCTTTAATGTTTTAAATGCCTGCTGAGTTGACAGTTATAAATTCTGTTTATGCTTCTAATGAACCCCCAAAAGTGATGACATATCAGAATAATGTGAACAAACAGCCCTTTTAATGCTTACAATAGTGAATGGGTTTGAACAATTTGCATTCCAGATAGAACTGAAAAGAAAACTAATCAAAAGCTGCATGGATCAGTAACATCAATATAACTTCAAATTTTATCCTTGTTATTCAAAGAATCTAAAAATCTTATATCCAGAGATGGCAGGCTGTATTATGTTACTGTCTTTTTATTAAAATCCCTAATGATTATATTAATAGGAAAGTTCTTTTTAGGAACAGTTTTATTATACATTACCCCTATCGCTATACAATTTCTATATTAAACTGTAATTTTCATTTTCCTAATTTAGAAATATTTTTCTCTCTTTTCCTCCCAGCCTAACCTCAGCCCCAACTCCCCGACATTCCTCACCTCTGTACATCACAGCAACAGATAAACAAATAAAAATATTTCATTTTCCTCTAATAGGAATTAGTCTAAGGTAAGGCTCAGGTACCCATTAAACAGTGAGAATCACTTTAGATACTAAAAATAATGCTTCTCATGGAAATAAGAACAAGCAAAAATGAAATCATCAGATAAAGTGGTCTCTACTCAGTTCCCTTTAAGTCACAAAAAGTAATTGTCTACAACAAACTCCGAATGAAATTTCATACTAATGTCACATTTTTTTCTCTTGTTCTCCACTTACTGTTTCACATATAATTTTTAATAAGTCTGCTTGATATCCCAAACTACAGATAATTACAGACAACAAACAAGTAGGGTCAGGAGACCATCAAAGTTTAACAAAGATATGAGATGAAATCAAATTGAAAATTCTCAATTAAAAGAAAAAGAGAGGTTCCGGTTGAAGATGGCACGGGAGGAAGATGCTGAACTCAGCCCCCACAGACACACCAAGGCTACTGCTACATATGGAACGATTTCCTCTGAAAAATCCTAAAGGCTGGCTGAGCAACGATTACAGATCCACCAAACAAATCCTGTAGAAGACTCTGAAACAATCTCCCCATAAATCTCACCCTCAGTGCAGCAACCCACAGTCAGGAGGAAACTAAGAACCCAGAGCTTCTCCCTGAAGAGGGAAGGAGTTGAAACCCACTTTGGGGACCTACACTTTTGAGACCTACTCCTGAGAGGCAAACCCCAAAATATCTAGCTCTGAAGACCAAAGATGGTCATGT
>NW_011888785.1:22635785-22640608 GCF_000151845.1 Pteropus vampyrus | reverse complement strand
GAAAACAAGCTTTTACACTTGTCTGGTACCCAGTTTTAGCAGCTGCTGCCCAGGGGATACCTCTTTCATGGCTTGGCTCTGGTGGCCAGGGAAGCTTGCATTCCAGGTTCCCATGAAACAATACTGTCAGCGCTGAGCTAATGGAGAAGGGAAATTTTCGGTGGTGGAACACCCAGTTGGAAGAATACACAAGGGGCTAACATGAGAATGAAACGGCAGGCACCAACTTTATTACAGGGAGCCCGTTTTTGTTTGTTACGGGGAGTGCAGTTCTGTTGCGGGGAGTGCAGTTCTATAGCATGGAGCTAGCTTCTGCTTCTGCTCTTCTGCTCCCCTTCTTGTGCTCCCCTTCTGCTCTCCAGGGGACCACATGGCTCCACACATATCAGAATACAATAGTGGCATTCAGTCACATATGTGTGATACAATAGGCTGAATTATGTTTACATATTTTGGGCACAGGCGCCCTACTACACTAAAGTAACATTCTAAATGTGGGATCCTATTCCTAGTCGCAAGCCTGGATCACAGCCAGACCTGGGACCAGCCAGGCCTGGGACCATCAAGAGACAGTTCTTGGCAGGCTACTACCCCCAGGGCACAGCATAGACAACAGAGTGAAATGTACCTCCAATCTTTCTGTGAAAGAGTTGCTTGTCCAGGAGTTTTGACCTGAGTATCAGGCTTCTGGTTTGACACACTGCTGTGGAGCTGCTCTCAGGGAACAGGGCCCAGTGAACATCATCTTTGTGCTCACACTCTGCCTCTCTCCAGCTGGCCAGTATCTCCCAATGTATCCTGCATAAAGAATTGAAGACTTTTTAGACTTTAAAAAATGGATTCCATGGATGCCATGATAGTAATGTCAACTTGCACATAATGGGAACAACCTTAGGGTTCCCAAGGTCACATAATCAGTTGTTTTACAGCTGAAAGTAAACACAAAATATCTCTGTTCTCTATCCAGATTTATTTCTACCATACTTCCATGCATATTCAGTATTCAGTTCCATTAATACAGCAAATAATTTACTTTCACTACTAAAGCCTTATAATTACAGGATGAAGAGAAATCACAATTTGGCTTATATTCTACCTTAATCTTTCTTTTCTATCTTTACAGATTTTGAAACTGTTAATTAAATTCTCAATCATAGAAGAGCCGTGAGGTCAATAGGTAAAAGGTGATTTAAAAAACAAAAACAAACAAACAAAAAACTTCTGTTGATTGGCAAATGAACAAAATAAAGTCATAGTCGTAATTAAGTTGTCTGACCTGATCTGAGTAGTGAGTGACTATTCAAGATAGTCCAGTTTGTCTAATAGAAAAAGAATCAAAGGAAACTTCACTGCTTGGGATGTGCTTATTTTCATATATTTGAAGATGTTCCTGTTGACAGGATTTCTTTTTATCTGTTAACCAAAAGAAAAAAAAAAATCTTAAAAATCCTTCATCTACATTCTATTAATCAGTACGTACTCTTCAAGACTTCTGGATTTTGAAATCACAATTTGTGAAAATACAGTATTTTTTTTCTCTTTTTAAATTAAAGACAGATTAACACAAAGAATGGTAAACTTTGCATAAAGTAAATACAAAAATAAAATTAAATTAAATGAATGAATTTTGGTGCTGTTATTTCAGTGATATTTAGTCCAGGAAGTTATAAAATTAGAGTATTTGTCTATATATTATTTTTTCCTACTTTTTTCAGTTGTTGAACAATATAAATGCTATTTGTTTATTAAGTTGGCTTTCTCTTTATCTATATAATAAAGCATAAATATACATAACTTATTGTCAAAACATAGAATATCATAGCTCCTCTATGAGGGCTTCCCTGACTGCATGCTCAGTGCTATCTTATTGTCAAAAGAAAATAGAATGAAAGACATCAGCAACATTAAAGTAAAACTGAAATTGGCTTTTTATTATAAAAAGAGCCAATTTTATAAGAAGATATGTATAATTAATATCTTTTCTGATGTCAGAGTTTTGGCTTAACAACCTATATCATCATATGGTAAATATTAATAAAGTACTAGGAGCTGTAATACACATTATGGTTTTACAGAAAAATTTAAGACTCTTGGCTCACTAAAGGTCTAATCACTAGGATCTCAGATCTAAAGTGAGTTTAGAGATTATTCAATCCATGTTCTTCCTGTGCATCTCTCTAGAAAATAGTCAATAAATTAACAACTGCTTGAGTCAAGAACAACTCTAATTGTTAGAGAGTTTCATTGTATAGGCTATGTGTATCTCATCCAGTGGCTTAATTTATTTTCTGTGAAACAGCTCAAAATTGTTTCAATCCCCTTTTCCATGTGGTAGCACTTCAATGTTAAAGACAACTCATATGCCTCTTATCCTCATGTCTTAGCTACATAATTTTAACTAAATGTATACTAATGTAACTTTCTTTCAAAAATAAATATTTTGCTACTGTGGCTTTAAATGTATCCTGGATTTCAGTAAGAGGCTTGCCTAAAGGACTCACATTTGGGAGAGTGAGTAGGAGTTTTTATTTCCTTGATGGATTTAAAAAATAAGATTACTGATGAGAATCAATGGAGAGGGAGGAGTTTAGCTCCATCAAATTCTTTCTGTTCCAGTATGAAATTTCTGGGGAAATTGTAGGAGAAATAATAGAGAAGGATGAACTTTAAAAATGAGCAAATCTGCTAATTAGATTGGGTCAGTTCCTTATTATCATCACAATCTCATCTTTCATTTAGTGTCATTACACATACCAGGTGAAATGGTGCGAATGTTTTTTGTAGTGAACAAACTGAATTCTTTTAAAAAGTGGGATTTTTTTTTAAATGTAGAAAATAGTTATTATTGTATTTCTCTTGAAAATTAATTTATATTTTGTATATATGTATCTTAGTTTCAATTATGTAAATATTAGGATGCATTACATAAAACCTAGACAGTGGATAAGATTTTACAATTCTAAACTAAAGGTAAAACTAAAACTATGGTTTGTCCTCTTTAATCTAAAGACTTTAGTTATTTTAAATAACAGAGTAATGTTTAAGTTCTACAGAAATTAAATTTATACTATCATATGTGAAATCTTCTAAAATCCAAGATTTACTGTCAGCCAAGTTCTAATAATATCCTTTTACAAACTATTAAAAATTAGCTTTTAGGAAGCTGAATATATTTGGTTCCAGTACAAAGAACTATGGAGAAGTTAGAAACATCATTTGCAAATGTTTTTATGCACAGAGATAATATAGTATTTTGTCAAAGTATATACTACACAAACCTCTAGATTTTGATTCTTTATTGTATATTACCTTTTGGTAATGTTACTTTGAACCTGTTTTTGAGATGATATTACTATTTAACATTTCAACCTAGTTAACTCTTAAAATGTGTTAAGGTGCATGACAAAAGTGAAAGATTTGCTGTGTTAATCTAGAGATACCGTGAATGTTTATAAATTTTATAAATCTCACCAGAACAGGAAAGAGAGAAAGAAAGAGAGAGAGAGAAAGGAAGGAAGGAAGGAAGGAAGGAAGGAAGGAAGGAAGGAAGGAAGGAAGAAAGGAAGGAAGGAAGGAAGGAAGGAAGAGGCTTAAAGCAAAATTACTTTCTGTTAGTAGTCTAGTTTCCAACTTCATAAACGCAAAATTATTCCATTAAAATAGTAAAATTTGTGTGAAATAGATAAAGTAAAAAGCTTACTAAGCTGGAGATTAAAATTTTCTAATACATTCACTTCTATAGCTGTGTCATGGCATTTCTTATTTTAATTTTGCTAAATTTCTTTTTCATTTCTTCTGGAAATAGCACCCAGACTTATTTGAAAATCTGCCTCTCCCATGTGTATGGCTCTAATGGGAGTTTCGATCACTGAACTCTGTTCTAAACTTTAAATGAGAGTTTAGCTCAGACTTGACTAATAAAAGTAACCTTATCCTTTAAGCCATCAATATTGGCACAGAGATCTGATAAAATTTTGAGTTTTTAAATTAAAACATTAGGAAAGAGAAAACTTTTCTTTCCTTTAAATGACTACATGGGCATGTGTAAGCTTGGATGTGTCAGAGGCCATGTACTCCCAGGATATGAAGTATGTCTGTCTGGAGGAGCAGGACGAATGAGGCCAATTTACAGGGAGAGGTATAGGAAACAGATGGGTGAATTTAATTTAAATGAGAACACCATATAAATTAAGCTTAAGTTTCATTTATAAAAGCATCAATCAATTCTTTTTGTTTGTTTGTTTGTTTAGGCTTGATTTTTCTAATTTGCAACTAGCAGAATACTCACAGATATATGCCAGTCAAGTAATCATCAAGTACGATGCATGATAACTTATTCTATCCCTTAGGAAAGTTTTAGGAATTTTATTACAACTATTTTTTAAAACATCAGTGATAGAAATAGAGCTTCTTACTTGTCTAAGGATCTCATGTTCGAATATTTGTAGGGATTATTGAAAAAGTAGGGTTTAAAAGTTTTATAATCATTATTTCAATTTCAGCCTCATTTTTACCTACATAAGAATGTCATAAAATTAGAACTTTAAAATAGTAACAGTGGTTTGAATTGCCTGGTTATGTTATAATCTATTTTTAAGAGAAATTCTTTTATCCTTTTCTAAACCCAAACCACCAAAAAGGCAAATTTTCAAGGCTTTGAAGAAATAATAGTGAAGAGATACAAATGTCTGAACAATTTAGTCATATTCTTACATACTTTAACATAAATTAATTTAATGGCTATTAAATTTCCAGACTATGGTTTAGCAAAAAAAAAAAAAGAAAGAAAGAAAGAAAGAAAGAGAAAAAGAAAAAGGAAGGAG
>NW_011888785.1:22591673-22635094 GCF_000151845.1 Pteropus vampyrus | reverse complement strand
CATGTTGTTTTAATCTGCTAAATCTGGGTAATTTGTTATGTAACAATAAATAGACACAAAGTTTTCCTTCTTCATGAAGGATGCAAATACACAATTAATGGAGTTAATACATTTATGGTTTTACCTAAAATAACAAGTTTCTAGAAATACTGAATTCCAATTGCTTCTATATATTTCATACAAACCATATTCTATATTTCATAAAGGTAGGTTTTAATAGTATCATTTGTTACTGGTAAACTTGAAGAGAAAGAGAGTTCGAAGTTAGGTTAGAGTGGGAGTCCCCAACCCCAAAGCCTCGGATCAGTACTGGAAGGTGACCTATTAGGAACCGGGCCACAAAGCAGAAGGTGAGCGGCTGGCAAGCTAGCAAAGCTTCATCTGTATTTGCAGCTGCTCCCCAGCACTAACATCACTGCCTCAGCTCCACCTCAGATCATCAGGCATTAGATTCTCATTGGAGCACCAGTCCCTGGTGCCAAAAAAGTTGGGGACCGCTATATTAGGAATTCCTCTGGTAGAAGAATTTCTACCAGAATAAATAACAGCACACTATACATATGTAACAGAACTATAGGATTTGTCTGACCATAATTAAGATGGTAGCCAAAATGCCCTATATCCATATAAAACACTCCATACATAGAGTATATTGTCCGTCCTTCCTTCCTTCCTTCCTTCCTTCCTTCCTTCCTTCCTTCCTTCACTTTTTAAATAAATATTTATTAAGCATATACTTTTTATCAAAAATTCTTTTAGATGTGCAAACTAGTAGTACACAGTATGCATTATTTAATTTACCTCCAACTATAACCTTTGAGGTTGTAGAGCAATGCCAACATTAAACACTGGTTCTCTAAATCCACATCCACCATGTCACTGACTATTTAGCCTGTGAGATTTGGTGCTTAATGGCCCAGATTTTTATTTCTTAACTAAAACCGAAGTTAGATATTCTTACATAATCTTCTTTTAACACTGTCTATAATATTTGTCATGAACAACACTCAGAAGTTTTAATAAATCATTCTCAATTGGGGTAAACATGTATGTATATTTCTTATTACAGTCAGTTACATATAAAAAATTCATGATTTTTTTATGAAGAGTAAAGATCAAATATGTTTTTCATTGTGTATAATCAAAGGAAGACTATATACTTTGTGTGTTTGAATGAAGTTTAGATTGTGAATATTGAATGAGTTCTAGATTTATTTTGTAGGTAAACAGTTTTATTATTTTTCAGATATACTCTACCTAGCTACATTTCTCTAGCTATTGTCATTGCCTATAGAAATTTCTCCTTTATCCATTTATTATGTGGAGTATTTAAGTATATGCAAAAAATAGGTTTTGCTTTAGCCATAACTTTTTGGCAGATATTGGGGCTACTGGCAGTAATACAAGTTAATGGAAACCCTCATTTTTTCTACTTTGTGATACATACAGATGAGGGCCTTCAATACATTTACCTTATATAATCCCCACATGGGAATTGCTATCTAAAAAAATGTGTTTTTTATTATTGATTCTACCGTCACATTCTTGGTTTCATCATGCAATTGTTGGTAAGGTCATTTCAGTGCTTTATCAACTAGAAAGATATAAACAAACAATTCATTACTCATGCACAAGTCAAATTCTTTCATTTTTTTTTAAAGGAAATGCTGCTGCATATGAAAAACATTCCGCAGATGAAAAGTGGTTCTTTTGTTACAGAGAAGGCAGTAAATATTTTATTATAAGTCCACATGAACTGGGCATATTATACCAAATTCTTCATGTTGCCTTCGAAAAATCTCATTCGTAAATGTAACCATGGTAGTACTACATTACACCTTAGTCTCAGTTTCAAAGCTTCCTTGAATTAATAATGTTTTAGTAATGAATCACTTTAACATGTACAATGTTCACTACTGTTATTCAAGGCAATGTTTTGCGATATAACTGTGATTGCCTGATAGATTGTGTGATTTGAGAGCCCTTTCCTTGATATCGCTACCCCCAATAGAAATTATTTAAAGGCAGAAAATAAAGACCACAAACTAGAGTCCAAGACAACTGAAGTTTATGGTTGGCTGGGAATTTATTGTTTTTGGAATTTCTACTTAGTTTAAATAATGATATTATGAATTAGCCATTTCTAAAGCACAGTTAAAATCAAATCTATTGCACATGATTTTCTGTCATGTAAAATATATACTTTCTCTTTCTTAAAATGGCTTGTCAAAAATGTATGTTGCTTCTTTTATATTATCTTCAGAATTCACACTACTATGGCTACTACTATTACTATGACTACTATTACTAGAAACAGCTAATATTTATAGTATGTTTTTATATGCTAAATCTGGTATATGCTATGCTACTGATTTCTTAGAACAATTCTATCAAAGTGGTACCATTATTATCATCCACATCTTAAAGATAAAAAAAAAAGAACAGGAATAAATAATTTACTACATGTGACACATCAACTAAATAGTAGAGCTAAGGTTTATATGAAGTTTGTCATGCTCTTAACAAATAATCAAGAAGATATTTGAAGCATCTAAGCATTCTGGTGAATTTCAAGGGTAGAGGTACAAGAGAGTCATGCTGTAGTTGTTATCAAACATGCCATCATTTTCATAGTGGCCACTTGCCTCTTTGTATAATACATCTGCATCATGTAGCTATTTCTCAGGTGAAATGTTTATAACGTCCTCAATATAACAGTGCCAATTTTTATGAGCATATAAAGCATAAATCCAATAATTAACTTCAATGCTAAACTATTATAGAGCTTTATAACTGAAATATATGCATGAATATATTTCAATTTGACATACACATATACACTAATATTCTAATAAATAAATATGTGTTTATGGCAGAAGAGATATTTAAATATGTGACCACTTCTCATGTAAACAATATGATATAATTGTGATAAATTAAGAATGTGTGCCATTTTCTTTCTCATAAATAGCAGTTTTGGTGATTTATGCTTTTGTAGCTAGAGCTGACCCGTGCCATCTGGTGTACAGAGTAGGTGCTGTCATGACTAGTGAGACAACAGATTCATGAACCCAGAAAGCCACGATCTCAGAATCAAATAAATTTTACTCATTATATTTACTCAATGAGATTAAAACCCGTGAAAAAGTATTAAATGTTCTTTTTCAGATAAGGAATAGAAGGTTCTAGCCATCCTCAACAGCAAAGGCATGGGTAATTACTCGTAGCCATGAGGTTGGGCATTCTTCCCTATTCCCTCCTTCTTTCCTCCCCTCTTCACATCACAGACATGCCTCTACCCTATCATCTCAAAACCGTCCACTGATGAGGTGCTACAGTTATTTGTTCAAGTGATCATCCAGAAACATACCAAACGCAGTGCTAGAAACATTAGCAATAAATTAAACAAAAGGAACATTGAGTCTTTTTAAGAAGAAAACCATAAAAGTGACTAAACATAAAAGGATGCAGACATGTCACTGAAAACTTCTTGTAAGTAGATTGAGAAGGCTCAAATAGAAATATTTGGTGACAATGTCATTAGTATATGTAACAAATAAAATATTAAAAATTTATGAAACATCATTACATTAACAACTCCAACCAAGATTCAAATCTATGCTTCGTCACTTTTTATATACTTTAAAACTCAGTTTCACTCTTTTGTTCAAATGGAGGTAATTGCAGTATCATCTCAAATAATCATCATGAGCATTAAACTAGGTAATACACATAAAACAAAAAGGACAGTTCTTAACACATTGTAAAGACTCAAATATTTGTTATTGAAAAAGTATATACACACTGAGCTGGAATGAGAGCTCCATCAAGTTCCTTCTGACTCAATCGTCCATCTGTGCATCTATCACATTGGATAGTGTTTAGTCCCATAGTTACACAAAGCTTTATAGAAAGCTATAAATTGCAAGCAATGTCCTGTTATAACAAAGAAGAGAAGGATATATTAGAAATGCAATTATTTGTTTCTAGTATATAAGTCTTGCTATTTAAACTTAAATTTGAACTGAAAATGTTGCTCATTTATAATGATATATTGAATGTTCAACTATATTTGGACTCTTGATAGCTAATGACCAACTACAGCATTACAAAATATTCTCCTAAACTTTTTTCTCTCTAACCTTGATCATAACTTTAAAACAAATAATGCTGGAACAAGTCAGACTTGTCTGTTCCACTATCTCCTCTTTTTCACCTCAAAACACATACATAGTCTGCCTTACACTCTGAAAGCAAATATGTAGTTACTCATTTCCTGGGAAATAAAGCAAGGTTTAATAGCAAGATTGTCAATAAATTCACTTTTTAAGTACAGAAAAGCCGTAAAGTTCTTTTGGCATTCTGTAAGTTTAGCATACGTCATTCTATCAGAATAGCCCTTTTCCTTTGATTGCAGCAAGTGTTGTCAGTTGCTGAAACACTATAAACACAGCAGGTTAGGGTTACATTTATTAATACTACCATCAATTACTTATTAATCGCTATTGATATTAACGTTTTTGTAGATTCCTTTGAATTTTCTAGACTGACTTACGCCATCTGTGACAAAAGTAATTTTACTTCTTTCTTTCCACTATTTATACATTTAATTTACCTCTCTTATAGTGCATTGGCTTGGATCTTTGGTACAAAAAATTGAAAAGAAGTGGATATCCTTCTCTTTTGTTTCTAATTTTATAAAGAAAGCATTACATATTTTACCTTCTAGTATAATAACTGTAGATTTTTTGGTAGATATATTTTTATGAAGTTAAAGAAGATCCCTCTAATTCCTAGATTTTTGAGAATATTTATCATAAATGGTTGTTGATTTTTATCAAATGTTTTCTCTACCTCTGGAGATACTCACATGGTTCTTCTACCTTACCATTAATGTGACCAATTATATTAATTGTTTTCAGAATACTAATTAATTTCAAATTTCTGAAATAACTCCCATTTGGACATGATGATATATGTGTGTATACACATATCTGTATAAATATATGTGTATATATAAAATATAGTTATGAATATTTTGCTTGTAATTTTTATATCTATGCACATGAGAATGTTATATATTTCCATTGTTTTAATGGGCAGACCACATATTGATTATGCTAGTTTCAGAAATAAACTAGTATTTTCTCCTTTTCTATTCTCTAGAATAATTTGTATAAAAATATCATTTATTTCTTTAATATGTGGATAAATTTGTCAACAGACATCTAAACCTGAAGTTTTCTCCATAAGAAAGTTTTAAATTATGATTTCAATTTATTTTAAATTGTTTTCTAGATTACAATTTTTAAATTTTATCCTCAGGCTTAACTAAGGTTAAGAACATTAGTATAGAGTGAGCATTGAGAAGTGAAATAAAAGTAAAATAACAACTCAGGAATATGGGAGGGATTTCATTTCATATAAAAGTTCAAGTTACTGATGTTAAAAAATATGGAAGGGTGATATGGGGATGCTTATGTTCCATTTACAATACTGTGAATTATATTTATAATTTCAAAGACAGTACATTTTTGTTTAGAGAAGAAAATTTTATGTAATGTCGATGGGTTTTAGAAATTTGAGGAAATTGTTTATTTTGTCAGATTATTTTTATATCTAAATGTAATTATCTGAAATCACTTGTACTAAAAAGTATCAGTTGTCTATATACTTTCCTCCTTCTCTTCTGCCAAAACATGTAAGCAACCTACATCTATCATAGTTGAATGAATTTCTTTACATTTGGTTTTAATTATGTTCTCTGATTAGCTCACCTATGTTTAAAAATCAAGGATTAACTTTTTGAAATAATTTTAACAATTTGTTTAATATAAAGAATATTTGCTGTAAGTTTGCTGGATTTTTCTTTGAAAGTATTCATTTCTTTCTAATTCGAGCTGAACTAAAAGAGAGAAAGCATATTTATTTTTTATTTATTGAGTATAGAATTTTTACCAGAGTCATCCATGAAATAGTTCTATATACTACTGTAAAAAATGATACATTTATGTTAAATTATCTAGTTTCCTTGTAATTGGTGATATTATATTAACTATCACTTTCCTAAAGCAAAGTAAGAAAGTAAAGAATAAAAAACAGAAAATAGATGTTGAAATGCTTACTCTTGAATTATTACTTTATTTAACAATTTTTGTTAATCATTTACTATATGTTACATACTAAGTTAAGTGTTGATGTGGTGAGGATTGATAAATATCTAATTAATTACTTTCACGCTAAAATAATACTTGGTGTTTATTTTCAAAATATGATTTAGCATATGATTTATCAGTTTTGAGTGAAGAATCCTAAATTATATATTTTACAATTTAATGTAAGGCATAGGAGAATAATGTGTTAAATATTATTTTTGTCTGACAGTAGAATTTTTCGGTTTTATTGAGAAATAATTAGCAAAATCACTGTATACATTTACAGTGTACTACATGATAGTTTGATGTTCATATACTGTGAAATAATTACCATAATAGGTTTAGTTAACATTCACCATATTGATACAATAAAATTAAAGAAAACAATTTCTTAACTTCTAGTCAAGGTGGCATAGTAGGTAGATGCTGTGCTTGCCTCTTCTCACAACAACATCAGAATTACAACTAAACTACAGAACAGCCATCATTGGGAATCACCTGACATATGGCTGAACAGAAGTCCTACAACTGGAGACATATATAAGAGGCTACCTCAAGACTGGTAGGAGGGACAGAGACATGAAACAGGCTTGTTCCTCAACTGTGTGTGGTAGTTGAAAATCAGGAGGAATATCTTGGCTGCAGAGGTCCCCCCAAAGGAAGGAGGGGTCCTGGTCCCACATGGGGCTCCCCAGCTCAGGGTTCCAATTTCGGAAGAGAAGTTGCCACAACCTCTGGCTGTGAAAACTAGTAGAAATTGTAGCTGACTGAGACAGAGGCCTGCAGGAGTTGCAGATATTCCTCTTAAGGAACCCATAGGCACAGACTAACTCACTGATGGACTCACTTGCTCTGAGATCCAGCGTTATAGTAGCTGCTTGAAAAGTGCCAGGGATGTATGTAGAAAATTTGAATTGTTTGGCTTCAGGGCAAGAGCTGGAGAGGCAGCTTTCTCCCAGACAGAAGTGCTGGCAGAATCCATTGTTCCTTTGTTGAGCTCTACACCCTCCCAGTGTGCATATGCAGGCAGCCACCATATCGGAGTCTCAATCAACCTGGCTAACACTGGTTGCTCTGCCCAGATGATTCCCTGAGACCTTGCCTCTCCCAACTTATGGGTCCACCCGAACTGCTTCCAGTGATTTATTTCATACAAATGGGCTGTTTTGGCTCCTGTTGTGATCTTTCATAAAATATCTCATAGGTTCACTAAACCCCAAGAAGTAGCAGCATCTGATGTCTTGCTGAACAGCAACAAGTCCTCCACTAGTGGCAGCTGGCTTTGGTTTCTGACTTGGCCCCTCAAGGCACCTATAAGTCCAGCATGGTGGCAACCATATGTGGATGCTTGATGACTCTTATCAGATGGCCCCTGAGGTGCACAGGCTGAGACTAAACTTGGTCTGTTGTGGATCCCCTCCCAGGAGGCCCTGGGTCCAGAATGCCCAGTGCCTGTCTTCCATTAAGCTGAAGTACCACCTGAGGCTGCATCTGAGGACAATACACCCAAAGGGCAGACTGGGCAGGCACCAGAGCCCTGGTAAAGTAAGTCTTGCTCCATAGGGTAAGCCCCTCATTAACCATTTCTCACAAACAACTAGCCCAAGGCTCAATCCCTCCCATTGATGTGCAAACAGCAACTAGGGCTCAACTACAACAGGACAGCACACACAACCAATACAAGGGACACACTTGGAGCACCTGACTCAGGTGACCAGAGAGTGCCACTGGATCCCACATGAATCTACTACATAAGGCAACTCTACTAAGGCTGGGAGACTTAGGAGACTTACCTAATACATGGAAACAAATTCAGGGAGGCATTCAAAATGGAGAGAGAAAAAATCATGTCTCAAATGAAAGAACAGAACAAAGCTCCAGAGAAAGAACTAAACAAAATGGAGACAAGCAATCTACCAGATGCAGAGTTCAAAACACTGGTTATAAGGATGCTCAATGAATTTAGGGGAAGAGTAGAGGAATTCAGCGAGAACTTTAACAAAGAGCTAGAAAACATAAAAATAGAGATAGAAAACATAAAGAACCAGTTAGAAATGAAGACTATAATAATCAAAATGAAAAATTTATTAGAGAGAATTAGCAGTAGATTAGATGAAGCAGAGGATAGAATCAGAATATAAGGTAGTAGAAAACACCCAATCGGAACAGCAAAAAAAAAAAAAATGAGAATAAGGGGCCTCTTGGGACAATACCAAGAGTATCAACATTTGCATCATAGGGGTAACAGAAGAAGATGAGGGAGAACAAAGAATTGGAAACCTATTTGAAGAAATAATAATAGAAAACTTTCCTAACCTGGCAAGGAATAAACATACAAGCTCAGGAAGCGCAAAGAGTCCCAAGCAAGATGAACTCAAAGAAGCCCACGCCAAGATGCTCTATAATTAAAACTCCAAATCTTAGATAGAAAGGGAGAATCTTAAAATCGGCAAGAAAAAAGCAGTTAGTTATCTACAAGGGAGCTTTAATAAGACTGTCACCTGATTTCTCAACAGAAAATTTGCTATGAATAATAAAATGACAATCACTAGATATCTATCAATGATTACTTTAAATGAAAAAGGATTCAATGTGCCAATCAAAAGATAGGGTGGCTGAATAGATAAGAAAACAAAATCCCTACATATCCTGCCTGCAAGAGATTCACTTCAGATCAAAGGACAACACAGACTGAAAGCATAGAGATAGAAAAAGATATTTCATGAAAATAAAATTTAAAAATCTGGAGTAGCAACACTTATACTAGACAAAATAGACTTTAAAACAAGATATAATAAGAGACAAAGTAGGACTCAGTAATCCCACTTTTGGGTATTTATCTAAAGAAACCCAAAATACTAATTTGAAGGGACTTGTGCATTCATATGTCCATTGTAACATTATTCACAATAGCCAAAATATGGAGGCAACCTGGGTGTCCGTCAGTGGATGAATGGATAGAGAAGAGGTGATACATATATACAATGGGATACTACTCAGCCATAAAAAAAATAAAATCTTGCCATCTGCAACAACATGGATAGACCTGGAGGGTATTATGCTGAGTGGAGTAAGTCAGACAGAGAAACACAGATGTCATATGATTTCACTTACATGTAGAATCTAAAGAGCAAAATAAACAAACAAAACAGAAACAAACTTATAGATACAGAGACATTTTGACGGTGCTAACTGGGAGGGTTTGGGAGGATAGATGAAAAGGGGAAGGGATTAAGAAGTACAAATTGGTAGTTACAAAATAGTCATGGGGATATAATGTGTAGTATAAGGAATATAGTCAATAATGTAATAACTATGTATGATGTTAGATGAGTACTAGATTTATCAGGGTGATAACTTAGTAAGTTATGTAAATGTCTAATCACTATGTTGTATACATGATAATAACATAATATTGTATGCCAACTATAATTAAAAAAAAAAATCCTCATGATGAGAACTCTTAGGATCTACTTTCTTAACAAGTTTCTTATGTATCATACTGCAGTGTTTACTCTAGTGACCTCACATCCCTGGTACTTATTTATTTTATAACTGGAAGTTTGTACCTTTTGATGACCTTCCTCCCAGCCACCCACCCCTATCTCTGGTAACTACAAACACAAATCTGATCTATTTTTCTTTGACTTTGTTTTTTTTGTCTGTTTTTTAGATTCCACATATAAATAAGGTCATACCATATTTGTCTTTCTCCATCTTACATATTTCACTTAACATAATGCCTCAAGGGTCATCCATGTTGTCACAAGTGGTAGGATTTTCTCATCTTTATGGATGAATAATGTTCTATAAATGTGTATATTACCACATTTTCTTTGTCCATTCATCCATATATGGGCACTTAGGTTGTTTTCACGTCTTGGTTATTGTAAATAATGTCCTATGAACATGGAGATATTTGAAAATATCTTTTTAAGTTAGTGTTTTTGTTTTCTTGGATATATTCGCAGAAGTAGAATTTTCACAATTATTTTTTACATTTCACAAGTTGTCCTTTCAATTTATTGATGGTTTATTTTGCTATGCAGAAGCTTTATATATTGATGTGGTCCCACTTGGTTGTTTTTATTTGTTGTTTGTGCTTTAGGTCTTATTTCCAAAATCATTATCAAGACCCATGTCAAGAACTTTTCTTCTATGTTTTCTTCTAAGAGTTTTATCATTTTGGGTCTTACATTTATGTCTTTAATCCATTGACAGTAGAATTTTTATAACACAATTGAATCTAAGTATTTCAGTAAATAATTAATTAAATCATTTGGCAGATTTGTTTTTAATTTAATGTTCATTGGGTAGTATATTTTACAAAAGAAGTTTTAATAAAGATAGTTTCATTATTTCAGTTTAGCAGATAACATTTTATATTTTGCTTAAAACTTTTAATCTAATTTAAACCATAATTTAATCCTTTGCAAATGTTAGTGAGTTATTATCAAGATTTTAAAAATCACTTAAATATTTAATATGTTTTTTATACTTCAAAATCAGTATTCTCCCTACTAAATTTTAACTACTTTTATAATGGAGATATAACATATTTTCCTTTGAACCTCTGGCACCAAGCAGAGGTTAGGCACTCAATGTTCATTGAATGAGTGAAAAAAATGTAATATAATGTCTTCTTTTTGTGGAAATAAATGACAAAAATATCATTATTTTGTAATGTAGACCACAGTGAATTAAAGTCACCAATTTATAACCTATTCAACAGTGGGAAACGAACTATCGGGACATATTTTAAATAAACCAAATAACTTAGATGCATATGTTTTTAACTATTATGAACACTGAACAACTCTCAGTCACCTCATCTTCTACTTTTTAGTTGTTCTAGCTGAGAGTCCTCCTAGGTTTTAGCTACTGACCAGGAGATAATTTGTTAACCTGGTACAGGGAATATTGCCAGGGAGCCGATTCTCAGCTAGTTTGTCCATTCCTAACAAAACAATTTTACACAGAGAAAGACTTTTCCATTTCTCACTCTTTGTTACTTAAATCTAAACTAAGTTCTATCATCTTCTAATAAGAAAAAGAAGATTGATACACTACTCTTATATATGTGGTCTAGTCAATGGCAATTTTAATTTTAAGGATTCATAAGTAACTTAACAAAAGACTAGGTAGGGGATTATCATGTAAGAAACCCAGACTCAGAGACTTTGAGGAATGAATATAAGTAGAGATAGTCTCACATGGAAAGCTATCAGAAATGTAACTTAATCTTTGTCTCTCAGAGCTTACATGTCTCCCATTTCTGCCTTTTTCTGCTTATTTACTGTTTTTTCCTATTTCTGTCAGTAGAATGGCTTCCTCTGTTTATTTATTGCCCTTAGATAACTCAATGTTAGTAGCCTTAACCACAAGGTATGTCATTTGGCTGGCAACCATTATTGTTGACTATATTCTGTGTTCTTGAGGTTCTTAAAAGAAATGATCTGACTGGCTTCGTTAGGTCTATGAAAATCTCTCTTCTTGTGGGTTGTGTGTCTATCCTAATGTAAACAACAATGTTTAGGGCTGTGGATCCGTGTGTTAACAGGACCACCAAATCTAGAAACTCTAGATGGGGTAGATGCTCTGTAACAGGCTATGAATGAGGCAGGTGAATACACTAACATGGCTGGTATAATACTGGATCAATTTAAAGAGAGCAGTTGCCTATGTTTACTACATAATAAAATATGAACTTGTTTTATTTCTTTTATTGTTTTTATTCAATTGCTCTCTATTTAGGAACTTTTCAAGATAAACTAATTTAGTACAGCATTTAAATAATTTTGAAATTACTGTTTTGTTTTTTTATTATTATCATATATGCCTACAGCATCTGGTCTTCCTAGGTGGTCTCCCATCCAAGTACTAACCAGGCCCAACCCTGCTTAACTTTTGAGATCAGACATCAGGCTCGTTCAGGATGACATGGCCACAGACCATGAACCGTGGCTCCACTGGGGCGTGAATCCAGAACTTTCTGCATGTAAGGCAGATGTGCTAACCACTACACAATGGAACCACATGTTGTTTTTGTTTCTATTGTCTCTTTAGACTCTTTCTTCACCCTTATTCATCTTTTTCTTCAGTTTCAAATACTTATAACCTACATAATGTTGACTTGGAAACAATTAAGAAATAATTATGAAAGCATATTTTAAATGTAATATTTCTGAAGACTTAGTTTATCTCTTATCTGTGCTTTCATCCCCCAAATGGTAATGTGATGATACAAATGGAGACAGTATTATATAGTAGTGGACAATCCAGGCTCTGGAGTTAGATCATTTAGTTTCTCATTCTAGCTCCACCTCATTCAAGCCTTATGATCTTGGACCATATGTGTAATTCATGTAAATTGCTTAATACATATAGTTTATTACATACATTAGGCATAAAGTAAGTGTTAATAAATAACAACTATTACTACTATTACTAATTATTACTATAACTATTATTATAACTACTACTACTACTAAAAAAATTATCATTAAAGTTTATTAGTTCCTTAGGATTTATTAAATAAACATATTCAATTATATTTTTGTGTCTTTTCTACAAAGAAGAATATATACATTTTAACATGTGCCTCATTAATAATGTTCTGTCAACTTTACCTTTACGGAATATTTGTCCATTGGAAAAATTCCATCTGCTGAATTGAAATTCACTTAAAAGCTTTTGCTCTGTTTATTATGTAGGCTACATCTTATGTAGCCTACAACATTATGTAGATCATTAGGGGTGAAGATTAAATTATCCAGCTTTTACTTTTTTACAACTTTTATTTTTATTTTACTTATATTTTTCTTAATTATCCTCCATAAGAATTAAAAATAATTAAATGTATAGCATTTCATTTAAATGAAAATTATTAAATATTAGCTGTATAAGCATAGTATAGATGAGTTAAATATGAATCAAGCATGCACATAAATTATAAATGCAGAACAATCTTGTACATTTATATAATTCACATCATGGCAACCCTTGACTTGCTTCAAATCTTGGTCTTATGTAAATGTTTATATCACAAGTGCAAATCAAGAGGAAGTGCTTTTTTAGATTAGTGTTAAGTTAGAGGATACATGACAGTTCAATTGTGGGGAAAAAAAACAGTCTCTGTGCTTCTAATCTCATTTTCAAGAATGACAGTCTTCACGAGTGTTCACTAAACTCTTTCCAGGAAGAGCTCTTTGAGCATGGCATCTGGTTTAAAGCCATCATGACATTTAAATTCTTTATCTAGTCATCCTTGGGAGGAGGTTTATGAAACAGATGTATAGGAAACATTATATTTATATGTTTAGAGTAATTCATGTGGAGATGAGAAGATTAAACTTTTCTTTCACCTCTATAAAAGCCTAATGTTATTTAACTGAAACAATTATATGTTGCTCGAAACAGGTAAGATAAAATTATATTGATTATAAATATTTGAAATCAAATAGCTATTTTCTTTGGTCAATGAGACACATTCAGACAAGTTGTAGCATGTTTACAGAATGTTCTTCTGAGGTCACTGAATTAAATGTTTTTGACCCAAACCCCCTAAAAATCCAACTGTGTTTTTACTGTTGTTGTTGTTGTTTCTATTTTCACAATAGAAATAATGTTTTTGTTGAAAGTGAGTAATTTTAGAAATTAATTAATTGTCTTGATGTTCTTGGTTTGTTGGAAATTTTATAATTTTGGCAGGAGTGTGCTCTTTAAAGTACTTTTTAAAATGATAGTTGTATAAATCTAGTATACTCTGTAAAAGTAGAGTTAGATAGAATACAATGCAACTACATTTACAAGGCCCTCGACATACTTACAAAGAAAAGGACGACATGTATTCGTGTTTGTACTGCCACACCTGATAGCACATTTCAGACACTAATCTTTTGGTGGTAAGGGCCAGAGCCTGTGTTACTGGTTAGGAGTTGACATTTAATGTGAAACTCAGAGGACAAGAAACACAGCTAAGAAAGAGTAGAAGAGATAGTTCCAGAAAAAGAGAATCACATTATTAATTCATTGATTTATTCATTCATTGAATAAATGAATTGTTAGATATTGAAAGAGTGAAAAAGGCAATACAGCTTCTTTTAAGTCATTTGAATTACAGAGGAGAGAACACTCATTTGCATGATTAATGTAAAAGAGTGTACAGAGATGAGTTATGAGAAACATTTTCAGTAATAAGCCGAGCCTCCAACTGGCAGCCTCAGAGTCACGTGTTGTTGTTATAGAATAGGTTTCTCTGAAATCTCATCTCAGGATAAAGGCTAGAAAGATTACCATATGGTTAGGGTGTCTTTTAAATCTCATCTCTGGGTCAAAGTCGATAACCAGAAATAACAGAACGGGAAGAAGGACTTTAAGCCAGATAGAAAGGGCTTTTTAAACATATACACAAACACACTTATACTCTGTATTTTAGGAAGACTAGAATTCTGTTGCCTTTTTAGTAACTCACGACTACTGTATCTATTTCTGAAGTACAATCTTTAGAAGTTAAACGTGTTAATATTAAGAGATCTACTAGTTTTAAACTTATGTTAACAAAAAATAGAACTTTATTTGTTTTTAAAATATTGTAATGAACTAGATTAATTGTCAATCAAGTGGTAGTGACAGTATGTATTGATGTGCCAACATCAATGACTTTGAATCAAACTCTTTATTATATTATAAAAACATTCAGAAAACTTTTCTTCCAAATCCTCATGCTTTTGAAACAGTTAGTCCTTGACTTGCTCTCAGTCTCCTATATAGATTTACCTTCCTTAGGTATTACTTCAGTTCTGTATATATTCTTCTCACATTTATTGTACCGGTCATCCAAATTAAAACCCTCTGCAATATCTGTTCCCTTGAAATATGTTGTTCAGATATTTGAAGAGCCCTGTAGGAATAAAACAAGATTTTAAATCAATAAAAATAAACATAATTTTAATTCATTACTGGGCTCATAAGAAAACTAAAGCAATTTCTATGGACAAACAAAACAACGTAAAACAATCAACAACAACAACAACAAAACAATAAAAATAATGAGCCAAAATGAATAGAAAACAAAACTCAAAATGAAGAAATGTTCAAATTAGAGTTTACATCAATAGATCTTCAGTAAAGACATTTCTATCAGATATACTTAAGGAAGAGGAAAAATGCCCAAAGATGCAAATGGTAATAATAAACAGAGAAACAAGTAAATATATAAGTAAATTAAAATATGTATTGTCTCAATGAGATAGTAGTAGTATGGTCTAACTTGCAAATTTAACAAAAAGCGCAAGTAAAATTTACATAACCATAGTATACAAATCAGAAGAAGAGAGATTAGATTTAAATCATTCTAAGTACCTTGTATTATTTATTAGGATATCGAGGTACTGAATAACTTTAGAAAATTGTTAAGTTAAATATATATGTGATAAAATTTCAAAATATTTCTATGTAAAAGAAAATATTAGAGGAAAAAAAAAACCAATCAATATGCCAAATTGGTAAAATATAAGAAAATAGAAACAGAAAAAGTGACACATTAAGAATGTAAAATAAAGATGGTAGAAATGACTCCAAATGTGTCAGTTAACACAATGGGCCCAGCTTGACAATAGAAGACAGAGGTTATCAGATAGGTTAACGAATTAAAAGCCATCTATGTGTATATACTTGTATAAGGATAATATAGGGGATACAGAAAACATAATGACAAAAGTATGAGGTAGTTAACTCATAGGATATTCTAAGAACAAATGTCCACAAGTGAATGCCATGAAAATGATGATGAGGTGGAGTGGGAGAGATCAGTTCAAGAGCAAAATCGATTTACAGATTGAAGGAAGTACAACCAAATTTAGTAACTGTACCTTGTTTCAATCATGGTTTAAATAAGCCAATTGTAAAAATAAATAATTTAGGCAATAAGGGGAAATTTGAACAGGAGAATAATGACAAAGTTAGTTTGAGATGGACAATCTAAATTGTAAGATTTAGAATACTTAAGATTTGGGGATTGGTTCTGAAATAGAGATTATGCATTTACTTTTTGTTAACTAGAAGAGATTATGCATTCACTTTAAAAGAATGGAATTCTAAATCTATTCTTTATTATAATAGGTCTTTCTGGTCAAATTTTCATGATGCTTACATATCATGTTCAGACTGTCAAATATGTGCAATTTGTGATTAAACAATGTTAATGTTGACCATATAAGGGCAACGACAGGCAAATAATGGCTATGGAAGATATTCTTGGATGTTTCCTATACTACCTGTGACATAAACCAAGTATCTCTATCTTTCTGGGTTGTTTTTTGATTTATTTATACAGTGTATTTATACTAGTTTTTTTTTTCTTTCTAAGATTGCTGCTTATTCAATTATATCTTGCTTCTTTATCTTTGTTTATGATGTATCCTCTGCCTGAAAGCTTTCCCTGAGAGGTCTGATATAAAACCTACATTTGTGTTCCAATAGCACCTTATGTTATGTGGCTCTTGTTAACATAACTAAATTGTCATCATTTGTTTTATCTTTCACTAAACTGAAATCCTCTTATTCATCTTTATTTTCTTAACACCCATCTTGGAGTCAACACATAATATGTGTTCATTAAATATTTATTGAAAGTATAAATAAATTATAAATAATATTTTCACAGTTTATATCCGTATCATATAGAATATATTTTTAAAATTATGCTGCGTAGACCTTGTTTTGGGGTCCTGAGGAGAGGTCAATCATTTCCTCTTCTTGAGCAGCTAATAAAGTACACACCCAACCACTTCCTTTATTGGGCACTCACACTGTAGGCTACTATGCATCAGTCCTAATCACCCCAGGGCCTAGTAACAGACTAAAGACAACTCATACATCTTGGAACCCACAAAATTATTCAGTTTAGCCCGTCTGCAGGGAATCTGAAGAACCTTGCTAACTCCATCTTGTTTTCCACACAGAAGCCGCCTCTTACAGCTCCAGCTTGCTGTTACTGTGTCTCTGGTGGCACTCTCCTGTGTGGTCCTGCCTGGCAGCCTTCTCTAGTTTGGAGTTATATGTAACAAAAAGTTCTGCCTTTCATCTATCTGAGTGTTAGTGTGTTATGTCTTACGATCAAAAGAATCTTTAAATCTTATAAAACACATGGGAACCCTTACCTAAAAGCTATGTGTGTCAAATAAAAATAATCAATTTAACATTTATATTCAAGATTCCAAATAAAAAGTGTTTCGTAGAATTTGGGAACAATAAAATCTTTATAATCAAAAACCTTGAAATAACTACTCTTAAATGGACAAAGAAAATATAGCTCACTACAATTTTTAACTAACTTCTAAACTCCTTAAAAGAGGCAATTAAGCCATTTTCTCCACTTACATGCCTACATATATCTAGGTATATAATAGGAACTTAAAGACAATCACCAACTGATTGAGTTCAAGACATATTATAGATCTTTTTTAGATTAGCCTTTCTAAGGAGGTAATTCTTAGTGTTTCATTCTTTCTGTGAGAACAATTTGGTACAATCTAACTATTAATTTAAGGTAGTCTTAATAGAACAAATAAGATGGATGAAAATGACATAGATAAAATAGATCAAATAACATAAAATATAATTGCAATCAAATTCAGACATAAATCATATATTATTTTAAACTAAGCTGGCTGCAACTAGTTTTTTTTTTTTTTTTGCAGTTTCCAGCATCGACTGAATTTACTCTGTAGGTTGTATTGTCCTACATTTTGGCAGAAACATAAGAGAGAACATATTTTCCTTACTGCCCCTCACACTCTTTGATTGGAAGGTTCTACTACTTTATTTGGAAATTTTCCATCATACTTCTTATAGCATCCATATGCTAGGTTTTTATGCCTATTAATGCTTTCTTTACTCTGGGCACCCTTCCAAACATACTACTTTGAAATATGGAATTCCTTATTTAGTTATATAGCCATGATCTAAAAACCTCAACTAAAAAAAAGATTTCCACCAGAATTTTCGAAGGTGCTGTTAAGATCAATCAAGGCAGTCACTCAGTGAGTGTGGAAAAGAGTCTTATAACAGCTCAGGAAACTATCTCATAAAGCCTTTACCAAGGAGAACGTATCGGAAGACAGAGACTGCAAACCACCATAAGTGGAAACTAGCCAAACTCAGCAGCAACAGATGGAGAAGAAATGCACTTATTGACTAACTTCCTTGTGAGACTGTATTTATGTTTCTACTTATTGGGTGCAGTTTATATTTTTCTGCCAACAGTAAATGCTATTGATTTAATGCATGTGAGCTCTATACCACATTGTAGCCCTCTGGAAAGTAGGGGTAGAAGAGAAACATAGACTCCTTTTTCTAAGATACAAAAGAAAAACCACAGACTTTTCAGACACTTTTGCTCCAGAAAGGCTCATAGCTAAGAGGAACTGATATATTGTCCTTTGAAAAAAAAGCATAGAAATGGAACGAAAATACATTTTGGATGAGAATAGGTGATGCTGCTTTTTTTCCAGATGTCTGCCTAATTTCCTTGCCAGAATTTCAAAGATTTGTATAAATTTTCCTTAAGAAATCGCTTACCAATGCTCTCTGAAGAAAAAGCAAGGCATATAATGACTTCATCATCTCAGAGTGAGTCATAATAAACAAGAGAAAATATGAGTCCAGGGAAACCAGAGATCGAGGCTCTCTGGCCATTGGCAAAACCATGCTGGCTAACATGAACAGAGGCTTTTGATCCAATTGTGAATTTGCTCTTTTGTGATGATGACATTCCATCTCCAAAATTCAGGAGGCAAACATTTAAAAGTAACTGGCTATGTCACTTGAAAATAAAATCTCAGAGATGCTGGCTAGAAGCCAAGGAGTTACTCCCAGATGCATAAGAAAGTGGTTACAGCATATAATTAGGTTAATGCTGGACTAGACCTTGCTTTTGATGAGTTGGCAACTCTCATTACTGCTTTGCTTTAAGTAAGCTGGTGCCTGGGAGGAAAATATACCTGTGGGACTTAACAGGAGACAAGCACCAGAAAGCAATTGAAGGGCTGGAATTTCAAAAACCTTTTAAATAATGGAATTATAGAACAGAAAGGTCATCTGTTTGGGTTCTTGACACTTTATGGGTTTTAAGTCTGAAAGATAAAATCCAGTCTACTTTTTCATTTAGATCTCCAAAAAGGAAGCTCCATCATCTTCTTTGGTGAGGTTTCAAGGTTTAATATATCAAAAGTTTCCTCCATATGATGCTTCAAAGTCTCTTTGTTGTAATTAAGCCCCAGTAAATTTCTCTTAATATCCTTTCGTATTCATGGTTGTGATTCCTTCATATTAACTCTTACAATATCTGTACAATATTTTCATTAGAGTCACTGTGTATACTTTGAAACTATTAATTTTTCAGTGGTTCAAAATGATCATAATTCCACAAGTTCTCAATTCTGATAACATGAAAAGTATTACAATTTGATTCTTAAATTTTCTGTTAAAGTTCTGGTCAACTGCAGAAAGTAGTGTATTCTAGCTTACTTGATATTTTTGTTAATTGAAAGATATTATGATGAACACTAAATATACCTATCATCCAATGTTAAATAGTTATGTTACTTTAAATAAAATTTGGCTAAAAGTCAGAATAAATGAATAAATGAATGAATGAATGAATAAATATATATATATATATATATATAATGCATTTTTGGCATATAAGAAAAAATACTGATTTTTATGTAAAAGAACACAAAATTATTATTCAATTCATTATTAAACATATAGAATTATACTTTCTAAACTTTTATGTTATTCTTTAAGAACATAATTTTTTCAAAAATTTTAACTACTATGAAGTGCCTATGTCATATATTAATACTAATATAATAATAAATAGGCAGTCACTTTCAAACAGCACATTTGATAATATTGTTAAGATATTTTGTATACTGTGGAATGTAATTTCGGGAAATGCTTTTCAGTTGCATGTTTTCCAGTCTGCCAGCAACAGAGATCAATACTGAGCCCACAACATAGGATGACTCCTGGGGTCGTCCATCTTCTACCTGGTGATAGGTTGATTGTATAAGACTGCTAATCATTATGGACAGGGCAGCATTTTGTTTTTACTGGAACATACACTTCTGTGGATACAGATTTGCCATTCTTACATGTAATGCTTCTTCTAAAACTACCAGCCATGGGCTTATAAAATGCCTTACATACTGTCACAGTACTTCATACAACATTGCTGCTAATCATGGAACTCACTTCACAGAAATGAAGTGCATTGTTGGACCCATGCTTATGAAATCCTTTGGTTTTACCATGTTCCCGATCATCCTAAAGCAGTTGACTTGATAGAATGGTAGCATAGCTTTTTGAGGACTCATTTACAATGCCAGAAAACTGGAATTCTCTTTCAAGGCTGGATTAATGTTCTCTATGAGGCTGTATATACTCTAAATCAGGTAGTAATATGGTGCTGTTTTTCCCATAACCGGATTCTTGGGCCCAGGAATCAAGGGTGGAAATGGGAGTGTAAACATGCAATTTTAGGGTGATCAACTAGCAATTTTTTTCTCTTTTCTTTGAAACCTTATGCTTTACTGGTTTAGAGAGCTTAGTGCTAAAGGAAGGAATGCTTCTACCTTGAGATACAACAATGATTCTATTGAACTAAAAGTTAAGACTTTCTCCCAGCCACTTTGAGCTCTTCATGCCTCTAAATCTATAGGCAGAAAAGGGAGTTAGTGTATTTACTGAGGTTACTGATTACCAAGGGGAGGGAAATCAAACTGCTACTCCACTATGGAAATAAAGAAGAATATATCTGAAATACAGTCAATCCCTTAGGTGTTTCTTAGTACTACCATGCTCTATCATTAAAGTCAATAGACAACTGTAACTATCCAATTATGGAGGGCTATTAAGGGCCCAGACACTTTGGGAATGGAGGCTTGGGTTACATCACCAGCAAGGACCACACCAGCTTAACTGTCTGCTGAGGGGAAAAAAAAAAAAAAAAACAGAATTAGTTGTAAGAGAAGGTAGTTATAAATGCCTACAACTATGTGACTGGTTCCAGGAATGAGAATCGTAATTCTTATGAGCATTCTTTATTATGTTGTGAACATGTTTCCAAATACATATTTTTGGAAAACTTTGGCCAATACAAAAATATAGATAAGAAAAATGATAACAAGAGATTAAAAAATATATGAGAATCAAGACATGTAGAAAATAAGAACTAAAAAAAAACCAGAAACAAAGTTAATAATTTTTAAAACCCTCTCAATGAGTACAGTCATAGTCACAAAGGCTAGTTGCAGCTTCATACTGAAGAATTGATTGACAAACATCATCAACCTTATTACAGATAGTTATGTTGAGCAATAATTTTACTCAAAATTATTTAATAAAAGAGATCTTATTTTTATTATTATGATCACATTAATAATTTTAGAGAATCAAATAGAAGATAGAATTTACTAAAATGTGACTTTTCATAAAAAATTTTGAAATAACATTTTTAAATTATCAATCTTTTATGAGGTCATAGTCTTACCTAGACCAATGGTTGCTTATCTTGTTTTGTGTAAACTATTGTCAACAAACAGACTATTTTGAAACACTGAAAAGAGAGTTTCAGTCACATTTTTAGTCAAAATATGTTTACCTTCAGTGGTCAAGATGAAATGGGATGTTCTACAAAAAAAATAGAACTAATATGAAATACTGAATTAATTGCTGAATATGATCTATATTTTCATGGGCACTTGGAAAATATCAAAAGGAAAATAGGTAATTAACTTAAAACATTCTAAATTACATGAAATTATGACAAAGCAGTATAGAATAATGATCCAAAAAAATAAAACAGAGACTAATTATAACTCATAACTCATGTAGGTTTTACATCTTGTGATAAATACCAATCATTGGCCATTATTTTGTCCCACCATTACAGTGGAAAACCCTCTGCATGACTTTTTAAAACTATTTGATTAACAGAAAATCAGTATGATTTTAATTTACCTTTGAATAATATTCATAGTCTGTTATATGACAATGTTACTTTTAAGAGCTGTAGCATACCACAAAGACATCACTAAATACACAGAATACGGGCCATAAACTCTTAACCTTGGTGTCATTAAAGAAAAGCTACTACCAAGGAACCAGAAATATGGCTTTGGTATTTTGTCATAATTAAAAGTTTTGTCTTTGGTTTATCTTAAGCACATTTGACAACTTGGTTTTTTCTCTAAAGAGAAAATCTGCTCCTTATTATAAAGCTGTTAATGTATTTTTGAAGATTTGAAAGTGAAACCAGAATATAAGCAAAATATGAAAATGTATTTAAAAGTTTATAAAGCTTAAGTGTGCTATTTTAATTTGTTTTGAAAGGTGGTTTGGAATGCTTAGTAAAGCAATAAAATAACAGATTCTTGGATATAATTGAAGGGTAACTTCTTTTGTCACTTTAAAATTTATTCAATAAAAAACGGAGAGAAGATTCATAAAAATGAAGTCTGAAACAAATGATAAGGATGTACAATAACATCAGTAGAACTCATTCTCATAACCAGAGGTGAATTGTAACAAAATTTTTTTTGATCAATACTAAAAGCAGTAATTTAAGAGTAAGAGGTAAATTTTGAGTATAAATATTGAATAGGGTCTTTGATTAAATGATGATTAAATTATTAAAATAAATGAATCATATGAACACATTAGAAAATACTCATGATAAAAATAATAGAAAACCTATAATACACTATTGTAATGAGAAAATGGAATATTTAAGAAACCTTGATATACTCTGCCATATTATGTCTTATCTGGGAAGAAACTTCATAGATGTCTTCTCAGTTTGACAACGATTCTATAAAAATCTTACATGATATTAACTGAGAACAAATTGTGAGGCTAAAATATTTCTAACAGAGATGCTTTTTCTATTATCTCTGTAACTCTGTAATAAATTCTATTACAAATTTATTGTTAAGAGGCCATCACAAAGTATGCAACCAAAAGAGTAAAAAAAAGGCATTAGTAGAAGTGTGTCAGATCACTAACAAAATGCCCCTAGACTTTCTTGCTAAGGCAGTTTTAGATTATTTATTCATAGAATTAATGATAGAATTACTTTGGATTACATACTGGCTAAACAAGGAAGAGTCTGTGCCATAGCAAACAACTCTTGCTGCTCATAGATTCACACCTCTGGTATTATAGCAAATAGAAGAAATTAATAAATAAGCACTTGACTAAAACAGTTTAATGCTTTCAGCTACATTCTCTGATTTATTCAATACCAACTGGTTTGGTTCATGGGAGCCCTGGCTAAGGAGTATACCTCAGTCTCTTGGTATTATCCTCCTAATAGTCATCAGTGTAGTCTCCCTGGTGCACTATGTTCCCTCAAAGATCTTAAATGCATGTTCACAGCCATCAGCAGCATGTCAGATGGCCTTAGTAGGCTTAGAGAAAGAGAAATAAGATGAATGGCAAAAATAATCTTTCCACAGATCTAACATCGTAAGCTATGAGTTTCACAATGAGACAAGAGCAAGTTAACTATGATGGTATGGTGACTGAGAGTGGTGCTAACCCTAAATTTTTGGTCAATTTCTCATATATGAGAGGATGAACAAATAGGGAAATTGTTACAATTAATCAAACAAAGAAAACATTAGACTAATGTACCAATAATGCAACAGTGGCCTATGTAAGCAAACCAAAATCTAAGCCTGTAAATGCCTCATGGTTATGAAATCAAAACACTAAGGAAAGCAATCACAAACAGCCAACTAGGATTTAACCTGTAGCTATTCAAATAATTTATTTTCTTTGATTCCACAATTTCTCTATATAAGTCTTTCCCTGACTCTGTTGGGGGAGTGCTAACCACTTCCAGTTTGGCGCTGCCCGATTCAAATTGATTTTTGCTCAAATAACTTCTTAATAAAAAAAAAAAAAAGTGTGTCAGGCAGTCAATAAAATATTTCTTTACTGGATTTTATAATGTTGGTGTTATTTGCATCATTAAAAAATATTTATTTATTGCAATTTCTTTCTCATTCTAAATACATATTTGCTTTATTGTTTAACTTTATATTTATAATTGTGTGGCCTTTTCCTCAAGAGGATTCCCCAAACTGTATAAATGTCAGGACTCTGTCGAGTTCATACTGCAGAAGGTGTACAATGTCTGTATTACAACTTAGGAGATTCTACTGTGAGTAAACAGGAGTTTAACATACACAATATTTCTACTTTTTATTTAGCTTTAGATAAAATGGACTCCATGTAGTTTTTCCATTCATTCAAATACAAAGTGATCTTTTAAAGCCTACTTATGTTTTTTGTTTGCTTGTTTGTTTGTTTGTTTTGTTTTACTTTTTGTCTCCAAGTTCAATATTTAGCTCTTCTCTTATGGAGCTTGCTTTTTTTTTTATAAAGGAATATCTCTTAATTTATTAATATAAGTAAGATCCTTTTCTTCTTTTCCTAATGTTACAATGTTACTTCTATAATGTGAGAATATGAGAAACCTAAAGCAAGCATTCTGGAATAAATGTTAGTTTTTTTTAAAGTCAGTTTTATATAGTCTGTTCAACAATGTTACTGAGATACTGAACAGAACATTTATTAAGACACTAGACACATTCCTCGTAGCACCTTTTAATATGAATAAAATTAAAACCTAATCTATCCTTCCACAGGCAAAGAGCATCATCTTTACATTTCCTATGCAATAAGTGTATTTACAAAATGCCTATCTTCATAATTGCTCATATTATATCAAAGAGCATTTGCTTTCTTTACCTACTGTACTAGAAAATGGTTATTGCTAAACATCTCACTATTACTCTTTTGTAAATATTTGTTAAATGCATGTTTTTATAAATAAAAAATATGGGACTATTTATTATCTCTTATATTAATTTCTTATGCAACAAATTATCTAAAAATTGTGGCTTAAAATAACTTCTGTATAATATTTCTTAATTTCAGTGGGTTGAAAGTCCCAGTGCCATGTGGCTCAGCTGGTTCTCTGTATTAGATTTCACAAGGACATTACCAAGGTGGCGGTGGTGACAAGACTGTGCTCCTTGTCACAGGATCTAGTTATGAATCCACTTTCGAACTTATTCATTTTTGGCAGATTCAGTTCCATTGGCACTGTTTTACCTTTTATGAAATTTCTATAATGTCTGACAGTAGAAAATGGCTGGATTCTCCTATTTGTCTCTGAAAAACTTCAGTATACACTTAGGAACCAACTAGAGTAAAAAGGGAAATAATACATTAACATTATTAGTAGTATACTTTTGATCTTGTGGATCTCATGAATGGGGTTCAGGATTTCCAAGGAGTCGACAGGAAACACTGAGAAATATGCTCATGTAAAGAAGAAGATCATAGAAAATGTTCATTTGTAACTAAGTACTTAGATTATTATGTTAGAGGGCACCATTCTCAACGCTAACTTGCCCTTTCCAATTTTTGACATGAGAGAAAAGGACAATAATAAACTCAACCTTAGATTTTAATTTACTTCAGAGTAAATTTAAATTTAAGAAATCCCAATTTCTTAACAAGTAGTTATGTGAGGAAATGTATCAAGATTTTATTTCCTTGACCTTTAGCAGTTTTCTCTTTAGGTTTCTGATATATAGTTTGGAGATGCTAATGTTCTTAGGGTTTGAAACTTTTAAAACCATTGCTCCTTATTTAAACTCAATATAGCAAGAGTTAGATTTTCTATTAGCAGTTGATTTAAGCTGTCACCTACCATCTATTTATAATAAGTTATCCATAATTTCTTTGAAGAAGCTTAGGACCATTTCTTTTTCTTCTGCAAAAACAAAAGGAAAAACACTGGGTGGCTGGACATGGTATTTTAGTGGGTGTGTACTTAGAATAATTTTCTCCATAATTACTGACAAACTGCTCTCTGCCCTCAGATCTGTTAGTCAGAGTCCTGTTAGCATATTTAGTTCCTAAATACGGTTAATTAAATCCTGAGGGGGAAATTAAATTTAAAAATGAAATGATCATGCATATTTCATTCCAATGTTTTTGCACTCATATTACTAGTGTGTCAGGACCTATACTTCACGATTTATTTTATCTTCACCTATAATGGTTTGTACTGTGAATTATTTATTTATCCGACCTAATACCAGAATTCTGTGCTCACGTAAATGCTTTATAAACTAGAAAATTAGGAGTGGCCTAGCATCCTTTGTGAATCATGAAAAAAAAAAAAAATCGGTGCTCTCATTCAGAGCAGATGGAAAAAGAGCAAGCTTTATTAGGAAGCATGCACAGACACAGCAAATGATAGATAAACATGTTCCAAAAAGTAAAGAAAGTCATTCACTCTTTTGATGTAATGATAAACTCTTTCCTCGCTTATTTTCTTTAATTCATTAGTCATTCGCTTATTTATTAATTAGTCTTGATCCTGGGTTATTCACTGAACTGAGAACTGAGTGTACATATGTAAGGAGAAAACATACAAACAAGTCTTGCTAACTTAAGTTTAATGAGGAAGTTTCAAGGTGATAACAATCTAAATCCAGCCTAAAGGCATTCCAGATCATTGTGTTTTGTTTTTCATTAGTTTTTAAAGACTTCATTTTTTTAGTTTTAGGTTCACAGAAAATTTGAGAGGTAGAGAGATTTCTCATATATCCTCTGCCTTCAAACATGCACAGCCTCCCCCATTTTTATACTCCACGCCAGAGTGGTGCATTTGTTACAGTTGATGAACCTACACTGACACATAATTATCCTCCAAAGTCCATAATTTACATTAAGGTTCACTCTTAGTGTGGTATATTCTATGGGTTTGGACAAATGTATAATGACATGTACCCATCACTATAGTATCATAGAGTAGTTTCATTGCCCCCAAGACCCTCTGTGCTCCATCTATTTATCCTTCTCTTCTCTTCCCAAAAGCTGGCAGCTACCAATCTTTTTATTGTCTCCGATTTTACCTTTTCCAGAATGTCATGTAACTGAAATTACACAGTATGGATTCATTTTAGATTGGCTATTTTCACTTATGAATATGCATTTATGTTTTCTCTGTGTCTTTCAGGGCTTGATAGCTCATTTCTATTTAGTGATGAATGATATTAAATTGTCTAAATGTGCATTTGTTATTTGTCCATTCACCTACTGAAAGACACTTTTGTTACTTCTAAGCTTTACCAATTATAAATAAAGCTACTGTAAACATCTATGTGCAGGCTTTGTGTAGACACAAATTTTCAGCTCCTTTAGGTAAATGCCAAGTAGCACAATTGCTAAAGCATATGATAAGAGTATGTTTAGTTTCTTTGAAAAAAACACCAAACTTTCTCCTAAACTGGCTGCACTATTTTGCATTCCACCAGCAATGAATGAGTGTCCCTGTTGCTCCACTGCCTTGCTAGTACTTGATGTTGTCAGTGTCTGGATTTTGGCCATTCTCATAGGTGTATAGTGATCTCTCATTATAGTTTTAATTTGCATTTCTCTGATGATATTTGATGTAGAACATTTTTTCGCATGCTTATATTCATTTGTATATCTTCTTTAGTGAGGTGTCTGTTAAGATTTTTGACCCACTTTTTAATTGATTGTTTTCTTATTGTTGAGTTTTAATAGTTCTTTATGTATTTTGGAGAACAGTCCTTTATCAGATATGTCTTTTGCAAAAATTCTTCTGGTCTATGGTTTGTGTTTTATTCTCTTAATATTGTATTTTACAGAGTAAAAACTTTTTATTTTAATAAAGCAATGTCTATTAATTATTTCTTTCATAAATCCTGTCTTTGTTGTTTTAACTAAGAAATCATCACTGAACTCAGAGTCATTTAGAATTTCTCTTTTGTTACTTTCTAGAATTTTTATTGTTTTGTGTTTTACATTAAAGTATGTAATCCACCTTTAGTTATTATTTGTGAAGAGTCTAACCCTGTAAGAAAATTCGAAGTGGCCAAGAAAATCCATGATGAAAGTAGTGGGATCTTGTAGAATCCTTTTGTTCTATTCTCATCCAATTGTTAGAATTATGGGAATTTCTATTAGTTATTGTTTTTTTTTTTAATAATAAGATTATGTTCTCATAGTGAGAAACTTCTAAATTATTACATATATGTGAATTCCTTCTATCATTCCTCTTATGTTATTTTGTAAAACCTGCAAAATTGTGATATAAAATTTTAGCCATTGCGTGTATGAATTAATATTCCAGAATATTTATAGATAATTGATTTAGTAGAGCAAGCCCTTTTTCAAATTTGAGATTCTCCTTTTAAGTACTCACATACCTCAAATGTTTAAAACAAAGTGACAGCAACGATGACAACCATCCTTTGTTCACTAAATATAAATTAGAAGATTGAAACTTTCTACAAATGAGGAAGTAGTATTTGATGATAAAGCAAGTTTCTCCTTGTTGTTTTCTATCTCAGAATCCTGTTTGTTCTCTTCTTCTTATACACTAAATATGCAGTTATTTTAATTGTTTTCTTTTTTAGAGTTTGTCTCTCTCACTAGAATGCACATTAGAAGAGGTTTTCTTACTTTTTCTAATTTTCCATAATTGTATCCTAGGCCTAGCACAGCACCTGTCACAGATCAGACACTTAACTCTTTGTTAAATGAGGTATTGAGTTTGTTTTAAAATAAAACTTATTTTATTAATCTATACCACTAGAGGGCATTTTCCTTCTATCTTAAAATCCTAGTCCTTATCTTTTTTTATACTGGAGGTACTTACTGAGTGCACTTTGTTAACTTGCAAAGATAAAATATTTTAAATCAATCAATCATCTCAAATTGTTAAAAGCATATATACTCAATGGCACATATTACCATAAAATATGTATTTCGAGCATCCATATTCTATAGTTAAACCAGCTAGAATTTAAAACGATCCAATGAACTGTTCAGGCTTTCTAATATGTCAATATATCAATGCACAAATACAAAGATATTTCAATGATATAAAATGAACATAATGGTCCCGAACCATGCATCTTATAGTATTTTAGTTATCTAAAGATACATTATGTATTTAATACAATTTAATAAGAGATAAATAATTTTGATTAAGTTAAGAAATAAAGTATTTTTCAATAGAAGACAAAACAAAGTAAGTGGTCAAAATTAGGCTCTCCAGCTTGAGCTGCGGTTCAGATTTTCCTGGAAGCAGCCTCTGTGATGGAGTTAGCCTGCAAGATGTTCATTAGGGGATGCCTTTGCGATTAACACCTGTGGAAGGGAGGGTAAGGAAGCAGGATTGGGCAAGGACTGAATTTAAGCCACGAAGATTGGCAGAAATCAACCCTACAAGTTGCTCTGGAGCTAAGATGGTTCATTAGAATAGTTCAAAGTTAGGCCCAAATGGCTGCCTTTATACACCTCTCGCCACTAGCCTTTGGATGTGGGCCCTGGGGAACCAGAGCAGCTGGGAGACACAGTGGGTGCAGCTGAGGAGTCCTTAAAAAGGTGGGAAGCTGAAGTGTGGGACAAGTCCTTCTTTGAAGGGAGATCTGAGAAGTGCTTGGCTGTGTTTATCACAGTTTCGTTTTATGGAGAAATGTGAAAAGCTGGTTAAATGGGGACTCTGGAATTGATAAGTGTAGTTAAGAACAATGGAGATTTTGTAGACCAAGTAGAATATTTTCAATGTAATGTTTTTTTTTTAATTAATATATGGTTATTTAAAGCATATTATTAATATTCAGATCAGAAATTGAGAGAAAAGCGTATTTACTTTGCATAAGTGAGTGATGTTTAAAGTGAAACAAAGAAGTTACTGAAATAGTTCACCATTAATAAAACTATTATGCTTTATTATATTTTGATATGTGCTTGCTCTAATTCCGAATGTAGATATTAATGTCTTTGAGTAGAGAATATTATGTTTTAAGTATCAAAATTTTTAGATTTTTAAATAGCTAATTTACCTGAAAGCATTTACAAGAAAGTATGAGTAACTAGTTAGAGGGGAGAAAACACTCTTAACTGTAAAATTAGAACTTCTCTGTTAATGTTTTCTGTCAAAAGACATCCCTTTGTCCTTCCCTCTACCTGCCTTCTTCCCACTTTACTTTTTAGAGTGCATTTTTACTTCATTTTATGTAATTGAGAGTGAAATACAGTCCTGAGGAGGAAATAATATTTTCAACGTAATTCAGCTTCAAAGAACTGAAATTCTTTGTTTAATAACTTTATTTCCTAACAAGCTCAGGGAAAGCCTTCTGTATGTTCCCAGTCTCATTTACCAGAAGATGGCAGTATTGCTCCTCAGCAGCGAACCTGGGGGATTTGATACTTTTAAGTATCAGCCACGTATCTCCCCTTGAAAGTAGTATAATAAAGAAGGCGCCTTCAGTATGTTTATCTGAACCGATTGAGATTCTTTATGTGCAGGTGCAACTAATCCTTTCAAGATGTAATGAAGCTCAATAAATCCTCCTTTTGCAATATCTTCACTGGTCTTTGAGGCTTATTTTGCATTTTGTGTGAGGGAAAGTGCAGAAGGCTCCGCACGATGCTGTATGTTTAAGCAATAAGGAGACTGCCCTATTGTCTCATGTCAAGCTGCCTGGGACGCAATTTCCTTTTTCCTGTTCTTGAAATTAGCTGATGAGAGCAAGATCCCCAGATGAGCATAAGTCCTCCAGATTTTTTTTTTTCCTAAAGTAGGTGACCAAAAAACCAAGCCTTCGCTAGCTGTTATTCTCAACTTTATGTGCTGGCAAATTCACTGGGGCACAATATATTATCCTTCTATATTCCTATCACTGCTTCCTATTAGTAGAACAAAATATTTACCTGCTATTCATTTTCCTTTCAGTGATTTATAAATACTGAAGCTTTAAATTGGAAATTTTCAGAATTATTATAAACATTGGGATCACTATCAGGTAAATTTACATATATATATTGTTAAAGTATGTACACCAATATATACAGGTAAGTTATTATTTTTTATTTATGTAATACAAGATAACTTGCCCCTGGGACTGAATATCTAGTAACATCCTTTCAAGCTAGCTTCCTTTTTTTTTTTTCATTTCTTAGAAAATCTCAAATTCTCAGGTGCAACTAATTAGAAATACTACTGCTATTTAGCTAGGTCAATATATGAGAAATAAGTACACATAATAAATGAACAGAACTTCTCTAAACTATTCTTAGCTCAAGAAAATTAGAATAATATCAACTGATAAGCTATGGGTCTTAACCCTTCACTTTCAGTTTAGAAAAATCAGTAGCTGCTAATGGAAGTGGATGAAAAGCAAATGCAGAAAAGACCTGCTACTCATGACAATTATTTAGTGTTGATATTTTCCCCCTTTAATATTCATCAGCTTTCCTACTGACAATGCTAGCACTGATACTAGAAATGCAACCAGTAACTGGACTAAGAGTTAGATATGAAGATGACATGCTGTGTCTACCTAAGTTATCCTTCTCTACCACGCTAGTTGTTGAAGGGCTAACCAAATAACATCCTCTCCAAAGCAACCAGAGGGATTTTTTTTAAATCTTCAATCAGATTGAGTCCATTTCCTGTTTATTTTAAGATTTTAAAAACATTTCCAAATTGCACTTAAAATTAAAATCTCTGTTAATTCTTATGTTATATGAATTTTGAATTTCTCTCTAATCTGATGTCCTACCCTTCTTCCCTCAGCCCATTGAGTTCTAGCTGCAGTGGCCTGATTTTGGTTCCTGGAATGTAGCATTCTTTCCTATAACCTTAGGATCTTTGCTATAGCCATTTCTTCTATCTTGAGCATTCTTACTGCTGTGTGTATGCGTGTGTGCATGTGTGTGTACGTGTGCGTGCATGCATGTGTGTGTACGTGTGCGTGCATGCATGCATGTGTGCGTGCTTGTGGCTAGCTCTTTATGTACATTCAAATCCCAGAATCAATATCATTCACTGACTTTCTATCATACCATTCTCTTTTTAAATTCTTTATCTAAAATGGACCACTACTGTGTTAGTTTCCTAGGGCTACCATGACAAATTGCCACAAACTTGGTGTTCGGTTACCGAGACCAGAAGTCTGAAACCAAGGTGCCAGAGGGACTATGCCCCTTTGAAGTCTCTATGGGGAGAATCTCTTCTTTCTTCTTCTAATTTCTGGTAGCTCCTGGCATTCCTTGCCTTGTGGAAGCATAACTCCGATCTCAGCCTCCTCCGTCTTTACGAGGCTTTCTTCTCTGTGGGACTTTCTGTATCTTTTCTTCCTATAAGAATACTAGTTGCTCGTATTCCATATGGCCTCTACAAAAACCCTATTTCCAAATAAAGTCACATTCTGAGGTTCCAGAGAGACATGGATTTTTTGAGGGATACTGTTAGATCTACTATTTTCACTGTTTGATATTTTTCATGATTTATATATTGATTTCTTTATTGTCTTCTTTTTACCACACACAACTAAAATGTCAGCTCCCTGAGACAAGAAACATTGTCTCAATATTTATATGCTACACTGACACATAATAGGAAATCAGGAAATCCTTTTCATTTTTAATAAATAAGGAAGTGATGCTTCCAAACATCATAGCTGAGGCCCTTAATCATTTGGGGCATATGACTATCTAATCTGAGGCAAAGGACTAAACTAATCTGGCAGATCAAGTTTCTGAACATGTAAGATCAGATATTGGACCTTGTTGAATACAAGAAAGTAATTCTATTTTATATGGCTTTTATTTGGTTAGGGTATTCCTTGGAGATACCCAAACACAACATAGCTTCTTTTTATTCAAACCTTTTT
Source organism: Pteropus vampyrus (assembly GCF_000151845.1). Classification (NCBI taxonomy): domain Eukaryota; kingdom Metazoa; phylum Chordata; class Mammalia; order Chiroptera; family Pteropodidae; genus Pteropus; species Pteropus vampyrus. Next base: position 22,602,132 of record NW_011888785.1, on the reverse strand, counting down.
CTCCTCCAATAACAATGGTAAAAAAGGAAAATTGGCAGAGGATCTTAAAAGGATCTTTGAATATCGTAATAGGCCACACAGATACAATCTCTCTGTTAACTCAATGAAGGCGTATATGTGTTTTAAATTCCTGTTATCAGTACCCATTCACAGATTTTATCCTTGGCTGCACATTAATATCACATGAGGAGCTTTTAAAAATTCTGATTTCCCAATAAGACCCTGAACAAAATACATCATGATATTGGACCCTCAGATATTGAGGTCTCAATACTTTTTAAAGAGATCCCAATGCAGCAATGGTTGAAAATCACTGCTATATCTGATCTGTTTTCTCTGGTTTAAGTACTCCTAACTGTTGTGTCTCTCTCATGAGGCCGGTTCTCCTAAGGTGTCTTGTGATCTATCAAAGTGTTCCTATTTGCAGCTCAGCTTCCTTTTCAGGTGTTCGGCTCTTTTAGATTATGAAATCTATCTGAGGGTAGAGCACTCAAATTACAGCTGGCCCTTTCACTACTCAAAGTTTTCAGTGATTCTGGTAGAAGGGTAGGATTAGCCTTAAATAGAAGTGTTTCTGCTCTTTGATTGTGGTCTTCTCCCCACCCCATTTTTCTTTAGCATTTCCAGCTGCCTAGAACACTGTCTTTTGTCTCCAATGCTGGATGTCTACCTTGAGATAAACGCTAAACCTATAGACTGTTTTGGTGGAGAGGGGTGTCTTGTGTAGAATGAATGACAGAGAGGCAGAGAATGTGCTTGGGCTGGCAGATAGACTGTTCTCTTAGTGGTACCCCAAATAATCCTATTATAATTGCTTCATTTCCCTCCTACTCCAGGCATCCACCATGGAATTCCTGTAGCTTTTCTGCTATTAATTTTTAAAAATCATACTCTTCCAAAAGCTTGTTGAGCTGACATTCCCTTATTTGATCAAAGTTTGTCTCCTTTTAGTATCTAGGAATAACTCAGTTTTGATCTTCTGAAAATTTCCTTCCCATTTCTGAGTATGGTTCTACATTTATGCAATTTAAATATATACTTTCTTGCATTTCCAAGGTGAAATGTGAAGGAAGAATACTATAGTGTGTGCTCAGTATGCCTTTTTGTTCAACGCTATGGTATAATATCAAGTTATGTTCTCTTGATACTATACTATATATACAGAAACACAATTTTCATTCATACACAAAGATGGTACTACTAATTTTAATATATTTGTTAAGAAAATTTAACATATTTCTAGTAGTATTTTAACCACAAATTAATCCATTAAACATCTATCGAGTATTTGCTAGTGTGTGTCTAAAACTAAGCTAGAAGCTAGATATAAAGATAAATAGGACATGCTTTTTTCTCTCTTTCAAAAAGCTTACTATTTGATTGCAATGCCAGTCAGATAAAAATATAGAGTATACTTCTTTATAGATATATAATAAAATGAGTGCTAGAGTATAAGCATATTCAGGAAGTTTTTCTGAAGATTAAAAAAATCAATAATAAACCTATATCTTTGAGTTGAATCTTGAAAGATCAAGATTCGAATTTTGTCATCACTTTTTTGGTTCACGTTCATTGTCAGTTTTCTCTGTGTTCTTCACTTGAGTTTAGGAACTCTCCTACTGGGGGTTAACGATGTTTCGGTTAAGGCTTCACAGTTTGAGTAGCTTAGCTTTCTATCGTTATGTTATCAGAGCACACACGGCCTTTTTGTTGGTTTTCCATTCTTTATAAAATCTGACATTGACTCTGCCTCTTTGTCTTGTGAGCTGTGTGAAACCTTTATTTAAAATATGTCACTTTATCCTAGCTCAGTGTAAGGCTGACCTGACTGTTGTCGTCGTTTTACTGGAGAATAATTTATATAACAGGTGCATTTCCTCAACAACTTTATTATATTGTTTTCTGCCTTGGGTCATTATATTTGATTTTAGAAATCATCCTATTACTACTATTCTTCATATATACTTGGCCCAAAATAGTTTGAGTAAAGAACCCCAATTAAATAAAGCTAAAATGGGTTTTCTTTAGCCCGATCTCGTTGAGGAATCCTGTTAACGTTTTCTCATGCATGGCATAGATTTCTCATGCTTTTATCATATTTGAGAAGAAAACTATATTTTAGAAGATTGTTACAATTTAATTATATGAAGGTATTAAGTTACAGTTTCCTTTTCTATCTATTAGATAATTTGGGGTATTCAGAACTGATAACTTAGAAAAATTGAAATTATCCTACATAACATCATTGAAGATTAATGTGTTTTTATGACATTTTACATACCTTTCTAAAGTTTGTATTTGATAATCTATAATACTAAGATAATTTTCTGCTTATTCTTTGCATAAATATTTAAATATTCCTATTTTCCTACTTTATTTTTGCATTTAGCATGCAATAAGTATGATCAAATTAATGTAAATTATTTAGCTAAAAGGTGCTGATAACATGAGAGATGGTTGAGATATAAAATGAAATATTAACCCAGATAGTTTAATTCCAGGTTTAGCTTTTGCCCAAGTATTTCAATAGTAGATTTTTTTTTTTTTTTTTTATGTAGTTAACTGCAGATATATATAGCTGGCTAACTTTGGATAAGTTAGCAATGAATAAGAAGCTCAATGTTTTTTAAATGAAACAAACTTTAAATACTTTAGAGAAAAATTCACCATATCTAAAACACGACTTCGTTGTCTTCCAATGAGAAAGTCTTTTTTTAAGTTAGATTTTATTCTTTTTAAAGTTACTCCTTAGTTTAATATATTAGGTGCTATAATAAATGTAATTAAGATTAATAGTGTTCTCATTTCAAAAGTAAAGGAATTAAAGTTCTTTTATAAATGTATCTCTCATTTAAAACCACAGTCATTTGAAGAATTCATACAATATCAGCTTTCTCAATTAACAAAGAATTTGGGGAATCAATCTAAATAAGAAAATATAATATTTGGATTTGAAATCTCAATTCTGCTGAGATTTCAGAGTTAAGAGAAAGAAGCAGAAAAGACCTGTTGTTAAGAAAATGTTCCTGAATAAATGAATTGTCCACATTTCTCCATGTTAATCTATTCCATTTATTCATCGGAGTTTATATTATTTTTTTCTCCTATCCAACCTGGTTTTATTCTCTATAGCTCATGGGAAACTTTAGAAAAAAAAACATATTTTCTTACAGTGTGGTTTCTAACAAGTATGGTGTTGGAGGCTAAAAAAATATTTTTTGGGTGCAAGTTTAATTATTCAGCATTTACGATTATACTTATTCATTGTTTATTTTGGTTCTCCAGCAGTGAAAAATTATAATTTTGTGATTTATGGCACCTAATTACCTTTTAATAAAAATAGGTAAATTTAGTAAATAAACTAAGTTCATGTATGAGATCTACACATGTCAAACACTTTGACTCTATTCATGTAGTCACAAACTCAAATAGCATTGGGTAAATTCTACCAACTGACACTATCATAGATTTACAATGTGTTAGATATTTTTCCCTGTAGGTTTTTAATTTGAAGAAGGACAGATGTTAAGATTCAAACAGAGTGAGACCAGTTATCCATTAAGTGGTTTCTACTTGATTCTCTGTTCAAGGAACAAAATTTCCAAATGAAAGTTCTTCTGTGGTTGGACAACGGGCATAAAATTAAATGAAAATATTGTTAGGGTCAGTTAGCTGTGAATTTATATTATAATAATATATGCAAGAGTTTGTATCATACTAAAAAATTTATGTGTGGCATTCCAGTTCAAAGTAAACACACATTTTCTGGTACATTAGAGGTACTCAATAGTTGTTGAATTAATAAACTAAGGTGTATATTATAATCAAAATTTAATTATTAATGATGATAAAAAGGAAGAGACAGTGAAAATAGTGGAACTTTCAAATAACATATCAGTTTTAGTACTTATTATGCATTTTATTCTCCTTCTTGGTACATCTGCCATTATGAGTACTTTTGTCACTTCAGTTTGTATATTAAAGCCACATGGAAAAGCCACAGCTGTAGAACTGCCTCGTTAACCATTATAGCTTTCACACCCATACTGATGTATTTCCCATTTTACAAAGCTATCAATTACTTGTCGGACTGATTCAAATCATTAGCTGAAATCTTACTCTTTTATATCTTTTGTTTTCCATTTTAAGTTATCAAGTACCATCTTTGAAGATAAAAAAGAAATAAGACATGTTAATTTCATCCTTCATGATGTATTCAGGTCTAGCCAACCCCACTTAGCTGTATCTAACCACCTGCCATAACATCACTAACTCCTTACTTTAATTCCTATGACACAATGTATTGTGCATAATTTTGTGTTGAAGTAAACTGACACTTTCCACCATTTACTACATGCAAGGCACTGTGACTTATGTAGCAAATACTTTATATTTTGTAATCTTCACAGAAAACCTTGTATATACTATTGTTATTCTCATTTAGCAAAGATAGTAAGTAGCTTGCTAGTAGATAGCAAAGCCATGGTACATCTTTCATTGGGTAGTTATCAAAACATACTATATACAAAGCACTTTGCTTGGTGCTAAAGAAAATTGTGAGCTGCTAGATACAATAGTAGATATTTTTATTATGTAGCTAACTGCAGATGTATACAGCTGTCTAAATCTGAATAAGTTAGCAATGAATAAGAAGCTCAATACTTTAAATGAAACGAGTTTTAAATACTTTAGAGAAAAATTCACCATATCTAAAATATAATTCTGTTGTCTCTCAATAGGGAAGTCTTTTTTTTTAAGTTAGAATTTACTCTTTTTGTTTAATAAATATATTATTATTTATAACTACTTGTTTAATCTTTTATTACCTGTTTCACACACTGAACTTTACTGTAGAAATTTCATGTTTTTTTTTTTTTTTCATCACTAAATATTCAGCACCTTAAAACCATGCCTGATATAGTGTAGTGGTCATCAAACATTAAATGAATGAATGAATGAATCTACGAAATATGTTCCCTGGGAGCGATGACATATGAATCAGATATATAGAAGGGGATAATATCTTTAGAAGTAATTTTTTTTTTCTTTTTTTCTTTTTTTGCCCAGGAATGCAAACCAGATCTAAAAAGAAGAGCTAGCAATTACTTTATAATCAAATTTTTATGCTGATTATCCAATTCCATCATTTATGTTTTTTCAACAAGATGAGGTTAATTTAAAATTCCTTCAAAATTTTCCAAAATGGTAGAGGTAGAATGCAAAAATTGAACAATGAAAGGATTTTACAGTGCCATTACAGTTGGGAATTACTACAATGTGATCTATAAAAAGTTTTTATTTCTTGTAAGGAAATGACATAGAAGTGGGTCTCCAGGGAGATGGTACACGGAGCTTTTGTAAAGTTTTTATATTCATTTGGACTCATGTAATGTTACATTCCTTAAGATAATGATACATTGAGATGTCTTTGAACTGAAAAATAAAATGTCAAAACCAAAAATTGCCAAGAATTCCAGACTGAAACATTTTATGGTGTGAAAATAGCCTTTGCAAAACCCTACTCACAGACTGAGAGGTCTTTACTTGGAAAGTTGACAATCTATTGATGCTTTTCCCCAGTACATACCTATTCTCAAGATTGAACTCTTCCTGAAACATATTTTTTAAAGTGAACACACTCAGATAATATAAATTACGCATAACATCAGAGTTAAGTGAAGGACATGAGTAATCTAAATGCCTAGGTTCTTTCTATATAAAAACAAAACAATTATTAGGAGGGACTAATAAGTAAGAAGCCATTAAAGCTACTAGTAGACAAATTGAAAAGCAGAAAGTTATAGGCTGAAATATTTATTCCTGAAATATACAAAATATTTACACAAAACATTGTATACGACTGAATTTGTATAAATATTTTAATTATCATAAATATTTATACTAATTATAAGTTATAGATATAGTGATCTTTAGTATGGAAAGTACTCTATAAGGAGACATGAACTTGAGCATCAAAGCCTTCTACTACTTGTTCATTTTACTGTATAATGGGACTGGGAATGCTGAATCTTCCTGAGAAAAGGGAGCTGTTTTAGAATTACTTTTGAGATTTGTTTAAAACCATGTGATCTATCAATTGCCATAGCACAACTGACCTCTTAAGATATTTGTTATTTTCTATTATTTATTTTAGTATCGACTCTTATCAGTTGTAACTTTCTGGCAGTCAGGTTTATATCTCTTGTGTCAGCACATAGTAAGGAGTTAATAAATATTTTTTGAGTTAATAAAAAAGATACATCAATCTCTTCTGGTTTTCTTAATCCCAGTGTCAATTCTTCCAATATATATATTTCATTATGAATTTTTATATATTCTAAGCAAGTGACAGATGATTATCTGTCATATATATTTGTTCCTGATTAATAGAGCTCAAAGCAACATCGCCTTTGTATGGTGAGGATATGAATATATTACAGAGGATAGGATGATTTATTTTTTAAATGGACTCTGATTTTAATCACAATATGAGAGCCTGCCTACCCACAGTCATAAGAAAAAACGAAGAGGTCTCTAATTAAGGAGCAAGGTAAAGTGTAGTTTGCAGTCTGGCAGAAGTGGCAGTAATCTGACTGATAAGATTTGTGGCAGATCCTGCCCCCCAAACACTTCTCTTTTAATTTTTGATATTTCCACGTAGATTTTTGAAAATTTCTCATAGCAATTAATTTATTCATGTTATTATGTGCAACCTAGGAGGTTATTTGAGTCAAATTATTAAATCTTTTTGTAATAGTCCTAGAGATTTGTAGCATGTCTTGAGGAACTTACTTGGTTTACATTTTTTTCTCTAGAATCTAGGGGAGAAGTCTGAAGAAAGACTTGGAGATCTATTTTAAGCTTCTCCTTTAAAAATGCGCTCTAAGAAGTAAATGAGAAAAATGCATTTGAGTACTCCACCTGAGGCAGAAGAAGGTCTTCGACACAGATCTCCATTTTGCCTGAAGTCCGTTGGGATTTAAATTAAGACCTTTAAAAATAATTATTAAAGAAATAAAAAAAATCTGGGTAGACTGACTGCTTCTACTGTTCAATTATGCGAAACACACCAGGAACTAGAATACGTTAGGAGTAGCAAGGCTGGGATAGGAGAAGAATTGGGATGTGTCACCAATGAATGGCACCAGGGACTGTTGTTTCTTAGAACAGGTGTCTGCTTCTGGATATAGGAGTATCAACTGAGGTAGGCTCTAGGTAGCTCAGGTAATAGTGTCAGAGTCAGCTTGGGATGAGTGCAGATGTGTAGCAGTAGAGGTTTGGAGTTGGGTTGGATTTTAAGAGCAGAGAAACTAAAAATGGGTTGCAGCAGGGATGCTAGACAGAAGGTGAAGGCCAAGGCTGTGTAGGAGGAACTTATAACCATGAAATCCCATTATCACATTTTCTTTATACAAAGGAGTTGCCTGTGAATTTGGTGATAAAGATGAGGCCGTTGGGTTTGTCCTCACTGAAATGTCCATTCCTAGTGAAGGAGGAGCTATCATCCATTCTATTGGCTAATGCTGTATGGAATGCAAAAATGAGAAAGGGGAACAGGTGCTTAAGACACAGATGGTGCAAATTCCCATCAAACGATTTTAGTTTTGAAAATAAGGGTTCTATAAGTTACTTACTTCAAAATTTGATAGAGGGCTATTAATTTTGACATGCTTGAATTAGTTAAAACATACATACAAACATAAGTTCATACACACAGCTCCTTAGAACCTAGATAAAACAACCTAAGATGTGAGAATATGCATTTCCAGCTAAATAAGCAACACTCTGAATAAAACTTAATGTCCTTTTCACATTAACTCAAACTTTAAAATTATTTTCCTTCTACCTTCACTGAAACTCTCTTTTGAAAGTTTAGATTTCCTAAAGGAAGGAAAGTGAAGTAATTTACCCTTCTACCCTCTTTTCCACTCCTCTCCCTACTTTCACTTTCTAGTATCTCCCTTGACCTCCCAACTACATATAGCTCTTTTGCTTTGGCTTAGGGAGACATCATTTCTCTCTAAAAGTGGTCAGAATCCTCCTGTCCCATCATTTGCCATTGTCCTGTACAGTTTTCTCTTTAGATTCAAAGTGAAAATGATGAAGTACCTCCTGGAAAATGTTCTTCTGCCACACTGAACAATTTTCCAATCCTTCTGACTAATTAAGGCAGTGACTATTTTGCACAACATTTATAAGTCATAAACTACTGGCCACTACTCAATCGTAATCATCACAGAAATTGACAAGCAAAAGAATATGGAGTCTTCACTGTACCTGGCCAAGAAACAGCTCCTAAAGGCTTGTTGGTTCTCAAGGAAATTGTTACAAATGTGTCAAGGGACAACGCATTTGCCAGTGCAGAACTGAAACTGGAATGGATTATTTGCTATCAATGGAGATTTGGATTTTAAAATTTTAAACATTGGGTTTTGGCTAAAGACACAGCTATTGATGCTATATGAGGTTTTATACAAGGGTTACTCTTTTATGTTAAAAATATAAAAAATGTTATTAAGTCATAACAAGAAGCTAATACTCAATGGTATGAAGTGAAATGCTATGTTTCATGACTCAGAGACAGCAAACTAGAATCTCTTTGGAAGTGACCTTATTTTGTGCTTATACAAAATGTCATATCATATCTGCTTCAGAAACATTCTTGTCCCTCAGTATCTCGTCCCTCAAATTGTCCCCTAACTCCCATTCCTATTGCTCCAAATTTATCTTCCCCCCCAAAAAAAATTTAGGAATATGTGTTACACATTAGCAAATAAGCAGTATTTTAAGATGATTTACAGATCGCTTAAGAGAAAACTGAACTTTTTAAACTCTATGGTTGGACAGTCCCTTGAACTTTAAGTCAATGTCCCTGCTTTCTGAAATCTCATTGACATAAGACATCTTGTACTTTAGTTTTAAATGTTTTTTTTTTTTGAAAGTGTTATTTAATAGGCCCACATGTTGCCACTAATCAATACATTACTTTCATAGAAAAAAATAGCACAGAATCTTTTTTCTTTTCTTAAGGACTGATATTCTATTCGATAACAGTGTATATATCTGTGACAATGAATATTCTAACAGGAAGTTCATGGACTGCTTTAAACAGATAGTATCTGCTGCTTTGACATGCAGCAGTGAATACAACATAAATAGTTTTCTTCTTTCACAGTCATACTTGAATTACCTGAATTTTCCAGGAAAGATTATCAGGGTGCATTTAACATTACAAAAATATTTGTGACTGTACAACTAATGGTAGACATTGGTAATTTTTGCTGGCAGTGAACTGGCAAAGTTGCTGAAACCTTTGTAAATATAATCTGGTACTTAAACAAAGCACACATGGATTTTATTTATGATGCTTTCAATAACCCTGAACTTGGGATCAGTTGGTTATAGTGTAAAAAACAGTAGTAAGACCACCCAGGATGAAGTGAAAAATCAATCTTAGAAATATATGGCATGTACACATCTGTGGACTTTTAACACTGGTCGTACTTTTAAGAGTTGGCTCTACACATTATTGAGATTTAATGGCACCCACATATTTTAAGGAAATAGGCTTTGATTACTGTTTTTGCTAAATTGCATATTTAATTATAAAAGGCTTTCTGTTGGCAATTCAAGTAGTTCTATTTGTGGAAAGTATTTAAATTAGTATATTTTCTTTATAGAATTAAAATACTATAAAATTACTAGAAATAAATGGCTGAGAATTAAAGCAGTCACTCTCATACTGCTGCCAAATTTCAGGAAGCCTAATACTGGAATATTTCAGGAAAATTTATACCTTCATTATCCTAGGAAACCTAAAGGAAAGTATCTGTAAAATGCACTCTCATTGCATTGCACTCCCTCTCCTAAGAATGTTATTTAAAAACTAGATCAATCTATACAGTTGAGTGTTTGGGGTTTTTTTATTTTATTTTTTATCCAAAACAATAACAACAACCCAAACAGACACAGAAAGCATCACTTATAAAAAGATGAATAGTAGAAATATTTTCAAAGTTAAATTTTTCCACTTCTAATTCAGTCTGTGTCATTGTTATATACCAGGTCCTAGACATCTTAGAATCTACCTCTGCCCCCAGTGCCAAAGACTCTGGAGGCAAGTTAGCCTTCTTCAGACAAGAGAAAGCTTGAATGGAGCAGTTGGACCAGTGAAGTCATGAGAAATCAGCCATGAAATGCAGTAAGAATGATCTAAATCTGTGCCTCTTAAAGACAATGAGAGCCAAATCAATAGTATTGAGGCACTAGAATACTGCTGCTTGAACATTAATGTATGCACAAATCATCTTGGGATTTAGTTAAATATGACATTTCTAAATCAGAAAGTCTGGAGGTGGGTCTTAGGTATCTGTATTTCTTGTAAGCTCACTTTGACCACGTGTTTCCAGTAGCCTGGACTTAGTGGATGGTTGACCAAAGTAGACAAGATCAATAGCAC
>NW_011888785.1:22588815-22590748 GCF_000151845.1 Pteropus vampyrus | reverse complement strand
AACATCTGGATCATGTCATAGTTTGGTCTTATTTTTGCCTAACAGTTTCTTTGTGGATTTGCCTCCCACAACACATATGGTTTATTTCTTATGTTTATCCTTAGCTTGGCAGGGTTTTGTGGTATCATGTCTCTTTTCATCTCTCGTATTTAAAGGGAGTGATATAGCATAAATTATCTTTCTAAGTGTGAATTATACTAGTGTTTTTTTTCAGATGTTTTACATTTTCTTTCTGTGAATATATCTTATAAGAAAAATAATTTCTTCTATACCATATGCATTTTCAACTTAATTACATCTTTAAAAGTTTTTCATCAGCACTTGCAATTATTTATATTATGTATCAAGATTTTTTTATATATAAGAGAACACAATATAATATAGTTTATTTGAGCTTATATGAAAGATTTATTTTTTCTGGAAGATAGTTTATGAGATAGTGTATAGAGATGTGTCTTCTTTCCAAGCTTAAAAATGCTAACTTTTAAAACAATATGGAAAAATATGTACACACACACATACACATATATAAGTGATTACAACAGGCTAACTTACCTTTAGAATACATCCTTTGAAGTGATGATGGCAGATAGTAGCCCTAAAAATTAGAAATTAAAGTTAACCTAGTTAGGACTCACAAATAAAGAGGAAAATCTGGTGATGGCCTGAGGGGAAGGAGGTTGGGGGGAGCCGGGAGAATGCAGTGAAGGGTTAAAGAAGTACAAACGAGTAGTAGATAGATGGTCATGGGGATGGGGAGCACGGCATAGGGAATGAAGTCGGTAGTAAAGTAATGACTAGGTGTAGAGCCAGAAAAGAGAAAAAACTAATCAGGGGATTGTTTAAAAAATGATATAAATGTCCAACAACGTACTGTATACTTGAAACTAATAATAGAAAGGAAGTTTACCTTGTTAGAAATCAAAATAAATATGTTGGTATCTTAATTTAATGGGGTTTTATGAGAGGATAAAAGTCAACATGTAAGTTCTTTATCTTTAATTGGGTGTCTCTTAGAATTTTTTTTGAGAATTTTTATGGGAAAACAGATGTAGAAAAATGCTCAAATGATATGATTGAAGAAAAATTTTTAATTGTTATAATTTAGAATTTTTGAAATTTTCTGTTATGCTCCTTTAATTTGATCATTTAAAATTAAATCATCTAGATATACGCACCAAGAAAATACATAATTTATTTTAAAAATTATATATATTCGAGTTGAATATATACACATGGGATGATTACAATTACTTCTCTTGAAGGATAAGAATCTATATAAGATTTCTTCTGACCCTTATTGACAATGTATTGGCAATTAATATATACTAGGAAGTAGCAGTTCAATGAAAAGTATTTATAAAGTCGATCTAGCTGCATATTCATCAAAATACTTATAATTTTGAAGTTTGTTTCATAAAAAGATTCATTTCAAATTATCTAAAAAATTGAGATATTTTACAACAAAATTATTTTTGAATATAAAAGCAGACTTTACAAATATATATATATAATTCCAAAAGTATTTATTTTTGTTTTGATCACATAAGCAAATAGTGGAGAAACTTCATTTTGTATTCTTTAAAGCAGCAATCTCCAACCTTTTGGCCCCAGGGACTGGTGCTCCTATGAGAATCTAATGCCTGATGATATGAGTTGGAACTGAGCTGGAGAGAGGCTGCAAATGCAGAGGAAGCTTCCCTTGTTTGCCCACTGCTCATGTCCTGCTGTGCAGCCCAGTTCCTAACAACAGAACACAGACCGGTTCCGGTCCATGGCCTGATGATTGGAGACCCCTGTTTTGAAGTATTCTCTTTTTTTGGCCTCATTTCAACTGTTTAAGAAAGATGCATGGAGAAACCAATAATATTTCTTTTTTGTTGTTAGATGCAGTGAATTATAGACATCACATGTTTTATAACTGAACACTTAA
>NW_011888785.1:22581057-22588440 GCF_000151845.1 Pteropus vampyrus | reverse complement strand
AAAGAAGAAAACTTAATAGTAGCATGTTTTTTAAGTCAATGACTAGACTATTGTTTTTGTCAAAATATAATAATCTTGGGATGTGTATTTACTCAAGCTTTTCTTAGTGAATATGTTTCAGAATTGTAAGAATTCAATATGCTCTTTGATAGTATACTTTTCCATAAGGTAATAATTTAACCAGCTTCCCAAACCAAATAAAATATAATTAATTTCAACAAACTTGCTATTAAGGTCAAAAGTAATGCAAAGAAGAAAATGAGTAATGTTTCTGAAACTGGTAGCTGCCAACAATGCAAATTTGAAACATAGATATGCTATTTTTAGCCAGTATTTAAATTCAAGTAGAATTTATTAAATGGTATATTAAGGCCTATATTAAGTTGCTGACATATATCAACAATTTAAAACATTGCATAAAAATATTTTAGGATTAATTAAACTGTCATTCTTTTTTTTGAAATTCAAAGGTACAAACCTCCTAAAAATTTGTGTAAAGTGAAAAAGTTGTTTGATTTTAGACACAGAAAATTATCTAAAAAAGCTTAAGCCCTCTTGGAATTAGTTATTAAAAAAAAAAAAGAAAAGAAAAATCAAAACATTAAAAAATAAAAACTAGGCTACACAAATGACATGAAGTTTTAAAAATGTATTTACTTGTGGTCTAATGTTTTAAAGTGAGATTTACAAAGAAAAGCTGGAAATTGAGACTTCAAAATTACTCAAAGTTTGATGACTTAGACACATTTATGAAAATTTTTTCTTAGCTACTACATAAGTAATATGTCTACAAGTATAATGTTTAGATTAAGAGAAATAAAATACATTCTTTTTCTATATGAGGAAAAATTTAACCGTTTAATATAATGGTGATATTGAGATGACAAATTCAAGATGTAATTAGGACTACTCGTTTATTTATTTATTTATTTATTTTGGTGTGTGTGTAAAAATAGGAGTCTGTGCTCTTCAACTGTATGTACTAACTTCACCTGCATCATTGTTTAGCCATCTATGTTACCCATTGAACAAATATAGACTTCATATTTTAATGCTGTCTTTGGTGATGTCTTGTTTGTGAGTTACCTTGCTAATTAGTAAGGCAAAGTGGGAATCTAATGCTGAGCAGTCTAATACTAAATGAGTGAGATAACACTGAAAGAAAGTGAAATATGAGAAACTATTTGTTGGACTGCATTAAAGCACAAACACAACAATCTGATGAAGCTGTCATCTTCCAGTTATTCATCTGTGGAATTCTGAATTCTAACTAAAGCATATTCAATTGACCTAGAGAGGAGATTATGGCATAAAGATTAGTTTAAAGATGTTTGTAGGAACACTGTCCAGTGCTATGTCTTCAGCTGAGTCAAGATAAAAGAGATCAACATTAAGAGGGAAGGTAGGGTGGGAGAGCAGAGTGGGTAGGTGGTAGAAGGAACCAAAGTGAATGACACCATGTACCAGTGATGAGAATGTGGGGTACAAATAGAGGGCAATAAACTAACATTCAGGAAAAACCAAACAAATGAAACATTTTGACTCATAGTAATGGAGTATTTTACTTTTATGAACTCCACGCTCTATCTATTTGGAATACTTGTTGCCAGAATAAAAGCATTTTTCACACCTCTCCTCCAATCTCATTTCTTCTACCCAGATCTCTCTTCTTTTACTTCATCTGGGCAAATCTGTTTTGTATTTCAATTTATAGCTTGCATGTCACTTCTTTTCTGAAGTTTCTCTTGATCTCTCTCACCAAAGTAATTTCTCTCTCTTCTTTGATCTCATAGTACTTTTATTGTGAACTTGCATTTGGAGCTTACAACATCGTAACCTGGTTCTTTTCCCAAATTAGTTCCTGAGCTCTTTCCCTGAGCCAGGCATCATGGCAGACACTGGAGGTGGAGACAAATTAAATACAAACCCTGCCCTCAAGGAGCTCACAGTCTAGAAAGTAAGGCAGTGATGTAAATAAACAAACAAACAAACAAAAATTAACACTTTGTGATGTGTGTCAATAAAAATATATATATATATTATATATATATATATCTCAGACACAAATTTAGTGCAGAGAAGGTGCCTAGCTTAAACTAAGGATAGGAAGGTCAGGAAAGGCTTACCAGCTAAGATGATTATAAGTTATATTGTTTCCTTTATTTCATTGTGAGCTCCTTAAGGACAGGGATTATATCCCACTCATCTTAGTATCCTCATCACCTAGTACCTAGCACATAATAGATAGACAATATCTATCAGTGGAATTTAATCAAACAGGTAGAAATCTGGTTCTAAGAGGCAAAGTGTCTAGAAGCCTAATTTCTTTATATTCAAAATCTTTTTGTTTGGTTTGGTTCAGTTTGCTACCTCTGCCCCTTCCTGTGTGTACTTGCATGTTTGAAATGAAAACCAAGTTCTATTCTTTGGTCAGGTTGACTACAAAATTGGCTGTACTGTAGCAAGCACCATTTCTGTGGCTTCATTCTCTTTTCCATTTATAGATCCTCTTAATATATTAAATTAATAAAGTATGTTTCTTTAATTAACTAGTGTAAGAAAATTGTTACGAATCAAATAAATTAATAGAATTTTGGAGACTTTTTGAAAAATAATGTTTTCTTCTTGAAACATGTATTTTGTAAATATTAACGTTACCTTTAAATAATTATTACAAAATTAAAATAAAAAAAGCATGGATATCTTTGGCATCAGGCCAATTTATATTTAAAAGCTTACAACTCAATAGATGATTTAAATGTGTTTTTGAAGCCATGGAACTTGATAGATTTCTATTAAAGTTAAAGCTAATTTAAAAAATGAATAAAACAGATTTTAAAATGTTACACTATTCACTACATATTAATGCTTGCTTATGACCTTCAGGATAGATGATTTCAGTAACAATGATCCGTAATCTTTGTAGATCCTGAATGAAACCAAATTGGTTACGATGACACATTATAGAATTTTATCCCCATATTTCCTTTTTAGATATGACATTAAAATAGTTTAATTTAAAGGGCATAAGAATTCACATCATTACCATAAATATAGAACCCAGTTTACAGATGACAGTGAAGAAATCTGCTAGCTGATTATGTAGCAATTTGACTGGTTCTCAACATTTTCTAAATTTATATACCTTGACATTATATGCTAGAGGGAACAGTAAAGACATCTGAATTCAAATATTTTGAAGAAATATGTATTTAGCAACTGAATACATGCTAAAAGAAATAATTTACAGCAGCAGTTTCATTACATTTTTCTCTCCAGTTTTCTAGTTCCCATCTGAAATGCAATGATAAATACAGATATGGAACATATTTACTACCTGGCAAAAACATGCTTATTGAATGGGCACACACCTTCTGTCCTTAAATAGTACATAAACACCTTGTTATTTGTGTGGGAAAATCTGGCATTTTAGGATGATGTTGAACACGCTGAAATGGAGTACCTATAAAAAGTTGCATTTTACAGTTTTCTTCTTTTTCAAAATTATTTACATCTCTTTTGCCTAATTTGTAAGTAGCAAAAATATTAAACACATACCATTGAAAGTCACTAAATAATACATAAAAAGTAGCATTAAGTGTGCATTTACATGCATCTACATTTTACATTTGATTTTAACTGGGCCATAATTTCTCTGCCGTGATGTACCTTTTTCCTACCTTAAGATTGCTGTCATGATTTGCTTAAGGTCACATGAGTCTCTTAACATAGTTTCAACTCTGATGATACATGCATATGCCAAAGTCTCTTAAAATTAAATAAAATAGGACATTATTTTTCATGCAACCTATCCCCTCTCATATATTTTGGCAGAAGATTATGATATAATGTGTTATTTACTTAGAAATTATATCTATAATTTTCTTCGAAAACTTAGACCTGATAGTTTATAAAGACATGCCATAGGTTTGTTAGTTTTTGTTTCTTTTAATTGAAGTCTAGACTTTCTCTCTATGGGTATTTCATAATGCTAAAGTGAACGCATTCAGATATTGGAAGACATCTTGAAGTTATGATACAATATCTATCCCTTCAAATCCTTTAATTTTTAAGACTAATAAGAAATAAAATACTTCTATTATTGCAAATAAATTTGTTTTAGTTGCAAATTTACAATGAAATGCAACATCAAATTTTAGTACAATTAAGATATTCTATAAAAATAAAACAATGGCCTAATTTTGGAATTTTCTTTGTTCTTTGAATTTCAAACTCTTTTTCCTCAACATGAGTGTGTCCAAATAATTTAAAATTCAGCAAGCATTTGAGGATGTACTTCTAAAAGTAATACTGTATTAATCAATGGAGCCTGAAGTTGAATGTAGAATATTTTTAGGCTTTCATTTGAAACAAATATCAACAAATGGTTTATTCAAAGTAATCATTAAAACTAACATGAGCTTCCATCTGTGAAATATTTCAGTAGATAGGGAATTTTTAAAATTAACTAGTCTGAGGTGAGAAAGTAATGCTGCGTTAATTAGAATTCCAAGACAGAGTTAGAATTTCAATGCTGCTTTCATCAGCAATAGGATGTTTCTTTTGCATTTTTATGTGTGATCAAGGATCTGGGGAAGGATTCCTGGCAAGGTGAGTGTAATACAAAAGAAACTGTTGTAATGCTGACAGTTTTTTACATCTTGAAGTCAGTGATTCTCAAGGAATCATTTTAAGAAAATGAAGAAGGCAAGACCTTAGTTAATAATCTTTTATCTTATTTTATAAGTTGTTGTAGGAGACCAAGAGTTTTACATGTTCTAAGTACGGGCAGTGTCCTGGAAAATAGTTTGTATAAAATTCACTCCCATTAATATGAAAAGAATTTGCATTCTTTAGACAGATAATTGTCTTAATCAATGTGAAATAAGAGGCAGCTGATACAGATGCAAACAGTTGAGAAATTTGCTTTCAACATGTTATGAATATTACTGATCTTTTTTCAAAAAAATTAGCACAGATGTAATTCCCAGTGGAATCATGAGAATGAATTTTTATGTCTCGAATATCATGCCGGGTTTCAGGACAGAATTACAAGACATTTGCTATTAACATTATATTAAGATAATGCTTATTAATATTATGAAATATGCAGTTCCTTTTCTCCTTATTGATCCATTAGGTACAACAAAGTGAATTTAACAAATGGATCTGTTTCTTCCTTTTTTTTTGCTGGTTAAATGCTCTGTTTTTTTAAAGGACATTATACAGGTTAAAACTAGGTTAGATAATATTTAAAGAAGGAGAGGTGTTATTTGTTTGATATCTTCAGAGAAATAAAGCATAATTTACATCTGAATTTTAGAAATTAACTGTTAATGATGTATATGTGTTTCTAAAACAGTATCAGCTATCCCTCTTGCAGAACTAAAACCAAAACGTTGAAAAAAAAGCAGCACGCAATTGGAATTTTTACAACAAAAACTATATAGCACAGTAATTGTAAGACAAAAACCTATTCTAGCTTAGAAAAGAGCTAAATTTTACTGCATATTTGTCATGGTACATTTAAATTATAGTTTTAATAAAATACATCTTTAGATCAAAGCTGAAAGAAGACATCAGTAGTAGATCAGTGTATTCCATTTTTTCTTCTGGATGATGGATGGTTTATGTTTTTTATATTTCCACAGACCATTTCATTCAGTATCATTTTACTCCTCCAGTACATATAAACACGAGTGCTGGTAGACAAAAAAGATCCTCAAATCCAACTACGTTTTGGAATATTCATCAGCTTAGTAAATCCATGCAGCTTATTTTAAAGTTTTAGTTCAATAAAATGGCTTTGCTGATGCAATTTTTCTTCTTTAGATGGCAATATGGAAAATGACATTTTTATTTCTCAGGCAAAGAAGAAAGCGAAACCTGTACAATGAAATCCCATAGGAAACATTAAGTCTGCTAAAAGTGAACATCTGCGTTCACCTGACCACTATTATGTGTTGGTGTTAAGAAGAAAGCCTGTTAGGAAAGTTACTCATGGACTTAATTTATAATTGGTGGAACTCAGTTGCATTTCCCACCATTGTAAACATCCACATAATGCCATGAAAAAAGTTCATGTATATTGCATTTTTTCCAGTTATTGTCTTAGGCAAGTTTCTACTTGTTTGAAGTTTGTAGAGGTAATGCAGCTCAGACACTCCTGGGTGCCCTCTCAAATTCGTGGGTCCTCCTATTTCTACCTTTCTTATTTTCCTGTAAGTGCTTCCATTTGTTACTGTTCCCTTGGGTATGTCCTGGCCTTTGCCGACGTTGTTTTCGGTCCCTTTTCCAAACTTGTTCACAGAACTCATCCATTGTGTTTAGGTTAGGGTGGTTGATGAGCTGCATGAAGTCTCTGTACCAGACCTTCTGGCTGGGGGTCATGCTGTTAGACATTTCTTTGGTCTTAGAGCCATCTCCATCATCATCTTTATGAAGAAGTTCTTCCAAATGTTCTGTGTCGATAACTTCCAGGGTCACTTTAAGAAGAGTTTGCATGAAGCCGTGCTCTACGGCATGACACAGGTAATTGCCTGAATTCTTCCGCTGAAGGCTACGCAGTAGAAGGCCTTGTTCTGTCCTGATGATATGATCATCCACTCTAATCTAGCAGAAGAAACAAAAGGCAGTAAAATATATACATATTTTTAAAAAAGTAAGTTCTGAAACTGTGTTGGGGCACATTTTTACAGTTAATAAAATTTCTAGCTTAGAGATATGAGAACATTTTCCCATCAGAAAAAAAAATGTTATAAATTTCTGTCAATTGTTTTTAAGATGCATTGCAAAATATTGTTTGTCTACTGTTTTAATTAAATTTCTCATTATAATAATTTAAAATATTCAAGATAATGGGAGAAAAGTACAAAGATATACTTTATTTACATGTTTGAAACAAGGCATATAAATATTTGAAAAAGTTAACATTAAATATTGGCATTGGAAATACAAAACCATGATATTAGAAGACAATGCAACATCATAATTAACATAAGATTTGGGAAAAAATACAAAAACCAGGGGTTACATGCTTAATTATTTATTCAATTTCTTATGTCTTATACGTGACATAAAAAATGAAGATATGCTTTTGAATATATCTTACCTCATTTTTATTTTGAATACAGTTTACAAAAGAGATCCTGAAAGTTTAAACTAGTAAAGTATAAAATCAACCCTGACATTTGTATGATATGATTATCATTTAAAGACTGCTTCACATGTCAAAAAAGATAATGGGAGGATTTTTACCTTTATATTCAGATTATGTTTGTAAAATTGTCTGCGTGTAATACATTTACAAATCACCCACATAGTCTGGTTACCGTTATTTAATGCTTTTAAAAAGCATTGAAGCTCAGAGTACTCACTGAGAAT
>NW_011888785.1:22558886-22580662 GCF_000151845.1 Pteropus vampyrus | reverse complement strand
CCCAAACCTCTCCCTCCTCATTTGAAAGTGAATGGAAAAAGAAATACATGTTTTTATAGCGGAATTAATTGAACAAAAGTTAAAATTAGTATGAGGATTTGATTTTTTGAAGACAATATAGATAACATAATTGCCTTGTAGATAAGGCGTAAAGAAAAAAGACTAAAATATATCCCCAAAGGGCTTCTGGGACAAAAGTCTTCCAGCTTACCTTTGTTTCTCCAGCTCCTAAAATAAGCCTGTCATATAATCAGGCTTCAATAAACACTTATTTAATGAATGAGTGATTATTGGGTTAGGAAAAGGATAAAGATTCATAGTACTTTCCTCCTCCTCAAGTCAACCATGCTGGGCTCACTTAGAATATATTAGAAATAATCCAGTCAAATTCATTCCTATACCTCTTCTTTTCTCTCTTCATTTCGCCTCTGGAATTGCCAATAGACCAGAGCTCGCTGTGACTTTGGACTGCATTCCAGGAACGTGCTACTATTTTCTACTCCATAGATAATTCTTTCTTCGAGGCTGTGGCCATGGTGATTATCTGTTGGGTGATGAGGAAATGAAACAAGAAAATATTAGAAAAGTAAACTCAACTTTCCAAAGTATTTATTTGGAAACTCTGGAGATAAATTTATTGCCATGTTGGAAGTCTTTTCGAAATTAATTGATGGCAGAAATTTCGAGGATGTAAAGTTTCAGAACCCAAGTGCTTATCAAAATAGACTAATTGTTTTGGTATGGGTTATAAAAAGCATATGCAGATATTTGTGTATCAGAAAATAGCATTACATTAACAAAATCAGTCATATGTGCAGTATAACTATATACCTTTATATGCCATGATAATACTTTCCACGAAATTATTTTCACTGTTTAATTCTATGTTCTGACTAATTGGGCTACTTCATATTATACTATTCTCTAGCATGAAAATTATTTGACTGGGCTTTTGGAAAAAAACAAACAAACAAGATTTTTGCCTCTTTGTATTTGTTTTCATTTGTAAAATTACATTCACAAACCAATGTTTATCTAGTATTTTATAAGAAGTAAAGTTTGGGAAGTTTATACTCCCTTACAATAACTCTTAAATAATCCCCAAGTTTGTTCAGAAGATCAATTGGTGTGAAATGTTTGAGATGGCACAGAAGAAAGATGCAGTTATAATGCAATGTGGTTTCAGTTTGTCCTTATTTTAAAATGAGACATCTTTTAAGATTTTCAAGAATTAGGCTAAAGAATATGGCAGGAGTATGTAATAAAATGCAGCAGTAAGGAAACCTGTTTCCTGATTAAGTTTCTATTATTTTACCCTTATGCAACCTCCTTCAATGTGGTAAATAAAACACAGTTAAGATCAAAAGTACGAGATAGGGAGTCTAGGTAAAACTCATTTATCAAAAAAAAAAAAAAAAGGAACTCATTATCTTGTATAATCCTGTTTCCATTATGACATCCTGTACAATCTGGAACTCATTAAATTAATTTAGAAAATAATAAATATATTTTCACATGCATAGAGTGACAGTGAAGACAGATGAAAATTTTTGCTCTCTACTTCAAACTTAGCTAAATTTTTAATTTAAACAAGTTTTCCCCCTTTTTTGGCATCACTTTGACAGTTTTACTCTCATTATAATCAACTGAGTACTTTTGTCTGTCATAGACAATATGATTTGCTCTCACTAGGTTTAAAACTTTCCAAAACCTTGCTTCAATTCAAATTCCGTACATGGCCTACGTCCATCATCTCCTAGTCTCACCCTTCTTACAATCCACCTTCTGCCTCCATTTGCTATCTCTGGAGTTCAGTGCCTTTTACTCTATTGATTTAAAAGATCAATCTCCTAGAAATAGGAAAAGAAATAGGAAGTGACCAAAATATAAGAAACATTTAACTAATTCAAAGTCACTTTTTTTTCATATTGGAGATGCATACACACACACACAAACACACACACACACACACACACACACACACACACACATATCTTTTTCAAGATCTACATTGAACATGGTAGTATTTTTCTTTATCCTCTGAAATTAGTATGTCTTTAGTTAAATGGATATGGCACATGTTGCTCTGCTAGTCTACAAGAGATCTGCTTCCCTGAATAGAAATAAAGTGAATCTCTATTCTCGACAGGGGCTGAAAAGTCTCCTGTGATTCAAGAGCTACCTTGATCAATGAGAATGTCTTGTCACAGAGGTCAATACAATTTCCACTGAAAACATTTTTTTTCCTGCTAATTGTTGTGCAGTTTAAACTCTTTTGATTTATAAATCCTTTTAGTAGGAATATTATTCAGCCTTTAAAAAAGAAGGAAATCTTCTATAGGCAACAGCATGGATGGACTTTGAGGACATGCTAAGAAAAATAGGCCAGTCACAAAAGAACAAATACTGTATGATCCCACTTATACGAGCTGTCTAAAAATAGTCAGATTCCTGAAAGCTAAGAGTAGAATGGTGGTTGCCTAGGGCTGTGAGAAAAGGAAAATGTGAAATTCCTAATTAATGAGTATATAGTTTCCGTTATGTAAAATGAATTAGATTTTGATACCTGCTGTACAAAATTGTGCTTATTACGAACAATAAAACTATTGTACACTTAAAATATTTTAAGAGGGTAGATCTCATGTTAAATGTCCTAACTCCAATAAAATAAAAAATAAAAGAAATCATTTTACTTTTAGGAAGACACTTTTCATTCAGTCTCTAAATAGTAGTGGGTTATAAGATACATAGAAAACATCCATTGGATTTAGAAACAAACGACATAGTCATTCACTAATATTTTCTAGTTTACCAGCCATGCCTCTCATTTCTAGTAGAAATTTAGGACAATAACTGACTTGCTTCTCTCCTAATCTACATTAAATCTATAGAAATACAAGGTGTAAGTTATTGCTGTCAAACACAGAACCCTGTTTAAATACTTCAGTATGCTAGTTTCCACATATCTAAGAATAATGTAACTTGTATAATAAGAAACGAGAGTTAATTATTAATATAACATCAATTGGTTACATTTTTTTAAAAAATCACTAAGTTGTCTTCTTCCCTGTTAATATCATCATACTATCCAGTCCTCAGAGAGCTTCCTGTTAGCCTTCCTTACAGTCCTGGGAAACCTGTTCGGCTTTTAGTTTCTCTTCGAGATTTTCCCTGGTGACAGCAAATGTTTCCTAATGTGCGCACACACGTGCACACACATACTGAAATTCTCTTAATAAATGTGTTCTTTAATTTTAAAATATTTCATTTTATCTGCTACTTATCTATAGTAGAATCTAATATAGTGTTTGATTTAATCAAGGACTTACACCAACTTGTTTCTAGTTAAATATAATAAAAGGTCACGGACTTCTTCAAGAACATTATGATATTCAGGTACTTTTCCATCTGAATAAGGTAAGAACCACAACTGGTATATGTGGTACATTGGCGTGGTGCTGTTAGTTAGTTTGCCTTGATAATGACTCTTGCCAATACCTTAAGGATTTATTCTCCTCTAACATGGCCCTTTCTATGTCTCCTTTGTCCAAATAAAAAGAACAAGACAAATCTTCTAGTTAGTAAGCAGTGAGCCAAAGTCCTGTCTCATTAACTTCAAGAATAGTCAGTATGCAGAGGTACCGGTGTCTTTCTTTGGTTTGAGATTCTCCTATTTTATGTTTTGCTGAGTCCTGTCATCAGCAATAATTGCAAAAATTAAATTTACACTGAATATGGTTGTTTTAATCCTTCTGCAGCAGAATGTTTCTATCATAAGTAACTTTTGATTTAGGACCAGAATTTTCATTTAAAGTGGTTTCAACCAAACATTTATATATTGGGGCACTTAGATGTAACAACCTGTAAACATTTTCCCATACCTAACCATATAAACAGATCCCTGGTAAGTATTTCAGAAAGAATAATTAAAAGCTACATAATAAATATTTATTCCTTTCCCTAACCCTTCTTCTCCCCTGCTTGAGTAAATTCTAAGTAGAAACATTAGAGGTCCAATACCAATGTATTCCTCTCCTTTAGGCCCTCCCTCCTTTCTTCTCTTTGCTTCTCAATCTCTCTTTGTCTCTGTCTCTCTGTCTCTCTCTCTCTCTCTCAAAAAAAAAAATTACAAACAGAGAAAATATTTTGATTTTTATCTTCTAAACTTACTAGATTTTCAATATTTTCTTAGGATGCAAATTTACTATTGTATCAACTGTTTATTAAAGCAAAGAGCTCTGCAAAGAAATAGTAACATAATACAGTTATGCTATAAGTATTTTTCAAAGTATATACTATTGAATGCATAATTACTCAGTATACAACAAAAGTTCAACTGAGAAAACATTGTTCATTAAAGATTTCCTGAAGGATATGAAATCGTGCATGTTCAGGGTAAGTATAATCTATAATCTCCCTCTGGATTAAACAAGTTGATCTGCAAGCATTTTATATGTAACATGTTGTGTTAATCCCATCATATAATTGATTTTACTGAATTGTGTTGTGTGAGGTCCTTCTGACTTATGTTGAGGGAACAAAAGCAATACACCATGGATTTGCTTACTGTGTTTTTGTTCCAATATTACTGAGTATGGTATTCGTTGCATTGTACTGTTTCTCTATGTTCAATTTTGAAAATGTTTTCTTTTTTTTTCTTTTTGATGTTAGTTTTTAGACACTGTTGAGCTTTTCTTGAACAATTGATTTTTTTAATGAACTTTGTGATTCATCAATTGATCACATTTTCCCCTCTATATTGGCGAGAAAAAAAAACTGTTACAAAATTTAATATCTTATTCCTATGACTTCTTGGTAAATCTGTTCTTCCTGCATGCCTGGTTTTGTTCTCTGTCAGCAAAACTGCTTTGCCTGTATTACATTATTGATATCTTTATTTTATCTTTGTTTTTAATCAAACAATTGCATATTGTTTGAAATATATTAATATATTAGTTACTTAACAATTACTAATAACAAAATTTTAAATTCTTTTTTAACATCTTTTTTTATTGTTCTTAAAAATATGTCTACACAGAAATAGTCATAAATATGTAAGATGATATTGTTATTGCTTTTCTTAATGATAGTTTCAACTGATAATTCAAAACTTAAAATCTTTTATTGAGAATTCAAACTAAAACAAATTGAATACCTTCCCAATATTAACACTGCTCCCCCACCGCCATCAAAGAAAGCATTCTATGCCTCCTAAAAACCTCTTTTTTGCATATATCTTTAGAGAACATGTAGCCTTATTTGTTATAATTATTTACTAATCTGGTTATCTTCCCCTATATTTTGCATTCTATAATCCTAGCACGAGGCAGTCATAAACCCTTAGCTGATGTTTGGTGAATGGCAAATGCAGGTAATTATTTACTCTGCATTCGAAAGCTGAATCTCATGTAACTTTGACATCCTCAAAACAGTTATCATAATTTTATTAAAAAATGATTTAAAATTTGATCAATTAAAAAGGGCCAAGGGTTTATACCCTGATTTTGACAGAATATATCATTAAACCACTGTTAAATGTAAATATTTCAAATCTTCTAAATTTGTCATTTTAGAATGCTACAACAGTTGATTTTGAGATATGGTAGAAGATGATGTCTAATCAAGTATATTCCAAACGCAAAAATTCCAAATATGGAATAATAAGAAGAGAAAGAGATTTGATAAATCATATAAATACATTCTCACATCTCTGGGGACACTTACACCTCCAAAGGATGTCTGTGTCAAGGAGTAATATTGTAGATTTCCAGAAAGAAAGCAATCTCAATTTAATTCATTTTAAAATATATTTCTCTCTTAGAAGAAAGCAACTGTTTTGAATACAAACTTTTGTCATGAAAATTATTAGTAGACAAGAGGATATAGTTGTTAAATCAGCATAATGAATTCTCATGGGTTGAATTGAATAGTTAGAGCAAAATAATTGAGAAGCAACAAACATTAAAATTATTTTAAAAGCACCGTAGTGTGTTTGAATAACACAATGTTACAATATGTAGCAGCAGTTAATGACTAGAAATAATGTTTCTGAGGAAGCAATCTTCAATTAATCATTTCCTCTTTTAGTGGGATAATTTATGGAAATGAAATGAGCCTAATAAACCAGAAGAAATGGGAGGAAAGAAAGAAGTTAAATAAATTGCTTCCTTTTGTAACAACAAAAAGTCATGATATCCATCATTTGGCCAGAAATATCATGTTGCTAAAGGCCTTATTTAGTATTTGATTCTCTTCCAATATAGCAGAAACAGAAGGCATCATGTTTCAGCTTTCCATTTATTTCAATCTCCATTTTAACCCCGTAAATGTCTCCCAAGATTGAAATGTTAATAATGTTAGAATCTTAGAAAATTTGATGTCATATACAAAAGACAGAGATGGGTGAGGTAGTGAACCACATTTTTATTCAACTATTTGATCTCTGTTAACGCTTTTGATGTCCTCTCCTTTAGGTTATTAAAAGATTGAATTTCACGAATAATGAAAATAGAAGTAAAATTTAACTTGGAGGAGGGGCAGATGGTGGTAAATTATTTTAAATATTTAGTTGCTGAACTACATAAAGAGAAATCTAATTCCAATTGCTTTTATCACATTGAATTTTAATATTTTACAGTATAAATTTTTTCTCAACAATATTGAGAAAAGGTCAAGAAAAGGAGGAAAGGAAGTGTTGCCCATCAATTCTTGGTGACATAGGAAACTGCAGATATACATGTCTTGAGTATAAACATCATTAATCAGATTTTCCTTACTGTATTCTAGATGATTTTCTCTAGAAATACAACAGATGCTTTATTGATAGAAAAGACTCTAACTTGGCTTTGAATGAATGCATCAGATCTCTTTCAGAAGCATTAGCTGAAAAGGCATTTCACAGATGAATCAATGACTCTTGGAAACATGTAAAATATTTTAAAATAAAAAAAAATTGAAGACAAAAAGTTTCAATTAATTTTTAACATTCATGTATATCTTTGGGTCTGACTACTAAGATGTCTAACAATTGATTTAATCTGATATACTGTAACGTACTTAAAACAAATGCTATAATATGTACTAAGCTATATAACAAGGATCATGTTTATTTGTCAAGGTAATGTTTAGTATAATGCTTCTCTAATGTTTTGTATGATTCTTATGCCAACTAGTTTCTCTATAAATGTTTGTTGAATGCTAATTTGCATGAATGCACCTAGAAATTCATGCATATGTATATTTTAAAGTCCATGTGCTTAATATAACAATTTATCAAATACAGAAAAGATTTAACTAATAAAATCTTAAAGAAAGCTTAAACTTATCATTTATCAACTTGCTAAAATAAATTTACATTTTAAACTACTTTCTATATGCTGTAAATTAAGATCCCTCAACGGTGATAGAAATACTTATCAACCAGTGTAAAGCATTTAGAATTTTATAAAGTAGTTTGCAATCTTCCTTGAATCCACAGATTCCTGTGGGTTTGTATTTAAAATCTTCTTGTTGGTATATAGATAGGTAGATGGATAAATAGACAGAAATGACCAGGGTATTTTAATTTTATTGTTCATAAGTAATTATTGTTTCAGAGAGAGTAACTAGTATTTCATTTTTTAGAGATTTATTAATTCAAAATATGGAAATGAAATTGAGGTATTAGGAAGTTAACTATGAGACCATTTGAATAGTTATATTTAATACTGTGCTTAATATCTTGTGATGCCAAAAGCTACAGTGCTTCTTAATATGGAGCAGCCCGAAACTCAGTTACTTAAAAAACAACACTAATATGAAGATATCTACTGTAATATTAATTTATTTATATTGAACATCTGTTATGTATTATTTTCAAGATTTTATAGCAAATGCTTTACCAAGAAAGCACATATAATCTATATGCACGAGTAAAATTATCATAAAACTTTTACATTTAAAAACAGAAAACATAAACTTTGATGTTTATTTTTTCCCAAGAGATATGATAGGAGATGGTGGAAAACACCCATTTGTGGATGCAGAAAATTTCCATAAACAATAATAAAAATACCATCTTGCATTTTAATATGCTTTCCTTAGAAGCTTGGAACTTAAAAAATATAGCATGCTTTAAAAACTTTGTATACAATGCTTAAATTATAGGTGTAAAAACACTTGAGTGATCTTTAATGACATATTTAAAAACTTTAATTAAGAACAATGATGACATAAATATTTGAAACTTCTTATTCAAACTGTACATGCATGTTTTATACATATATACTATAAATAATTGGATTATTTGCCTAAGGTACTGTCAGATGATAGTTATTGTGATGATTATGTCCAGCGAAATAGTTTCAAAAAAGGTTTACAAAAGTTAAAGAAGATAATAATATAGTAAGTTCATTCTAGATGCATGCTTCTTTATATTTTAAGATTTCTGATATCAGAATGTGTCTTACAGTTGCTCTTGATCTGAGTTGAAGTTACCTTCTTTCAGAAAAAACGGTTCTTCTGCCAGACACATGAGACCCTACTAAACTGATACTTCTTTAAATTAAAATTTTGTCTGAGGTTGTTGGAATGAATTCAGAAAGTAAACCTTCATGAGTGCCACCCTGTTTCAAGAAGTGTTTTTACCCCTTTCCACTATCCACGATTATGGCTGAAACAAGCAAATTTCCTCACCTTTTTCTGCATGGGAATTTATTTCCCCTTTGTGCTAATACTGAAATATATTGTGCCTTGGTTTAATACTGGAGCCATCTTATAAGATTTTTTTTTCTTAGCAGTACATAAAATAATGGTGCATCTTATATACAGTGACATCTTAGACTTGATACAATTTGGTAATTTATTAAAATTAGGAATTTTTTTAGGGCTGACGTCATGTTCATCTATCAAATCTTGAGGATTCTCTTGGGCTAAATGCTCAGATTCACAGTTGGATTTTCTACATGTATAAAAGAAGCCAAGGCACAGACCAGATTAGCATTGCTACAAAGTACTAAATTTACAGCTCTCCAGACCATTAGGATGACACTGCCAAAGACATTTTATGAAATTTTGGAATGACTTTGATGCCAACCAAGACATAAATTGAGCTAAGTGTGGAGACAATTAAGAAGATTGAATTCTATGGAAATTTTACTATGAGATGCTAGAAAGAAAATGAATGTATGTGGAACAGCCCAGAGAAATATTACAAAGTAAAATTCAAAGATGATATTAAACTAGAAGTTAGAGTATTAAATATTTCAAAGATTCAAAAATATTAGATGATTTTAATTTTTTAAAAAATGTTACTCGTGTTGAAGCTTTTTCTTCTCTGGACATGTAGATCATAGCATGGCTCTTTCTTTTGTAGTAAAGAAGGAGGCATGGGAGGTAGTTTAACGGTAAATTGACTCAGCCACTCGCACTCTTGAATGCAAAGTCAGACCAGCTCCAGTTTTGTGTACAACAGTTATTTTAAGGAAGGGAACATATTGAAAATAACCCGAGATTTCTCTTTAGTATTCCTTATGAGGTGTGAGTAGGGAGACAAGAAGATCTGCCAGCACATACATACTTAGGGTTTTGTATTAAAACTTTCCTAGGTGAATGGCCACCAGTGACGGAAGAGAGCATGCTGGATCAAGGAAAGGGGGGTTGGATTCTTCTATATTTCACCTAGGGCCAACTCACTATTAGTGCGCTCTTTAACTAGAGGGAGCAGAGCGCTGAGTGATTGTTAAAGGTTTCATCGAGAGTAAAATTTCTTCCACTTAATTCTGAGTTATTTTATATAGTCTCTCTATTAAAACCTGAGGATATGTAAAATATAGAGTGTTACAAAATATGTTTACCATTACAGCTGGAACTGATTTAGCTTCAAGTTGCTTAGCAGCTTTCTGTGAAAACATCTCATATCTTTATATGTTTCCATATGAGCACATATGTTTTACTCAATGTGAGATGTGACATTAACAAGACAGCATATATGACATAACAGGGCTGGCCTCTGAGTTTTTGCCCATTTCATTTTTAAATATTGATAACACCTATTCCAAGATAATTCACGGATTCCTAATGGGAAGCCTCAGCCTGGCCATGTGGGAATGCCTGACTTAGTTTCCAAACATTTGAAATTTACTATAATCTTTGATGTGTATATATATACTTTTGGTCAATTATCAGTACAAGCAGACAGAAATAAAGAGGCCTTTGAAAAAAGGAATGTTTTATTGCTGCAGAGCTTCTTGGATGATTTTACCATTTCCTCCCATATATCACAAGCATCTACTTAGAGTTGTTTACACACACACACACACACACCCACCCACACACACCCACACACACACACACACAGCCCAGTAATAATGAACCACAACAATTCCCCTTATCCCTACCAAATGCATTCTGATTGAAGAATCACAAGAAAAATTGATTCACGTTCGTTTTACTTTGTATAGCTAAGCAGTTCTTAAATATTCCCAATTTTTAGTCTTTTCAACTCCAATTTCATCAAAACAACTTTAAAATTTGAAATACTCTCTAGTGCTCATTCATTCAACAGTCAACAGCATTAATTTATCTACACTCTCATTTAAAAAAAATGCCTTTGATCAGCTTTTCCGTGTATATGAACATTCATGATTCCTATATATATAATTTTTAAAAAATACTAACTGGGTCTTTGATGATATTGGATTGTTAAACAAATAGATGTATCAGTAAAATATTGTATTAAAATTAAAAATATTATATTGTATTATACAAATAATTGGTTATCAGTAAAATATAAATATATATTTCTACATGAAATTCTCCAGTAATCTTTAAAGCATAGCACAGTATCTTTCATATACTGGTATATGATAATTGTTTATTAGTTAATTCACTGGTTGAGATTTCTTAAGAGATTTTGTTTCTGAATATGATGGTGTTAATAATAACAATGTATGACTTAAATAATTTTTACAGTAAATAATAGATGTTATTTAGTTCAAATCTCTATTAAAAACAAAAACGATAAGTATTTATGCTATAGCTTGAAATATTTAGATAATTTATTCAACAAATATTTATTAAATATCTACATGTTATTTATTATTATGATGTCGACGATGTTGTATCTGTTGTAGCTCTAGAGATATAAGAATGAACAACATAACAATGTTCATTTTAATAAAGAGATTAAAGTCTGATTGAAAGTGAGCTCTACTTACATCGCCTTGCTTCTTTTACTTCCAGTTATAATCATTAGCTTCTCAGTAGCTAAGCAAATAGATTCTTTAGTATAATGAATTAATATTTCATAATACTGTATTGCTTAAATGGTGCTGATCATAATTCAAAATTTTTACATGGTATAGATTAATAGAAGACTAATGAGTTTTATTGTCCAATTGAGTTATGTCATTTGAAAAATTTAAGAACAGTGTGTCAATAATGTACTATACCTGTATAAAGAGAAAATTCATAACATTTGCTCCAGTTTAGTACTACTTTTTTTTTTTTTTTTAATAATGAGAACAATAACAGACAGGAAAATCCTTGGTAAAAAAAATTTTTGCAAGCAAAATGGATCCAAAATATAGTCCCAATGTATGGTTTATTGGTATGGGTATCTTCCAAACAACCCTGTGAGAATTTTTGAATCACACACCAGCACATATAGGATATACAACAGGGGATCTGACTTTCAGAAAGGTAGCTAGGTTTTGGAACACATGCTAGGGTGCAATTTGCGTAGTGTGTTTTCTTTCATAACATGCATGAAACATGAATATTCCACATGCAGAATGAGTTAATGAAATCCAAGTTAACTGATAAAAAATATCAGACATTCTTTTAGGATTAATGTAAAAGGCACCAAAAAAGTTAATACGATAATTATGTTCAATTACATGTAAAATGTGTGTATTTTACATTCTAGTCATTTTTAACTATATTCATTAGCAGTGATGCCATTGATAAGTTTCACCAGCAGAGGGAAGCACAGCTTCATTATTATTTTTGTAAAGGGTCACAGTGGGGAAGTGAGGTATATTACAATTTTACTGCATTTTTAATTAAGATTGGTTGGTATTTCAGCATTAAATAAGTAACCTGACATTAAATTGGCCTTGACATCTTTTAGGAGGCATAAAATAAATTTGGTCTAAAATCCCCAGTTCAAGAGAATATTCTATTAGTAAATCAGTGTGAAAACATCAGAATTATCTTCTACTTGACTAGGATACCCAAAAACAATACATAAGGTTTATATCATCGGTATATTAATGAATACTTTGCATGGTTTATTTTAATACACTTTCTTCTTCGATATATTTAAATAAATATTTTTGTTGCCTACTACTCTCATGTCACTACTATATATGAAAACATGTACCTAAACTTTTTGTTAATGTAAGGAAATTGAGCTTTAAGTTTCATAAGAGTCTAAAATCTTGACTTGATCATACTTGCAATAATAAGACATACTTCAGTGCTTTGTGTTCTTTAGAATTTTCTTTCTCCCAGATTTTCATTCTCTTTATTTACATTTCTATAAGTATTCTGGGAGAGGTGTGTGCCCTGCCTAAATGCGTGTAGATATGCATTATTTCTTAAGATTTTATCCTAGCGTTAACAGGTTGAAAGATGAAAAATGTTGTAACTTACCATGATGTTGTAAGTCTGAACAGTGAGTTAGTGGGTCTCCATTTCTTATATCTTGTCGTCTTGTTCGTCTAAAACAATTACATTTAAAAAGTATTATTGTATCTCTATTCTCTCGGGAATTTGTCATAAAAATTAAGAAGTATCAAAAATCAAAACTCTAAGAGCTTATCGAAAGAGATGCATCTACATCTGAATAAAAGATTTTTTAAAAGCAGCTCATTATACCTGTAAGAGCAGTCTCCAAGATAATCAAAATGGGAAATAGTATACAATTGTACTGGCAATGTGTTAAAAGTCTTTCTAAGCATTGATAACAGAAAATTCATGGCTTTTGTTGCTACTGGATGCCAATCAATAAGAATCTAACATCTAGAAACTCCTAAATTTTTAGCAGCTTAAATTTTGAGGAAAAAGCACAAAATATAGACTAGCAATCCATTTCTTCAATAAACAGAATTAGATGTTTATTCTGATTACAAATGAAGGAGTAAGCTTGAAAATTAAAATTCACATGTATGTTCTCTTTCTCTTAACACATATACATGATTTCTGAAATAGACTTTTGTTAAATCTAAAAGAATTAAGAAAATGAATTCTATTTTAAATTAATTTTTAATTTTCCATTTCTGTTGCTATATCAACCTTTTTAAAATAAAAGATTTATCAATGATTGTATAGCTATGATTGCAAACCGATTTACCTTTGAAGTGAATAAAAGAAGAAAAGCAACAAATATTGAGATCAAGTCCTACTTTTGTCAGAAGAAAGTGAGGGAGAAGACAATGAATTTACCACTAAAAGAAAAGCCAGATTTACTATAAAAATCTAAATGAATTTCTCCTACATTCTACTGCTCAGGTCATGTTAGCTGCAGTCCAAACTAGATGTCCTCTCTGCACTTTGATAATGGTTGACTGGGGAGGAAGTTGGCTCTAGTCATTGTGGTGCAAACTAAATGTGTATTTGAGAAAGAGGATAAAAATGGAGATTGGCTATGTGTAACACAGACTGGAAAAGATTGGAGACACTTGTCCAACTGTTTTCTGAATCTATTTTAATGGATATTGTCTTGCCATAAAGTTAGTTATCATCCCTCGAAAGATCTGTCATAAAGGCCATTGAAAATTGCAAACATGGAATTTGTTACTGTATTCATAAATTTAGAACTCTGAAGTATTTATAGATTTCTATTTGTAGAATTGGTGAGACTATCAACAGATGTTGCACATTTCAAAATTGAGCCAACAAGAGAACTTGTGAAACACGAACCACAAAGCATCTGAGAAGGCATTTTTACTGCAATTTAAGCTTTTGAAAAAAGCCATCACAAAGAATACATAAATATGAGGCCTCTAAACATCTTTTCCAGAGACAAATAAAGTTGGGTTAAGTAAAATCTGCAAGGCACAGCAAAAACGTGTTAACAATCTTGGATTGTAGGTAAGCAATAAACACATTTCAAATATATAATACTATACAGCTTTTAACATTATAGATGAAGTGATGATTTCTAAATTTATTTTTTATTAAAATTATCTCAAAATTAGAATGGATTATTATTAAATTAGACAATTGTATACACTTTCACATGGAAAGGAAATAAAACCCATTTTAGTTCAAACACGAATTCTACATTTTCGAGTAACATTAAGCCCCATAGTGCTAAAAGATTTTAAGAACCATAAAATTTTAACCAAATAATTTAATTTGATTGCAGTAAAAATACATATTTCTATTTATTAAACTATCTATGATTTCTTTAATCAATAACACATTAATTCCACACTTTTTATTTTAAATTCACAACAAAAATGGTAGTTAAATCAAAGTTATACAAACGTGTTATCTCAATCCTGAATGTTAAAGCCTTAAGAAAATTGTATTTGTTACATGAAATAAGCTAATACTATATTTACATTTAATATTAATAACATGACAACTATGTTTTAGTCCACATGGACTAATTATAGGATAGATGTAAATTGTAAATTATTTTTCACTGCAGTCAATATTATCTAAAGTGTATAATCAACAGATTTTAGTAGCCATTAGGGTTATTTATTCCTCATAATATTTTTACCAAACATTTGAGATAAAGCAAATGTAGAACACACTTTACTAGCAACAACAGCAAAAATCAACATTAACAGCTTCTTGTAAAATATTAGCTATAATAAAAAAACAAAGCAAATGTTATTGGTCCTAAAATGTAGTAGCTAGATGATGTTACTTTCTATTTTATGTTTCAGTAGGCTAATGTGTACACTATTAATCTTTAGGTTTATATTAACAAGATATTGTATATTACTTTCATCTATCATTGCCTGTTTCCTCAACACTAGTAAATACAACAGAGAAAGGAAGCCCATAAGTGAGCCATAGAGAACATGTTGAAATAACTATTTTGTCAAATAAATAAAATGTTTTTATTTTTTAAAGCAAAAGTAAATAAAGTTTGTATACAACTTTTAGGATGTGCTAAGAATTCCCTCAAGTATAACTGTACTTCCTGAATATAAAACTATATCAAATGATCAAATGTTTGTTCCTAATGCATTCAATCTTCCAGACAGCAATTTAATTTTATATAAGCATGTTGTTTTAGATAACTTCTAGGTATATCTTAGCAATTTTTATTTAAGCATGACTGAAAAAATACTGATAAGTATTACCAAGAATATACTTGAAATATTTGTATAATACATATCTACAGATTGATAGATATTTTATTATGTACTTTTATATTTCAAGTTCAAATATTAAAAATACAAGATGATATCACGATAATATGGTAGCTTTTAAATTTCTTAGGTCAAATTAAGATATATTTTGGGAAAAATAAAGATATATTTTGATGCTAGTTAATCAACATTGTACAAAAATATGATATCTTCAAAACTAGAAATAATTCTTAACTTTTATAATTGGGTACCTGTATACTAAGACTCTAAAGTTAAATAAATTATTTTCTGTTCATCCAAGGATATAAGTTGCCATATTAAAATTTAAAACTAGGATAAAATTTTGCTGGATAGAAAAAGAAGAGCATTTTTGGATAAAAGAGCATTTTGTTAAAAAAGCACAAGGCCCAGTTTAGGTTCTTTGTGCCTTTTTCTGGGGCCTTGGCCCTCAGTTTTCCCCCTGTGTAAAGCGAAGTTGCAAAACTTCATAATTTCCAAGTGTAAACATTCAAGAATATTATTGTGATGTTTTAGATTTCAGTAATTTATTAAAACCATTTGTCCCATTACATTTAGTACCCAATTATTCTATGATACGTTTTTTTTCTTTTGAATATTCGAAAGAAAGAAAAAAAAGCTCTCTAAACCTTTTTATTCATCAGAAAATGGTTATATACTTATATGAAGATAGCTGTTCCAAAAATGGAATCAGGTGAGCTAAATAGCAAACATTTTTATTTATTTCTAATATTTTTCCTACCTCTTTGCAGTAGGAAAATAGCGAGAGCATGAGGAGCCATCCCAGGCACAGTAAGGGTCTCGGGCAAGGCAGCACTCTGCACAGGCTTTCCCGTAAATATCGCATCGGTGTAAAGGGAGCTGGGCAACCCCCGTCAGGGAGCCGATGTATAGTTGTTGCTGTGGAAAG
This sequence comes from Pteropus vampyrus, assembly GCF_000151845.1. Taxonomy (NCBI): domain Eukaryota; kingdom Metazoa; phylum Chordata; class Mammalia; order Chiroptera; family Pteropodidae; genus Pteropus; species Pteropus vampyrus. Next base: position 22,564,420 of record NW_011888785.1, on the reverse strand, counting down.
AGTTTACTGTTATGACAAAAGCTATTTTGGTTTTCAAATTTCTTTTTTCTTAAAAAAAGAAAAAATGCATTTATACATATCTTATCAAAGATACATTTATATTTGTGGGTTTTGAAAAAAATCTCATTATTGGTAGTTTTGTGAAAGGCCTGGCAGTGACCATTTAAAATAGAGTAAGATCAAAACTTAATCTTATTGAAACAGGTGTATTTTATAAGCATAAAATCAAGGGAAGACAAAAGATGACAGTAATAGTTATATGTCAATTATTTAAATAAAAATATTTTTAAAAAAAACCAGTAGGGCATTGAGCAATGTAATACTGAAATTCTAGTTTTTTGTTCTTTGATAACTCATTTGTTTTTGCTTCTACCATTTATAATTTCAATTAATCAGATTATCTACAATGCCATGTATTCTTTAGGCAGGGATCATTTGCTTCTGATTCTTGGATGTCCCTATTACATTGCCTGAGATGTAGTTTGCCCCTCTGTAAGAAGGAAAAGGGCAAAGTTTTAGTGTTAGCATTTGTAAAATGTTTGTCCTTAAACTCTCTAAGAAGATTACTTTTAATGAAGCTACAAAATTACTTCTTATCTGAAAGATCATCAAAGAGGGGAATCAAGTACACTCTGACTCGTATAGTAGACTTAAACCAAAAGCTCAGGTGTTGTGAAAAAATGCTGTATTGGGCATAGAGATCCCTGGATTCTAGGTCTTAACCTACATTAACTCGCTGTGTGACCTTGGGACAGTCGCATAATTTTTCTAAGACTTCATTTCCGTATCTATAAAATGAGCATGTTTAATAAAATCTTTAAAATGTGCATCCAGATTCTACAATGTGATTATTCAATTAGTTGGGAGTTAGCAAATGAAGCAGAATTTGCAGGGCAAGGGAGGACTTTCTAGCAGCAACTAATCCAGGATTTCAGTATAGTATAAAAATGTCTTGAATAAAGTTGAGCCAATATAGCATATCAATTGCAAATTTATGTAAACACAAAATGAAATACAAATGAAATGATTTTGTGTTTTCTCTCTTTGGTGTCATAACTCTCTTTTCTTTCACTAAAGTTTGAATAATTATACCAAGCCTTAAATGAAAGTTCTGTAAACAGTGAAACATGTAACAGCATGCATTTCTCAACTATATAAATTTTTAAAAAATTACAGAAAAACTGCTCTCTAGACCATGGTATATTCTTTTAAATACTACAAATTGCCTGACAGCAATGGATATAAAATTATAATTTTAAAAGACTTCCAAAGATGGTTTACATATGTGAATAGACAGATAAATTAAATAAAGACCAAAGTGTCTATTAGAATCAAATACATTATTGGGGTTATAAGAAACACTTATATAGAAAAGAATTCTGTGCTTAAAGCTAAGCAATTAACTTTAATCTTAATGTAAGAAAGGGGAATAAAATAATACAATAAAAACTAAACCACTGTGGAAGCAGTTATCCTGATACATATTGCTAATTCTACGCCAGTAAATGAAAACTCTTTATGGTATATAGTACAGATATAATATAATATTCTTGTACAAATTATATTTTATAGCTGCTCAACTTTACTATATTTATCTTTTATTGTTATATTGAAAGATGACACAAACCATGGCAAATTAAGAAAGATAAAGTCCCTGGGAGAAAAGATGAAGTAGTTTTAAGCTTTTCATTGAGAATGTTAGATTGATTTGTATCTCTCTTAAAACATCTATAGAACCAGTACGTGACAACAGTTGACCATGATTTGAAAAATATTAACAAAGTCTTTAACTACTGAAAGGAACTTCTTTTATTTCCTCCTATCCTTTACTTCTTTCTTCAAAAAAGCATCTTATTAAAAAGTAAATAAACTTAGATTGTATTGAAAGCAAGCAATCTCAATGTGAATTATAAAAAAATGAAACAGACACAATATTTAAGCAGCAATGAAATGTTAAAATGCATTAGCAATATACAGAAACATAGTTGGCATTGGTGAATATAGACATGCTGAAACGCATATTGTGATCATAACTATTTAAAAAAATATTGATCAAGTTGGTCATACCTAATCTAGTTGTCTGTTAAGAAGCATGAGCAAAATTCATACTTATAGATTTTTAAGAATATGACATTAGTGTAATAAAGGAGTATTTATTATTTAAATAATATCTAAATCTGTCATATCCCTCTAAGAGGAAAACAGAAAAAATATGTGAGAAGAATATAAAATCCAAAATATGGCAACTGAAATTATTGTAATGAAAATCTGGTGTGATTAAAATATCAAAAATTAAATACAACTCAATGACTAGCTTATATTTTACAATTAATCTGCAGTACTATTAATAATTTGCAAAGCTAATTATGCTACCTAAACGAAATAGAGGGGAGGCTTGCAGGTACCACAGAGCATAATCCAGTCACTAGCAAGCAACCTGATGTGTTTTTTCTGCCCAATTTAACATCACCACAGGCTTTCTCACTATCCTCCTTAACAAGTTGCAGGTCATAAAGCAGGAGATGAGTCCATTTATCCAGAAAATTAGTTTCAACACTGCTTGTCTCTCTTGAAACAATGCCTCACTTTTAAAATTTCCATGAGCATGAATGAAACTGAGTCACAACCTAAGGAAAGCAAACTTCCAGTAATAGAAAATAAAGGCTAGGGACACTTTCTTCTGTCATTGTATTTTAAACTGATAAACTGTTTTTTTGATGAAATGTGTTGCATTTAATAGGCAATTCTTAATGTAGTTCAAAATTTTTTTTAAACAGAAAGGAATGTTTTACAATACTAAATATAATGTAATTAAGATTGGCAATGAAACCTAGCAGAGAATAAATAACAAAAAAATCATTACAGAAAAGAATATCCCAGGCTCGCTTTCATCCTGGAAATCCCCAGATTTCCTTGCCAACATTTGACAATTTTTAGATTACAAGAACAGGTGAACACATACTTATGAAGTGTAAGATAACATTATCAGGTCAATTATATCTGCACTCTGAGTTTCTGTAAATATTTTGGAGATTATCAATCTATTTTGACATGTGTGTGTGAACAGAGTATATATATATATATACTCATACACTGAGTTTTACTGGCATAGTATTTTAGTGTCTTACACAGGGGTTATACATGGGTAGAGATTAACAGTTTAGGAATAATATTAGCCAAATGATTCTCACATTTAACAATTTTGTATGTAAGTTTTCACTGCAGTAAGTGGGGGGAGGGGTGCTCCCTACTCTGTGTTTTTTCCCTGTTAATTAATAATTAATTAACCTATTAATTTGACTCAGTATCCAAGCCTTTTTTTTTTAAATAGTTACCATTTATATACTGGATAGAAAAGCTAGGTAACATTATTGGAAATGATAATTTGTTAGAAGCTAAAATTATATTTGTTTTATATATGTCATTGGCATTTAGTTATCTGCGTTTCTTAAGTGTCTTGACAAAGTATTCATTCAATGTGAATAGAAAAACTATTAACATGCTGCCCATAACCTTTGATTTCATGGAATTTAATAATATCATTTGGCAGCGACTATTTTTATTTTTGCTGTTTTCCTTTCATATTTAGCCAAACTGAATGTTTTCTCTAGAATAACAAAACTACTGAAATAGTAAAATTATCTTTTAGGTCAAGATCCTCCAAACATATGTAGTCCAGTGTATGATTTTACTAGCTTATAAAATGTATTTTGTTTATATATGCTAATTAAATTAAATTATACATTTATTTATATTTGAAAATATATTACAATGACCAAAAAGAAATACTATAAATTAAAATTTACCACAAATAATGATCTAAGAAATACATTAATAGAACATATATGATATTGGTCAAAAACCTGAAGGCAATGATAATTATCTTTAGTTTTTATTCTACTGACTTATAAGAATATTTCTTTCTCTCATTTTATTAAATAATTGTTAATGCGTATGCAAAACTTGATGGATCATAAATATATTTATAGATTTGAAACACAGAGTTAACAAAATATAGCGTGTTGACTTTAATACATAATGATAGTACCTGCTTAGTGGAAAGCTCCATTGCTGAAATAGTAGTTGGTTCCTAAAGAAGAAAAGAATGTGAACCATTTGGTCAATTATAAAAGTCATTAATTAATTGACATCGAACACCAGCATTAAGTTTTCAGAGAGATAACTTCAGTGCCTGCAAGAAGCAATATAACTGGGAGATAAGACACATCAAAGAAATTACATAGATAAGTGTTAAGTGTGTAGAACAGATGATAAGAGTGTATTAATGTCCTCTAGCCAAAGACCATTAGGAACACACCGGTAGTTGATCAAATTGGGTTTACTGTTTGTTGCAATAAGGGAGACCATGGGACTTCAGAGTAAGTGTTGAAAAGCACTTACATGTTTGGGCTTGTGTTAGCTGATATGAGAGAGGATTCAAGGAAATGGGACTTTGTTCCGCATTGGATGTTATCAAAAAGCAGAAGTAATTCTATGATTAAGTTTATTCATAAATCTTATTTATAAGTAGGAGAGAACAGAGTGAGGATAAAACAGTGGTTGGTAAAAAGGAGTATTCACTCATGTAGGCAGGATAGGGAGATTTGGCCTTTTTTATGGTTTTAACAGTGTTTATGTTCTTGCTTGTATTCAGACATAATTACAGAAAGGTCTTACTTTTCTATCGATTCATCAATTTTCTATTACCCTGTCTACTACTGATGTTCTGTGAAAATTTATATGTTCTCCTCGAGAATACCATGGCCTGGCTGAGAGTGCGAGGCCAGCTCCAAATAACAGCAATGATGAGCTGATAGTATTTGGTGTTTCCAGATGTCAAGGACTGTGAGAACTAGCTCAGTTGGGGTGAAAACACTTTGTTAGGTGTTCTACTGAAGCCTATCATGAATACATGTAGTTGCCTAAGTAAATACTGTCTTTTGATTAACTGAGACCACCAATGCCATTCACTTGAACACATTCGCTTATATACTCTTAGATTCACTTTCACTGAACTGTGTTCCATTATATACTTCATCAACGACAAACACAACACTAAAAAATATATTGCTTTGGGGTTTCAGTGGTGGCTAATGAGAAGGAGGGTTAAGTAGGAAGAATAATCTTAAAAGGATTCACTGTGTAGGTGACTGTAGCTGAGCCCTAAAGAAAGTATAAAGAGTTGGACTCTGGAGCCAAACTGCATGAATTCAAACAGTAACTCAAACCTGGCCAGAAGTGTGTTGTTAGGTGAGGCACATAAACTCTTTGTAATTCAGTTTTCTCCTCTGAAAAAATGAATATGGCAGTACCTTCCTCATAGGGTAGTTGAGAAGATTAAATGAGTTAATGTAAAGCACTTTACAAAAGATGTTTGGCACATAATGTTAATTCAAATGTTTCTTCTCTTATTCTCTCTCTCTCTCTCTCTCTCTCTCTCTCTCTCTCTCTCACACACACACACACACACACACACACACTTCCATATCCTTTAGTTTTTCTCTTTAATACGTATCACTATCTAAGAATATGTA
>NW_011888785.1:22547109-22558836 GCF_000151845.1 Pteropus vampyrus | reverse complement strand
TGCCAAAGCAGAGTTTGAGATAAGCTCTTCTCTGCAGGTAGGGAACAGGGGTGAGTAACTAAGCACTGAGAGGAAGGAAAAAATAAGTCAGTAAAGGGATGTTTCATGGAAGTCACCACTGAGAGAAAATCTGAGGACAGTGGATGGTGACTGTCAAAACTGTCTACTGAGATGTGTACCAAGAAAAGTATTTATTCATTCCATCACTCAGTAGATGCCCACACTCCCAGTTCCGACTCTTGTTTGCTTTCTTGTCTGTTGTCAGAGAAGTCCTAGGGCGGAAAGTGAAAAACACACAGTGGAAATCAAGATGAGGCTGATAAGATGTGAGGAGAGTCAGCAGAAGCATCTCATATATCTTCTTAATTGTTTGTCTCCCTTCCTAATCCTGACCTGCCACACATGAATTCTGGGATTTTTGTTTTATTAACTGTCATATCTATTGCACCTGGGATTGTTCCTGGCATTTATAAGTTCTCAATAAATCGTTGAATAAATGAATGAATAAGTGAATTAATAAATAAATTCACTATCAATGTTCCCCTTTCTCTCCTATCTCCTCTACTTTTGCCAGTAAATTCTGTTCCTTCCACTGAATATGTATATGAGATAAAGGCAGCCGCCATTTTAAAAAAAGTCCTTAATTCTTTAAGCTTAACTGGATTTCTTTGAAAATAATCTAAATATTCTATACTCACTATCATAACTTGTTCATATCCCATTCAGTGCCATTCATTTCTTAGGCCACTGAATTTAGCCCTTACTCTAGGGAGGTTACCTACAAATGTCAGAAGCAGAAATCACCAAAGAGCTGTATTGCTGAATGGGACATTTTCGGTCTATATTTTTATTACTGGATTTTGTTTAATATGGTACTATCAACCACTCATTTCTTCTTGACTGCTTCCTGTATTAAATTTCCTTCTGCCTTGGAACTCTTTATTAATTATTTATTCTTAGCTTTTTTTCAAAGTCTTCTCAAACTTTAGGCATTCCTCACGTATTTGCTTTCCCTTACTGAATCCTTCCTACTCTCCATTGGATGCTACATTCTTTTTGTGGTGAGCTCATCTGTTCTTGTGATTTTAATTACCCCCCATGTGCTACAGAATCACAAATTTCATCTTCGAACACTGATATCTAAGCTGAGCACAGCATTTTCTTAACAAATTTAAGACAACCTGCCTGAGACACAAATGAGACAAATAATTTAAGATGTAAATTAATATAATGGGATAATTTAGAGATTTCTGATAGTTTCCCATTTTTATAGTTTAAATTATATTAAAAAATAAAAATCTTCTATAGGAATTATCAATCATAAAGAGCACTATGGTGAGAGGAATATCTACCAATTTTCTCTATGCAGAGATATGATCTTTAGAATTTAGTAGTATCAAATCACAAAAATCAAAGGGACAATTCACCACTGATTTTCAGCTTAAAAGACAAAGCAAACAGTTGTATTTAGGTTTATACCATATTTGAATCAATGAACCCAAAAAGAGAATTTAGAAGAGTTAGGAAAATTTTCCACAGCAACTTCTTTTATTCCAACAGTTTTACATGAGAAATAATTACATGATTATGTAAGCGCTAACTTCGTGCAGACTTTCATGAAATGCATTTTATAGTCAAGGAGCAAGGAAAATGTTTCTCAGAGAATTAACATCTAATATAATAGAAGTAAAAGTTAGCTAAGTCTAAGTTCTTTTAAAAACAAGTGAAACGATGTAAAAAGTGAAATCGATCAATATATATTTTGTATTCATTGAATTGAATATCTACAAGGTAGATAAAAATGAATTATTTCATACCTAAATTGTATAATGAAACAAACCCCAATCCACACCAAACTCCATTGTGCCACATTATGATTTTGACATTCTTAAATTAAGATCCTAGAATCTCCTAATTAAAAGAACTTTACTTATTTTTTAGACCAAGGAATTAGTAACAGTTTGAAATAACATGTACTATATGCTGCCTATGGCTGAATTATAATAGATAATATATTAAAATGACAGTCATTTAAAAAAGCTATATATTTTTTTCTGAGAAATAGCTGGTGGTGAATACGATTTTCATTTGTAACTTAATAAGCATTTTTTTCATGAAAATTGTTTCAATTGCAAATTTAATTAGTGTTCGAGTAAAAATGGAATTAAAAACAGCATATTTTAAAGATTATTTACTACATACTTTTCAGATATTTTAATCTAGTCCTTATTAAACTTCAGCACTCACAGAGCTTTTCAACCTTCTGCTCCTAGGAGAATATAACATAGCTCACTGGATGCTAAGCAAGTGGACCCTACTTTAGAATGAGTATAATAGTCTAGGTTTTGGAAAGCATCAATTATGTTTTACATTCTAATGAAAATTAAACTCAATTTGTTCAGCTGTTCATGGAATATTGCATAAATTGGATTTAAAATGCATGTGTTATTGATATAACTGACTTGCAATCCTTTGCAGTCAATGAGACTATAAATAAAACCCATTGTACTGAATGCACTGTAATTTGATGTAATACCCCACTGTCTGAAAAATAAAACTCTCTTTGACTGAACTGGAAAGAAAATCTCACATTGAGTAAAATAAAAATCAACACGTCTGGTTTTAATATCTTTTGCATATTTTTAACAAGGTATAGATGTGGATTTTTCAAACATTATTTTAAAAGAGACTTACATTAGTATAACTAGTTAATGATAACTACCATCGACTAATAATTTTAATTCAAACAAATCTCTAAAAATTTATGAAATGAAGAAGTCGAGGATCAATTGACTGTAACCAATTTGTTCAGTATCACATAGTAAATATGGTTCAAATACAGATTTATGATTATGATAATACTTGGAATCAGGCTTGTGTCTTACTACTTTAATACCATTTTGAATATATAGTGGCAATTCAAAGTCATTTCTAGAGTCCTATATCAATGCCAATTTTATTTCATTTCTTATTACCTATTAAAATTTTACTTTAAAGTGGAAATTTTTATTACAGAGAAATATTTTTCTTTCTATCCTCTGATTGGGATTTGATTTCACCCAGAATAAAAAGTATCTTGGATGTAACTGAAACCACTGGAATGTTCTGTGATTAGCCAGAGTATTTTCCTAAAACCAATCTCAAGATAGCAATGGACATATTACTGGATTTAATTCAGGATTTTATATTAGATTTGGTTATTCAGTCTAGCAAGGACACATAATGAACATGGTCTCCTGGAGATGATATTATGGTAAAATTAACTGGTTGGTTGACAGTAAATGTCTTTCTTTTTATAATCCAAGAGTATCAGATACCACCATGACTGTAAATTTGTTCTTTGTATATTTACCTTGTCAAACTACTGTAATGCTCAGGTTAACATTTTTTTTTTTAATGAAATGGAATAACTTGTAAGGCTCAAATAGAAATATAGAAACTATAACATTTCTCTGCTTGTTTCACTGTATATAGCAATTGCTTTAATGTGTTGAGTTTTTTCCTCCCATTGCAAAATTAAACAAAGTTTGACAGTGAAATATTCCAATCGCTAGACCGCAATATATGTATGAACTTTGCCTGATAGAATAGAATGCTGAAAGTAAATATTTCTCTAAACTCTACCCAAATATGTTTTGTCTACTTGAGTGAAAAAAAAAATAGTAATGACAATAACGCATAGCAGAGAATATGGAAGCAAACTAGAACATTTATCTATGAAAAAAAGGTGTTCTAAGTTGCAAACAATCTTTTTACAAAATCATAAACTCATAAACAATTATTTCCATGCCAGCACAATATTACTTATTTATACTTATTTGTTAGAGATTGATAAAGAATCTTGTTCATAATACCTTAAAATTACATATATGTCATTCAATAGCTATCATAGGTGAAATTCAGTTGTGTAGTTCTCTCAAAACTGTAATATACTAACACAATCTAACGGATATTAAATATTTGTGCTTGCAAGATTGTTGGCTTCCAATCTGTCAAGATTTTTTAAAAGTCATTTAAGATCAGTATAAATTTATATCTTCTTAAACTAAATTTTTTATTAATGTACTAAAGAATATAGCTAAGATGTGGAATGTAAGCTTAAAAATCCCAGATATGGGATATGAAAATAAGTTGGAATATATTTTTACTGAAATTTATGCACGTTCTGATTAATAAAGTCCCAGAAAATAATTAAATGATAAAAAAACTTATTTTTAAAATGGTGTGACATGACTTGATACAATTCTACAAGATAAAACCTAATTGTACTCATAGATAATAAATTAAGTCCTTGGAATTATGAGGCAGAACATGTAAGAAAGAGTCTGTAAGCTGCATATGGTCAGGGACCATGTTTTGTTCATCTCTGAATCATCAGAACTTAGCATTTGCCAGAACCATGGTAGGTAGAATATATTTGCTTGCAGTTGAATTAATGATAAATTTTAAGAAAATAGATAACAAATGAAAGGAAATATACAAATGAACCACAATAAATCCATACGTAAAGAGATTCTGAAAATAAGAAATTCTTACGTTAACATAATATTTTAGTATCTCCTATAACTTCATTTGCAACAGTGGTGGCAATATAAATTTCAAAATATTCAGAATTAGTAAAAAAAATTTTCTACTATAGAATAATATTAGATATAATCAACAATATAACTTGTTGCTGTTCTCAGTTTATCATCCTCACACTCTGACCTCTCACATGAAGCGTGGTTTCCCTGAGGAAGACCTTAATATCTTTAATTTCTCATATTTCATTTTTTCATCAATACTGATTCCTTCGTTCATTTAATCAATGTTAGTTGAAAACATATTTTAGGCTCTGGGAGACAGGACAATGGACATAAGACAGCAATTTATTTATCTACCCTTCAGTGCCCATAATTTGTTTGCTAAGTCTAGATGGACTCTATATTGCTAACACAGTCCATCTGGATAATTGTATTTTAGAAATTTGTAGGCTAAAATAGAAATGTGTAAAGACTGTAATGGAACCTAGTGAACTGCAGGGATTAGACATAACTCTATACCAGATGTAAATAAAATAAGGCCAAAGTGCCTGATTAAAAAAATTATAATATAGTTATGGCAATTTTATTATTTTGAAGACTTAAACCAAGAATTAGTAGAAATGCTACTCAAAATGTGGCTTAAGTGTTGCTAAACTAAAAAATATATATTAATAATAAGTGCTGCTAACAGAAATGCCATGTAGATATAAGTGAAGAGCTTAAACTCTTTACACTAGAACATTGTTTGGCTGTTATTACAAAATGTCTATATCGTGATTTAACAGTTAATAGGTAAAGTATCTAAGACACCTGGAGACTAAATGCGATAATTTTTTAAGTTGTGAAACTAGATCCAATGTTTTCTCATTTTGTCCACACAATTCTTTTAACTGGAATTAAAAGAATTTTGTCATCTCATATGTTTGCTCTATTCTTGTGTCAAAAATTGAAATACCTCTTATAGGTATCTATTTCCCTGTCATATCTCATAAATAATTCCTATCAAGGTGTGCTTCAATTCAAACTCTTTCTATGAGTTAGCTTTCTAAAAGGAATAACAGGTATGTGGTATGTGTTATATTACTTCAATTCTCCTCTCTCACATCAGTCTATATCCTGCTGTCTCTACCCCAAATCTGATATAAACCTGGGCCATCATAATTCAGGCCAAAGGGACAAATATCTATACATTCTTTAAAAGCGTAGACTAAGAATCCATATCAAATTTGCCACAAGTGATACAAAAACCTCAAACTTATTTTTCCAAAACAAATTATTTCTTTAATATGATAAAGCAATTCACAAATAAGTTACAAAATAGTTGAAACATCTTCATTCTCATCATTCTGAATGTATTTCCCTTAACATATTCATGGAAGTTACCTATCACCCAAGTTATACCAAAGAGTATGAAAGAGAAGATTTTAGGTGTTGGGGGGTGCATAGAGTTTCTTCATTGAGGTAACTTACATAAACAATATAAAATGTACATCCTATATTTTATCACTGAGAAAATAACATATGAGCCAAGAATATATTTCTTTACATTTTTAGATTCACTAGCATTGAAAATTTCAAGGTTTATTTTGACTAGTGTCTGGCTTTCTAATTGACAAGCTAATTAGAAGGGTATGCTAGACTACTTGTCCATACCGAGTTCAGTGTGCAGCTGTCCTGGGGGAAAGACATACAAGTGAACTTGTTGACACTTGAAATTAAGCAGCACTCACCCGAAAAACTGTCATTTCTTCCAGCAGAACTTCTTCTAAATCATGCCAAGTCTCCTTAGGAATTGAAACTACTTTAAGAACGGTTCCAACATCTTTGAAAAAAGTGGAGGAGAAGAGCATAATTTAACTAGATCTAAATAGAGTTTAGAGTTAATGAATGGAATCAGTATTTGACCAGAAAGAACATTTTAATCTCAGCCTTTCTTTTAATTTGTATTTTTGCAGCATTATTAAAATATGTATTCAAATGTATTTCATGTAACTAGATTAACTATAAACATAGCTGTGAAATAAAAAGAATTGAATTTTTAGAAATATAGAAAGTTTTGAAGATGCTTTTATCCTGAACTTGCATAATTAAAAATATGTAATAATCACTAAGTTGGATGCATTACTTTTATTATTTTTAATCTCAATCGTCAGATTTCTCAGAAAAAAAACTAAAAATAATATCAGTTTTGATATTACAAGTTTTTCCACTTTTGTTATGAAATCAAGAACTACTATGAAAATTTAATGTAGATGTCAAATGCAAGGAATGTTGTGAAGCAACAGAAAAAAGTACAGTAGTTAGAGCTTCACAGGCTGCAAACCTTTAGTACTTAGAAAATCCTAAAGACAGCTCAGTGACTATTAAGTGATGAAGGACAATGACCTGATTTCTCAAAATAAACACCTTAGGTTACTTATTACAGTGGGTTTTTTTTTTTCCCTAATAATTGGTTAATCAGTTTTGGTTAGCATATTGATTAATCAAGTTTAGAGTACTAAAGACATTTAAAATTCAGGAGCATAAATCACAAAAACCTGTTAAACTGAATACATTTTATAGAGATGTCAAGCATTATTTATTCTAATTTCTATTGTTAAAATAGAGAAGTTGTTTTAATGACAAGAGCTGTCATTTTCACTCTAAGTTTGTTTAGAAAGACATTGATTTTCCAGTTTTTATAGACATGTTTCTACTCCTTGATAGAACAAAGAACAGGGCTTTATTAAATTAAGAAATAAAATTGACTCTTCAACATTCTAATTATGGTCAGCTGATCAATTATTTTTAGCTTCAATTGCTCATTTTAATCGAATTTAGTGGACTCATTATTTGAGAAGAAAATCTTGCCCATAAAGAATAAGTTACATCAGGAAAATAATTCAGCATATTCATATCATTGATAACCATTTTTAGGGAATCAAGATGATGTGCCATGGGAGATTTAAAAAGATCACTAGGTGTATCCCTTGTAAAGTTAAAAAAAAAGCCCTCTTTTAAGAGGATCCTTCTATGTTTATAGGACCTTAGACTACTCATAACAACAAGGATTAAAGGTAAATTAGGTTAATCTACTCATTGCCTCTGACAGGTCTCCAGTATCCAAACATAACTTTATCTGTGTTCCAGATCAAGTTTTACTGAGTAGTATTTCAAACAATTTCACACAAATTGAATCATATTACTCAACTAGGATCAATACACTATGATGTGCTACTTAGTTAAAAGATAAAATTACTGTAATCAATTTACTTTGCTGACAGATGACCCTGGTCTGTGCTGACCGATAGCCATTCACACCATCAGACATTCAACATGCTCATGAAATTGGTTTCTTTAAGGACAATTTGTGTCCAAGAGGAATTAAAACTCATGATTGGGTTTCTCTGGTCAAATAGCTGGAAGCAAGCTTTTGTTGCACTGACAATAAGTGAGAGACTTCTCAATGTGTTAAAGCCAGAGGTGAAGAAAGAGGCAAGTGTGGCATTAGTGAACAAACTTAATTACTCCATAGAGAGCTCTATTATAAATGATAGACATTAAATGATAAACTAATATTTATTGAAGAGAAATCCTATCATTATATCATTTCTGAAAATATTCATAATCAGAAATTAATATTTAATAAATTCATTAACTTTATCAAACTGAGTCTCAGTGAGATTCTTCTATTTGATTGAGAAACTTTCTCACTCGTAAAAGTAGACTGTAATATATCATTCAGAACCTGACACTGTTACACTTGATAACATAAGTTATTTCACAATTTCATTATAAAACTTTAAGTCTTTACATCACTTACTGCACAGTTGCCATTCCCCTGTAGTTAATGCAATTTTTTCTGTTTCTCTCCAAGGGAAAATAAATGTTATTATACAAGGTTTCAGTGGAGCACTCACTCTGTTTCCCATTGATTTATGTCAGTTAACAATGCTAATGGAAACTAGAAATTTATTACCTTGAAATCTGACCCTAAGTGACAAGTTTCGAATTTGTAACTGGTACTTTCAAAATAGTATTATTAAAGAGAGTAGGGGAAAAATCAAATAATATCTCAAAATAAGAAGGGAATGCTTTCTAAAAATATACCTGCAAAAAGTTTGTTTCTAATCATGGAATTAGTACAAATATGTTGTTAAATTTCTATAGAAATGAATCTAAAGTGTACCTGATGATTCCATAGGTCCATTTTGCTACTGTTCTGATGAAGTGCTATGCTTTGTTTTTTCTCATTTTATGCCAAAAGCACTGAACAAATTTTGTTGTCAGATTTTATCTGCTGGAAGGTTTGCACCCTGTGGTAATTTTAGAGTTCAGATAATTTTGCATAAATTTATTCAGAAACCGTTATTGAATGTCGGGAATTTGTATGGTTTGAGCATTTATTCTAAAAAGCCACTGTCCAGAAAAGAGTTATGAGTCAATTACAGACATCGATTGTTCACCTCATCATTACCTTTACCTGATTACATTTATCAACTTTTGATTGAAAAGGAAATTTAATTTACTATATGTCAACTCGCTTAAAAGATAACACATTATAATGGTAGGATGTTTAGGTTTTCAGTCAGTTATTAGAGGTTAACTGTATCTTGAGAGTGATTATGAAAACTTCCTTCAATTCTTGGGATATTTAATTGGTTAAACTCAGTGGGCTGGAAGAAAATTTAGAGCTGAACTTAAAACACTTACCTGTTCCAATAAACATGACATCATACTGGCCATCTTCTGCATCCACTCTATCCACTACAATTTGTGTAAACTGATAATTCACATCTGTTTTGATCATTATCGGGCGGTTATTAATAGGAAACACCGGATTGTACATGGCTGGGTGACTTCTTGCAAACATTATAACATCATCTGGAAGGTCTTTCGTAGAGTCAAATCCACCAAATGTTTTGCTGGGACACTATTAAGATAAAGAGAAGAATGTCTTTTGATTAAAATATAATGAATAGGATTATAAATTTTATAATGATATATGACCAAAATGGTCTAGGAATCTAAACTTGTGATTAATTTTTTTAAGTTAATGAACCAATAAACTAAAAAAAAAAAAAAAAATTACTCAAATTAGTAGATGTAATATGTACTATATATTTCTTAAATATATCTTACATCTCAGTGGGGTTTAGTTATATCACAATTTCTTACTAAAAATTTCAAATGCATTTAATGAATTCAGTGTATGGGAAGATCTGATGCCTTTACCAGTGGCAACACCATATATTTTATTTATGTGATAGATTAAGTGTTTGAAATAATTAATGGAATATGTTTAAACTACATATAGTTATTAGATTAGAGAAACTCAGAATAATTTTCTTGGATACATTTGATTTTTATTGTATGGCAAATGCTAAAATACAAATAGCAGATATAAACTATTCTTTATTGCTTATTTCTGGCATAACCCTGAAAAAGAACCACAAGAATTACCAAAAGTACTGTCTCTGGAGAGGGGCTGTTCAAAGTGTTTAACAATGTGCATGGCACAGAAACTGACCAATCAGAATGGACCAAGTAGAACAGATGATGGCCATAGAGAGCCAGAAAAGATGCACTGCAGTACACTGGCAAGATATCATCTCTAGCTATAAATGCTTCACATAAGGCAATAAAACAAAAATGAGGAAATTCAGATTTCACTGTCTCTTTTCATTCCACATAATTATGTGGTACAGCATTCTGACTACAATATCTCTAGTCTCTTGCTTTTTGTCTTACAATTAAGTAGTTTCTGCCACTTAATGTAACAGCTTTGGAGTTAAAAAGAATGTAGAGAGGTTCTTACAAGAGGCTTAGAGGAAAAATCAATTGTCTGCACTTACCTTGATATATATATCATTAATAATTCATGAGAAATAAAATAAATAAATAAATCTCTTTTGAAATGAGAAGAATATCTATTTATGGATACACATGTATGTATAGGTGTATATATATATATATATACACACACACACACACACACTAATATAATAGTTAAAGGATTTAGAGAATTATGTTTTAAGTAAATTATAAAATTTTTTAATGTTATAGAAATACCAAAAGCTATATAATTTCTAGAAGAAACAATTAAACATTTTTATGACATTATTTTTATTTTTATTTTTCTACTGCCATTATTTTTATTTTTATTTTTCTACTGCCAAATTTTTGAAATGTGTGACTGAAAGTTAAAGTAAGGGATTTATTTATTTCTTATTTTATCCTATAATTTGTGTCATTCTCTTGCCTTATCAGCCTTTTATTTTTGCATCTAGTACTACTCAGCTATAGGTTTTTCTTGAAAAATAAAGAAAATGCCATTCTACTGACACATTGTTTGAAGATCACTTCTCCAGTAGAGCTGATGAAATGACATATTCTCAACTGCCACCTTTTGGGATTAATGAACTCATTCAAGTAAATTTTAATCATGGAATTAGTTAGATGTTATCTCCTGGCAGCCTTTTTCTAATTCCTAGATTAGGCAATATTTTCTGCCTTCTGCTTCTAGCACTTGGTGCATATTACTGACTTAATTTCCCATGTTATAACAACACTCTGTGAATATTGGGTGAGAACACAAGCTCTAGAACCTAACTGTCTGGATTGAATTCTGGCTCCTCTCTGTTGATCAGAGACTTTATTGGTGAAATGGTAGCTGTAACTAGGCCTTTGCGTAGAATATGTATATATGCAATAAATATAAAATGATATAGATATAGTGATAGATATCTTAGAACAGGGTCCAACACACCATAATTTCTAATTACTATTATTAATTCTAAAAATATTTTACACATTTTTCAGATCAAAAACTTGGTAACTCTAAATAGTAACACAATATCTAGCTCCTTGAAGGAATTCCACCAAGTTTGTTGAAGTAAACCTAGAGAGTCAGCTTATATTCAGAATACAGTGGCATTAATTAGCCATAGAGATATGAACAACCATAGAGATATAAAACTGTCTACCAACAAAATAAAAAACAGTTTACCATTAAGAAAAGGGATATGTTGTGCTTTTTATAAAACCCATTGGACTTCATATGATCAATAGATATTCTATCTTGTTCATTTATTCTTCTGAAAGCCTATTAGTTTTTGTTTTTGTTTTTGTTTTTGTTTTAATCTACAAAACCAGAAGTAATATTTGAAAAATGCAAAATTTTGAATTTGTTCATAAATAAGTTTAGTAAAACAGAAAAAAAAAA
>NW_011888785.1:22538222-22546629 GCF_000151845.1 Pteropus vampyrus | reverse complement strand
AGGTCACTAATTATCAGAGAAATGCAAATTAAAACCACAATGAGATATCACCTCACACCTGTCAGAATGGCTATCATCAATAAATCAACAAACAAGTATTGGCGATGTGAAGAAACGGGCACTCTCATATACTCTTGGTGGGATTGCCAATTGGTACAGCCACTATGGAAAAGAGTCTGGAATTTTCTCAAAAAATTAAAAATGGATATACCTTTTGACCCAGCAATCACATTTCTAGGTATTTGCCCAAAGAAAATCAAAACAATAATCACAAAGATCTATGCACCCCTATGTTCATGGCAGCACAGTTTACAATAGTCAAGATATGGAGGCAACCTAAATGCCCATCAACAGACGATTGGATAAAGAAGTTTTGATTCATATATACAATGGAATATTACTTGGCCATTAAAAAAATGAAATCCTACCATTTGCAATGACATGAATGGACTTAGAAGTTATTATGCTGAGTGAAATAAGTCAGTGAAAGATAAATGCCATATAAATTAATTTATATGTGGAATCTAAGGTACAAAAAAAAGAAAAATCAAAAACAGACACACGGATATAGAGGACAATCTGGTGATGGCCAGAGGGGAGGAGTTTAGGGTCTGGAAGAAAGGGGTGAGGGTTAAAGAAGTACACATCAGTAGCTGATAGATGGTTATGGGAATGGGGAGCAGGGCATAGGGAATACAGTCAGCAGTAAAGTAATGGCTAGGTGTAGAGCCAGAGGAGAGAAAAACTACTCAGGGGAATCATTTTATAAACTATATAAATGTCTAACCAATGTACTGCATACTTGAAACTAATAATGAAATTAAAAATTTTAAAAAAAGCATCTATGTCTAAGAAAATCATACAAAACATAACTTGCTTTGCAGAATAGAAAACTGAAGTGAAAGAAAAATAATGGTTAGACTTCAAATATAAGTTTTTTCATCATATGAAATTATTTCTTTAAATATTCTTAGCATTTAAAAATGTACTTAACTGGATTCTGTCCAAATATTGTATTACCTCTGATATAATACTGATAATTTCACTCATTTTCTACCACACTGAAGTCTTTCCTTTTTTAATCCCTACTTTAAATTGCAGATCCAGAGCTGATTTTATTTTTAATTCTGTCCAAATTTTATAAGCCTGAATGTGCCCGGGGTTGCTGGAGGGAAAAGGGAAAGATTGGCGATAGTAGACAGAGTCTGATAAAATATCTAGGTCCTGTTCACATTATGCAATTTTTTTTCACATGTCTTCTCTCCCTACTTCAAGGATGTGTTCTATTCATGGGAAGATAATATCAACTAAAAAAATTGTTTTTCTCCTATTTAATATGTACTCTTTGAGCCTTCTTTAAGATCAGGAAAAAACAAGACTAGGTGTGCCCTAAGAGTTTCGACTTTCCATGAAGGCCATTTTCACTATATTTCACTCAGAAAAGAAAATAAACAAGGTTTCTATTTCTCAAAAATTATAGGTATTAATAACTGGCAAGCACTGAACTTAAACACTGATGTTTGTAAATAACATATGTATAAATATGCAATTCCATGGTATCACAGAAGATGTTTGCTTTGCTTTCATTTATAGTCTTAGAATTTTGTTTTACATTATGCGTGTTTAATATCTGTTTTTAGCTGCTTTTAAAACTTTCAGCAGTAATTTATTCATTTTATATTTTAAACACCTAGGCCACTTACAGTTCCAGGTCGTGGGTAGGGGACTCTTCCTTGATAAGGCACCCACTGATAGTTGGGACCATCCCTGTGAGCATATGGACCAAGGAACACTCTTCTCACATCGCTCATGCTATACATACACACAGCTGACCCTTTGAAAATGTTACTAAAAAAGAGAGATAAAACAAAAACAGATTTTCATCTTTACACCATGGCAAGAGAACTGTTGATACTGAGTTCTTAAATTTCAGATATCAATTATCAAATCTAGAACACAAATTCTTAGCAGTCGCAATGAATGTCTGAGACTTTTTTAGTCACATATTTTAACAGTACACAAGAGAATAAATTGTAATTCTTGAAAATAGAAGGCATGGATGAAAACTGTATTTATTTATAGAATATATATATTCATATCATACTTAACTTTGATAGAAGAAACATATATATTTATGATCTCCTAAAAAGTAATGTTTTATTTTGATATCAATAAAAATAAAAATATAAACTTTGGTGATATTCAAGTCTCATTAATGAAACCAGGGGAATTTTAAATAGGCAAGAATGTTTAAGAACTCATTTTATAAGCTGAAACTGGTACAGAAAATACTCAACGTCAATGGTTTGTTACATTATATTATTATTAACTCCCAAAACATCATAAACATTAGATCAAGTAATTTCCGTGAAGGTATTTAAAATCTTCTCTTCCCAATATAGAAAATCATTTTAAGTTAGTAGTTATTACACCCTAGTCAAAGTGGGGCATTACAGCAATTATCCCCATCATTTTTCTAGACAAGAATCAGATAATTGAAGCAAACTGGAAGTTTGCCATGAGCTGCCACAATTATCCATTTTATTTTTTGCTTATGTAAATACAGCTTGAGGAATGCATTTATACAAGGATATAAAACAGTTGTACACATTTTAAATACAGAATGCTTATCTTTTAACCAATCTTTCCCCATAGAAAATTACATATAAATCAGACCAAATGAAAAACATATGTTCATAAGAGTTTTTTTATTGGGAACTGCAGTATGTAGATAATGCCTAGCAGAGTGCAAGCTTCATAAGGGAAGGAACTAAGCCTGGTTTCTTTTCAGTAACTTCAGTTACACATTGCATGGTACCTGACAAAGTCAATCTCAGTAAATAGTTATAGGATTTCATAACAATATATTTGTAACAGAATAGCAAATTAATACATATTTGATACATCACAGTTTGTAATGTTTATACATCCCTTTTCCATTGTTATATACTTTACTTATCTACTGACAAAATCAGTCATCATTAAAAGACTTGCTTATGATTTATGGTTGTTAAAACTAACTCATGTATAGTGCCAGATGGATATTAGAATAATTGGGGGATCACTTCGTAAATTATATAAATGTCTAACCACTATGCTGTATGCCTGAAACTAATATAAAATAATACTGAAGGTCAACTATAATTAAAAAACAAAAAATTAAAATTAAAAAAAAAATAAAAGAGAAAGGCTAACTCATATATAGACATTCATCTCACTGAAGTAGAGAGAAGAAATTATTTCACCCATTATGTCAATGATTTTCAAAGTGTGTTTCCTAGACCAAAGCATGGGTATCATCTGGGAATTTGTAAGAAATTCAAATTCTTAAAGCTTGCCCTATTCCGACTGAATCAGAAACTCTGGGAGCAGGGCCAACCAATCTGTATTTTAACATGCTCTCCAGGTGATTTGATGCTCAATTGTGATCATTTATAGGTATTGAGGAAGTAGAAGAAATAAATTAAAATATGTTTAATTTGAACTGTTCACATTCTTTAGCTGTCATTCTGTTTTTATACCAAAGGGGAAAAATATTTAGGTATGGGAAACTGCAAATAGTTTTAGTAATATGAGTTTCTTAAATTTGTCAATTTTTAAAATTATTAAGTAAAAATCAACTTATAATGGTTTTAATATTTAAAGAATAAATCAGTGTTGGACATTGCATTTTATCTTTATCTCTATGCTATCGCAGTCCCTTGTAGCACTTTACCTGACTTTTGATTTTAAATTATTTTTCTTTTAAACATTTTATCCATATACGTATATCCTTATTTATGTGCATGTAAATATATGTTTCCTTTAACAGTTCCAAGTAATGTAAAATTTATACAGAATGTAACAGTCAGGAGATGATTGCTGCTTGATTTACAGCAGAGCCTTGGGAGTTGTGGGGACTGGGGAAAGGAAAGGAGCAAAAGGGAAAGGAGAAGGGTGAGGAGAGGGAAAAGGAGGAGAGAAGGAAGGGGAGGGAGAGAGTGAGGAAAGAAGAGGGGATGAAGAAGAAGAGGAGAGGAGATAGGAGAGGGGAGATAAAAAGTTTTGTCGCTCTCAGTTTATATCACTATAAACTTATCAAAACTCAGATTTCCCTTTTTATAATATTCTACATTTCACTCAAAGTTTTTAAGTCAAAGTTATACATAGGATATGCTATACATTTTCTACCATTTTCTTATAGTGATGATATTCGTTGCTAAAATTTATTTAGGAAAAATTAAAAAAAAAACCTTTTTAGGTCTAACTTATTTCAGTCATCCAAGAATGCATGACATCTCAAAGGTTAAGTCAACACTGTTGTTTCAAAAATATATTTTCACAAATCATAGATACTTAGAAAGCATCTGAATGACATGGAGTTTCTATGATAATAAGATAGTAAAAAGTTTTTTACCTGGAAGTTGTAAACACTCCATATACAATTGGATTTTTAGGATCTTTAGAATTCATTAGGAATACATCCTCTGTTTGAAAACAAAATTGAGAAAAGTTGCATTTTTTATGATTACGGCAAAGACTGAACAAATATCCTCTGTAAAACATCATCAGCTACTTACGCAATTCGTCAAAATGAGTGTCAATGCCATTTGGACCTGGCACTGAGCAAATCAGACGAGCTTTGAGGAATGTTGTCCATTTATTTACCAGACTTCTGTGTCCTCCAAAGTCATTCTGAAAGGAGAGAACCCCAGTTTTAGGAACTGTGCATCCAAATGATAATTTCAAATATTTCTCTTATTTTGAGATAGATACAAAATATAATTCCTCATATTTCAAAATGAGGAATAAGGAATTTTAAATGGATAGATACAAATATTTATAATTTTTTATTACATTGTTGATCAAATCTATTCACTGAAATGTTATTCAAGGAAAAACTTACACTGAATTTCCCTTAGTATTAAAATGTCACTTTACTTTTTTCATTCTATTACCACTCTGCAGTGAACAATCTTTACTCGTGTTTGTTTTAATTTGGTTTCAATCTGTCTCTCCTACATATGCATTTCTTGAGACCTTACTCACTTAAGTAGGCTGGTCCCCAGTAGTGAACACACTGGCACATAGTAGACACTTACTAGGTATGTCCTGAATAGAAGAATAAATGCATATCCCATAATCCATGCTGAAAATATGTTACAAACAAAATTATACTAATATCAGATATTTTATAAGTTTAAACAATTTAAGTAATGCCAATTTTACAAATAGCATGTTGAAAATATTTGCATAACCTTAATAAAGGAAATTTATTCCAGTGAAACATTTTTGAAGAGACCCTTAAAAACTAAAATACTAATTTATATTTTGTTTATGTTATTTTATATACTATAAATAATTTTTTAACCTTTTTAAGTAGTGCTTTTAAATATGATCTATGTTTTGTGAAGGAAAGATTCTCATATACTTCATGTTATTTGTATGTTTGCAGATTGTTAAAACTTTTAATTTTCCAGTAAGTCAGTATACTAGAGATAAATAATTAGATCATGATTGGGGTAGCAAAGAGTCTAATTCCTTCCCACCCCAAAAACAGAGATTTTTTAAATTTCATATCTTCTTAAAAAGGAAGAAATATATTTTAAGATAATTATTGGATCTGACTTTATGATTTTCTTGAAATGAAAGATGCTTTAATATAGAACAACAATTGGCCTTATTCATATTGCATATATATTGTAGATGAAAAAATAGTACTGTTATTATATCTTCACATATGGAAACTAATTAATCCATATTTATTGAGCAATTTTTACTCTAAAATTATAATGCAATATTATAATCGATTTTACGCCACAAAGTAAATGAATTACTCAGATAAAGTTCAGAGCTTCAACATTATGTGTGTGTTGTGTACATGTATATAGGATGCTATAATAATTAATTTATAAAAAGCATTAGTTTTCTACTTATATTAATATTAGTTATCCTAACAACAAATATTCATTCAAAATTTACACATTATAGAAAAGTGTGCTAGGTCTGAGAATACAAGTTTCTCAGGCAATGCAAAAAAAAAATATTTCTCTAGATTTTTGCACTAAAATCATTTAATGTAATTATAAAGTAATGCCTCTAACCTCTCTCTACCTGCATGTTTGACTATGAAGAGTTACTCATAAGCAACTGTAATATGTTTTCAATCATTTTTTGCCATTTAACTATTATTTATAGGAATCAGTCCACTCTTTTCACCAGATCTTCATTAAATTAGAAAATAGGTGGAAATAAAAAGAAATAAAATAGCAATTGGACAAAATCACTCAAGTTTTTTTCTTTACTTTACCTTGCATATCTGACCTATTCTAGCATGAGTGGCTTTTCCAGTGTGTTCTCCATCTATTGCATTTTCACGGAAGAAAAAATATACTTTATCATCTTCAGGGTTATCACTCTCTGGGATGAGGTGGGCACTAATAAACCTTGGATCTGAAAGATAAATGATAGGATGTATATTAATTCATAGTTGAATAAATAATAACATTCATTACATTCCATTTTCACTTTCTCTTAATTCTTATTCAATATATTTCAAGATCTAACTTTTCCTAATTCACTTTTTAACTACTTTTGAACCACTCTTTATGCATTTTAAAGTATGTTATGAATCACCTTATATCTCATAAAAATATTCATTAATTTTTTCAGAAAGTTAGAAGTAAGTGCAGAAATCCTCAGAGTGACCAAATAGTGCAGCGTTTCTAAATATTAAGATATGTTGCAAATTGTAAGTGCTATTGAATGTTACTTTTTGCTGTCACCATTGTTATTCTTCCTTTCAAGCATAAACATAGTTTAAATCAAACTACTAATTAATCTATTGCAATTTCCAGCAAAAACTGGGTGAGAGAGGGGAGATGAGATCCACATAAAACAACAACAAAAAAACCCAAATCCTCTCATGCTGTTCCCCATCTCAGTAAATGACAAAGTCATTCACTAGTACTCATGCCAAAAACTCTGGAGCCACCCTTGAGTTCTCTCTGGCTCTCACATCTCACCTTCTGTCTACCAACACATCCTTATTTATCACCACTTCTTACCATATGCATTATGACCAACCTCTCCCAGACTGCCATTGCCAACGATAGACTCCTAATAGTCTCCTAAATTTTATCTTATCAACCTCGGACTATTTCCCTACACAACAACCAGAGTAAACCTCTGATATGTCACTTCCCTCTCTATATTCCCCTATATATTTCCAAATCACTCACAATAAAATATTAATTCTTCCAGTGACCAGAGCCATTTATGATCTGATCCCTGCTTCTTTACATGCCTTTTCTTCTACATATCCTTACTTCCCTAACTTATTCCTAGATAGCCGTACCAGCCCCAATCTCATTTTCAAACAAGTCAAGAACTCTCAATCCTGCCCCAGGTCCTTCCTCCCTGTGAAACTTTCTGCCCTCATATATCTATAGTCTGAATTCCTACTTTTATTCAGGTTTTTGTTCAAATATCACATTGTTAAAGAGATCTTTGTTGACTATTCTATTTAAAGCACTAAAATCCTTACTTCAGGCCAACCCTTATTTATTTTCATACATTATTTGTCTTCTTAACCTTACTGATCACCTGCTGTGATGCATCTCTCTCTCTCTCTTTCTCGGTCCTTCTCTATGCATTTAATCTTCATTTGCTTATTATCGTCTCCTTCCCCACCTCGATGGTATATTAGTTCCATGAGAACAAAAACTCAGCATGTTTTTTTGATGCTATGATCCTAGAGTTTAAAACATAGTGAGCATTCAATGAATATCTTTGCAAGGAGGAAAGGAAACAGGAAAAAGTGAAACTGCCTAGATTATGCATAAGGCATATCAGCAGTGTTTAGGGCTCTACTTCAAAAATTACTTTTGTAAATACTTGGATTGATAACTTTGTGGTTTATACAAACTATAAAAACATATACTAGCTTCATGACTTTAACAAGTAATATACTGGGAAGGTAAGTTTATCTCACTGAAAGCACTTAGGACATTGCAGATATTTACATTCTTACAGTAATCTGCCTTTAGTCCTATGGCATATTATGTTATCAAGTTAATGATGAAATATATACACACAGTTCAGCACCATACTTCAGAGACCAAGAAAGAGTTCAGAATCCTGAAACTAGATTTATCCATGTTATTTAGTCTTAATCTTTACACCTGTGAATAATCATCATTATCTTTTTCCATGATTGTAACCTTCTTTTAACATTTGCTCTGGGACCATGCACTTAATATATTTTGCAGGGCTACACTCCACTAACTTTCTTAGGCAAATTATAAACTCTGTAAGTAATATAAAACATATGAAATACTACTTATTCACATTTAAAGTTTAGTATTCCAGTGGAATAAGATTAGAAGAATAACTTAAAATTTGGAATCACTTAGCATGAAAATTTTTT
>NW_011888785.1:22531519-22538152 GCF_000151845.1 Pteropus vampyrus | reverse complement strand
TATATACATATATATGTCTCATGAGGAATAATTAGAAAAATAATTAAGGTGGCATTGTAGGAATTATTATGTTACAAGCCAAAGAATTATTATGCCATTGACGAAGTTAGGCTTCTAGAAATGCAGCGTGTGTGTAAAAGAACTCAATTCAATCACTTGAAACTTTTGTGACCTTTTGACAAGACTCTTACTTCTCAGATCTCGGATGCCTAATTTTCAAATCATGTTTATTTCAAATTGAATTTGATTCATCTCGTCTATTGTAAATAGTTTATATAGAAACAAATATTTTACACTTAAAAAAACTTGGTAAATTTTAATAAATGTATTATATTTTATCATTATGATGATACTGAAAGAAATCACATACTAAGTTTGGGGGATCTCATTATAATACAGCTACAGAATTAAAATAAAAAATAATATATTCTTCTGCTTTAACAATGGAGCAATGGAGGACAAGCTAGTTTAATATTACCTCCTGAATTGAATAACTCAAAGAATTTCAAATAATTCAAATCCAGTTATCTTTTATTTGATCACAAATACATGTGAGACACCATGTAGAAAACAAAATGAATAATATACAGCCCTTGTTCTCAGAAAGCTACAATGTAGCAAAAGCGATGTTAGAAGGACAAAAATGACAGCAAAGCAAACACTAATTTACATGTATAAATATTCTCTTAGCTTGGTGTTTGGGTATGAGAGAAGGCACTAACAAGCATAATGTTTCCCTGTCTAAAATATGTGAGTATAACTATCACCTTACAAATGTAGACTCTAGTGGGAAATAATTCAAGCATTTATCAAGTACATTCATTGCTGAAAGGGTCTTCAATCTTAAACTCTCCTTCAATATCTGATGCTACAGAAATGGAGGATATTTTAGGTGAATTAACAGTTTGATATAGCTTTAGATACAGCCAAAATAATAAAATTATACATAGAAAACAAAAGTCAAATTTATTAAAATAGAAAAAAAGAATATCAAAGAAAAGCAATGCCAACTTAGCATAACTTGTCTTCAAAAAAAATTAGATTATACCTTATACCTTATACTGAGAAAATATCCATTCTTATTTCAAAATAAAATAGGTCTCTAGTTGATCCCTTCTAAAAAATTTTTAAAATCTATTTGTCTGCTAATATTTCAAATTTAGAAATTCTTCTCTTTGGTCAACACCTCTCCTCACTACTAATTTTCTACTTCTTTACTACCCCCAAAATTTTGCTTTCCCTTTCCTTGTGATATTGTGTTCTCTTACCTCGTCTCTTATTCTCTCAGTGTATTCCTCTCCTCATTGGTGAATTTCCCTCTTTATCCAATCAGAACATGGGAATCAATCATTCTAATTGTCTTCCTTACCATCCTAGAAACCTCTTGGTTTCTTGCCTTACAAAACCCAAGAACTTTCTTCCCTTTGCTCCTATAACTAAACAAGGATGAAAAAAAGATCATATAATCATAGTAAGTGAATGTGTTATAAATTCAAGCTATTTATCTAAATAAGAACTCTGGTATCTCTAGGGAATTATTTTACTTTCGATAGATTTATTATCAATAACTTTTTAAAATCATTCTGATTGTCTTCAAACCAACTAATGTACTACTGTCTCTCACTTTACTTTCCAAAGATGGACTTGATATTTGCTATGTTGTTAAGACCAAGACCATTTAGTGAGAACTTCTTCCTTTTCTTTTCTTTACACTGTACTCCTCAATTTTTCTTTTCTTCCTTTCTTTGGAGAAATGGTTTATCTTCATTCAAGTCTAAGGCCTCTCTCTATTTGCTCTCAGTCCAATAATCTACAGAATACTGTTCTAATAGCAATCTTTATTCTTCATGCCGTTGCTAACCATTTTTATTTTAACTTATGAAACATTTCCTGAGCACTCACTCTGTGCTCTGGAATGTAGAAGATTAGGAGATATTATAGTGAAAACTGTTACTGTCTGTGAGAGAATACCAACAATTAAACTGCACACACACACACACACACACACACACACACACACACGCACGCACACACAATAAGAGTTTGGAAAGAATTCAGTGGGGAATAGAAGGGGCAATTAATCTTGCCTTGAAGGAATTAAGGAAGGTTTTTCTCAGAAGATATGGCATATATTTCAAGACTCGAAGAATAACCAGGAGTGTTCCAGGTAGGAGGAACACATGTACAGTCACAGAAACAGAGAATGTTGTGCACACTGAGAATGGTCAGTGAAGACAGAAGCAGTTAGAGATGATGAGAGAAAGTTAAGCAGAGGCCAGAATGGAAAGAAAGTGTTGCTCAGGAATTTATTGTACTAATGGCTATGAGGGAAACCATTAACGTGTTTAAAACCTAGTAATGCAGTTATCATATATTTATTTTAAGAACATCATTATCGTTGCTGTAGAGAAAAAAGTTATAGTGAGACACAAATGAAGGCAGAAAGACCAGTCCATAGGCTGGTGAGAAATGATGGTGATCTTGACCTGTATAAAGAAGGAGATATATGTAGAGATTATTTGAAAGCAGAATTGATGGATAACGTTCACTGATAATATGCTGAATTTAAAGAGTAGTGAGAAAAATCATGGAAAAATTAAACAAATCTGATTTAAGCAACAAGTTAGATAGGAATCATTTACTGAGATAGGAGACACTTGAGGAAGGATAGATATGAGAGTAGAGAAGAAAGATGAGCTCAAAATTAAAAAATTTTGACTAAAATTTTCTACCTAGACATCTCACTGAAACTTTTATTCATCATACTAGGCAAAGAACTTACTAGCTTCTCTTTTATAACTGCTTCTGCTCCTACCTTTCTGTTTTGGTTAATCTCAACATCAATGCCTAGATATAATATTGTATTTAACCTTAAATTGCCTCCATCTCCTGCAGGACTTCTGCTTTGTACTCTAAATTTATTATCAAACTTATTCCTGTTATCATTTTCACTCCCTTTCCCTGTTTTATGGTCTTAATGTTGCCAGCACAATTCATGTTAATTTACAGTTATATTTTTGGAATCATCTAACTTGTCTTCTACACATATTATCTATTTCTTCTAAGTCATCCATACAGTGTTAAAGAAATAAGTATAAACGCATTTATTTATATTTTCTAAAACAGATTTTAGATGTTATAAGATATGACAAAGCAGCATAAATTAAGATGTGCCAGCAGAAAGAAAAATAAGGCTGTTATTACTCTAAGCCAGAAAGCAGACTAAAAGCAGTTACTACATTCATCAATATACATACTCAAGAAGGGCCAGGATATCAGCTCCAAGATTTCCAGCACAAAAGGAAGATGGGAAACCTTG
This sequence comes from Pteropus vampyrus, assembly GCF_000151845.1. Classification (NCBI taxonomy): domain Eukaryota; kingdom Metazoa; phylum Chordata; class Mammalia; order Chiroptera; family Pteropodidae; genus Pteropus; species Pteropus vampyrus. The sequence goes on along the minus strand of NW_011888785.1, from coordinate 22,534,833 downwards.
TCAGTTGTGTTATTCATAGTGTCTCTAATACAGAAAATAAACTAGGAGCAATCAGTGTCATCCAATCAGTATCACAAATGAATCTTGACTTATCCTTCCAGCAAAACTAACCACTGTGTCCTCGTTAAGTCCCTAATAAACCTGCTTACCATTCTAGAAAACACCATCTCTACTATCTTCATAAGCATGTAGTTTATATAACACAAAAGAAAGTTTGCTTCTACCTCTCATAACATTAATTGTTTTTCTGTTATCCTTATTTTCATTTTTGTTATGACAGGCATTTGTCCTATATTCCTCCCTCTCTTGCATTCAGCTTCTACATATAACCAAGTATTCCCCTAAGCACATTTGAATCTGTCCCACTGTAACTACCCAAATGTAGGCCCTTATCTCTTCTCTCCTGGCAGTCATATGCAAACTGTTTTTCCTTCCTCTGGCTTCACCTTCTCTTAACCATCTTGTACTGTCTATCACCTTTTAAAACACAAACCATTCCCTGGCACCTGGTGCGTATTCCTCAATTAGAATCCATAAAACTATTTTAATCACTTGTCTTCTTCCTCCTTTCTCCTTGAAAGCAGATCTTATTTTTCCCTATTTCTTCCATGCTGAGCATAATTTCTGAAAGAAAGCATTGCTCCTAAGAAGTAAATGAATTAACATCCCCTAAACTGAAATGTGTAGTTTTTTTTTTTTTTATTCTGTGACTTTTTTCCCCTAAATTTATTTTTCAATTACAGTTGACATATAATATTATATTAGTTTTAGGTGCACAACATAGTGATTAGACATTTATATAACTCACAAAGTGATTCCCCCAATAAGTCTAGTACCCATCTGACACCATACATAGTGATTACAATACTACTGACTATATTCCCTATGCTGTACTTTACATCCACATAACTATTTTTATAACTGGCAATTTGTATAGTATTTTTTCTTAAGAAAGAATCTCATTTTTTTTGCTTTTTGGCATAGTTTATTAAAGCTTCTGGGATGAATAGAGCTCGCCATAAGCTCAACAATGTTTAGGTTTCTGGTTAAAGAAATGCTTAGACGTGTTTCTTTAAATTGCAATTAGTTTTAAGAGTTATTACACAATAGCAGATTGTCAAGCATTCTTCTGAAATTTTATAAATGTTCTTTTAACCTCAAAGAAGTTTTTCTTTTCTTGATCATATCCTTTTGTTTTAGACAATTAATCAGTAAAATTAATTATCTGTTTGCTATTTTTTCAAAATTAGATTCCATCAACAAAAATAAAGTAACAGAAAGCATGTTTCTCCATTTTATGAAGGGAAAAACAATGCATATGTTGGAGGTCAGAGATTAGCATTGTCCTGAAAAACTACTACAAGCAATTCAATAACTTGCCTTGTCATCCAAAACTCCCTATGAAAATGTTTTACTAAAATTCCTTCAGATTGACCTACTTGATTCGTTCTCCTTAGGAACCTAAGAAATTTCATGGTATTCACAAAGGAAGCTATTTTTCTTCCATTTACTCCCACTGAATGGCGAGCTAAAATGAAAAAACCCAAGCCCACTTGTTCCTTTATCTTTTAAAGTTATGTCTGCAGACTATTAAAGTAGAAAATGCTTGTTTCCAGTCTCTAGATACATATTCCTGATTTCAATGTGGCCAAGTTATTGAAAATAATAGATATACATATATAAATATTTTCATAATATAAACAGTTACAATGCCCCTAGGTACCTTGCCACATTGCAATATTCTCTACTCTGTAAAATTCACAAAATTCCAAGTGACAATAATTTAACAAAATCTTTGAGCTTATTCAATTTGAAAATGTTTCTTGCGATGTGAAGCAGGAAGTCAATGTGGATGTATAGTCAAAGCTGAACATCAAAAGAAAGTGGCAAAATCCATTTAAGCAAGATCAAAGCGCATTAATCTCACCAGCACAAAACTGCAATGTAAACACTGTGAAAGGTAAATAGAGTTGGAAAGGATTCTCTCATCTGGATAGCTTAAATGGTATGCCTTTGGGCAAGAAACTTTGTCTTTACAGGTACTGTCGTACTTTTGCAATGCCCTGAACACATGGTAGAAGCTGAACAAATAATCATACTGTTATTAATCTTGCTATCATGTGAAGCATGGAATCTTTAGTCATGATAATAGCAATAAACACTGAGTAAATACACTTCTCTTTTCTTTCCCCCTTTATCTCCTTTACCACCCCCTTGACATTCTTCCCCGCCTCATCCCACAGATGGCATTTCTTGCAAAATTCACGTTTGGGCACCACCTGCCACTTGTAACAGTACCACTCTGTTGAAATATTTTTAGCAGCTGCAAATTAAACTGTCCTTCAGGTGCAATCTCACACTTAATGAAAATGACACCTTGGCATAGGACAGGAGGCTGCCTTTATGATTCATTTGGCAACCTGAGCTTATTTAAATAATGAACACATTTTGCTGCTCTCAGCCTTAGGATCAATCTGAATCTTTAGTACAGCAGCAACATTTTGACCAGCATTTGGCTGGAGCTATCCCTTCCACAAACAAACCCCCAAATAACAAAAATGTAAAACTAAAATTGCAGATTTTTTTCTTCTGAAAATGAATTAAATTTACAGGATGATTAGTTAAGGCTTTTGAAGTCTCTATCAATTTAAAAGTTAGGACACATATTGGTTTTCTAAGATATAAATTATACATAGTTCATTAGAATAGAGGATGGAATTAATGATTATAAACTCTCTTGTGCAACTGCTACACAGACTAGTTAGTTTCACACTGTGAAACAGTCAATACACTTGGAAGCATGTTAAGAGGAACATAAACCCACGGTAAAAACAACCCAAATTACCTGTCTCTGGATCATTTGTGACACCATTTATGAGAGCAAAAGAAAAGCTTGAAAATTTATATAGTTAATAAAATATAAATACATACTCTTATTTTCTTCACACTAAAGGTGATCCTACTGATGTTTTGACTATTTATGAAAGAAAATTCTTATTAAATATATATCTTCAATTACCAAAAAATTATTCCTTCACTGTACATATATAAAAACTATTTTGTGAAAGCAGTCAGAAAACTGAGTAGAAATTAAATCTTTTTCCACTAGATTTGTAATTTCAAAAAATTAATCGTGTCAACTAGTCTCAGTTTCCTTATCTGTCAGAAAATACGTATCTGAGAGGTACTTGGAGAATTGCATTAAAGAATATACATACATCTACATCTACAGACATACGTTTTCCTTCTTTCCTTCTTCCTTCCTCCCTCTCTCCCTCCCTGCCTTCTTTCTTTTTTCTTTTCTTTTCTTTTCT
>NW_011888785.1:22520013-22531094 GCF_000151845.1 Pteropus vampyrus | reverse complement strand
AGAACAAATTTAAATTAAGTGAATTGTAAAATTCTATTTTAAAAAATTAAAAAAAAATATTTCCAATATCACAGCTTCAGGCTTCGAAATACATCCAAGCTAACTGGTAGGGAAATTGGTGATGGGGAAAAATTAGCACTAGACGACCGCCAGCACACCAGGATGACAGCCACTGTGACTGGTTTCTTCCTGTTTCAGCTTTGCTGCAACATAAGGGGAAAAAAAGTGTCTAAAATCAAAAGTCCATGAATGGGAACTTCCAGCACATTGGATATGTAGGGAATGCAGCATAAGGTCATCTCACATTCTTAGCTAACAGCCTAAGCAGAGTAGATAGATCATTTTTGACTGTGGAATAGAAAAACTTCTGGCTGCCAAGGAACAGGCCTGGAAAAACTTTTGATGCTTAGCTGGCTGGAAAACTATGAACAGCCTAAGGGATCGTTTAACCCACAGAAAGGTTCGAGGTGAGTCACATCAGGAAGGAGAGAAGGGCTGATTAAGATGGAAGAGAAGCATGAATGGTAAGTGAAAATAATAAGTACTATTTATTGTGCTCCCTTTCATGTACTTTTTATACATCATTTTATCCCACCCTCATCCCAGGAAGAAACCCTGAAAAGAAGACCCAGCGAATGCCCCAAGAGCAAACTAGTACACAAATGAGAGTTAAGTTCTTCTAACTGCATTATGCAGCAGCAAATATTTGCACCTACATATTTTGTACTGTATCTCTAAGCTGCATATGCTTATATTCATAATTTGGTCTTTTTGTTTATTATTTTAATAAGGAAGTCAGTTTTTAACATTTATAAAAAAATAATGGAAAAGCTTGCTATTTTCAAACCACTACAGAGTAAGATTATTTGAACTAAACGGTGATATTCAAATCAAACTTTCCACAGTTTCTCTCAACTGAAAGCAAATCATTGAAGAGGAAGTAAAAAGCCTTTGGGATATTGGACTTATAAGAAGAAACATACAAAGTGATCACAAACATTGCTGTGGAGTGTGATGCCTCCAACTCTATATATCAAACCAAATTAACGACCTTATGGTGTTCCTTATTTAATCTCGCAGTCGAAGAGAAAACATTTTTCCACTTTCATCTTTTCAGTTTTATTTCCCATATCTACTTAGTTGGCACTTCCTACCAATTCTTCCTCTAATAAATTGTTGAGTGTAATTTTTCCTTTATTTATTTTGTCCTAATTAAAGTTCTCTCATCTTTCTCCTAAAGTATTGGTTTGTCTTAAAAGAGCCACCTGCTTTAAATCATTCCTCCCGATCAAGACTTCACAATTTTGCCACTGGGAAATTTTAAATACACACTCAATTTTATTGATATTTTTCCAAAGGCTAAATAATTTATTTATTTAATATCTTTTCAGTTGGTATACAATAATACATTAATTTCAAGTGTACAATATGGTGATTTGACATTTATAAATTCAAACTCCTTTAAAAAGTATTCAAGGTCTTCACTTCCAGCCCCCGTATTTAATTCTAGGCTCACCTCTTGTATTTCCTCATGAATCCTCCATCTTGTCACTTTCAAGCTCTAGAACTTTCATTCTTAAATGTCTTTACTTATGGAAATCTCTATGAAGAATCATGCCAATTTATCAAGACCTTTTTCAAATACCTTCCAAAAATATTTCCTTTAAATTCTTGAGGTAGAAACTTGTTTTCTGGGTTTCTATAATATTTTGTTTATATTTCAATTAGAGTAGATATACCTCCCCACCTGCCCTAGATTATTCTTTATAGTGATACAGTATTTCTTCACAAGTTCTCTTGAGGCAGGGTTTTGTCATTCATCTTAGAATGCTCTCTACTTAGATAGTATATTTCACTTTAAGACACTGCTAACTTGTATTCAAGTGAACAATATTCTATTTATACTTTGTCTTATGATTTGTAAACTGCTTTCACATAGATAATGGTAGTGTAACTGCTCAGAGGCTAAGGGGCTGTCACGGTATTCAGCTTAGCTCTACTAATTATTACCTGTGTGACTGTAAGCAAATTATTTAACATATCTGTGTCTAATGTTTTCATCATAAGGTGAGAATATGGTGATATTATAAGGATCAAATGACAATGGAGTTAATACACATAGACTTAAAACAACATGCTATCATGAAATATGAACTGTCTTTATTGTTAATGTATGGTTGATTACCTCTGCTTTATTGTTTAACCTTGTACTGTTCACCAGAAATCACTTAAGTCAACAAAAAACAAATATCCTTTTTAAAAATAGGAGTTGAAAATAAAAAGCAGAAACAAAGAGCAAATTGAGAGCTCCTTTTTTGTATCGGAAAGCCATAATGAAAGAAGATCAAAATGAGTCAGGAACTAAAAAGAGCGGCAGCAATATTGTTCTCTATACGGACTTAGACAAAGACACACGGGTTTAAAAGATTCAAGAAGAGGCTTCGCTCTCAATGCTGGAGCATGAATAGCTATAGTCTCAGTTAAGCAAAAATAAATGTGCTGTGACATTTATAGGAGTTTCTTTGAATTCTCTGTCAACAAATTAATTTATATCATAATTGTACTGAGCACCTTTGCAATATCTAAAATTAATATTTTTTTTAATTTTAAATTTTTTTAATTAAAATTATTGGGGTAACATTGGTTAATAAAATCAAGTAAGCCTCAAGTTTACAATTCAAAAATATGTTAAATATCCTTCCATCACCAAATATTTGACTCCAAATTATTACCGTTTTTAATTATATTAAATATAACTACATGTGTATATAGTCATTATGAATAATTAAAATTTATTTTGGCTGTTAAATAAAAGAATAAAAAAGTAGAGAAAGTAAATACTTAAAAATATATTACTCGATGGTTGCTATCTCTTTCCCTTTTCAGTAAATTTTTTTTGGTTATCTTAATCCATTTGATTCCCTGATTGCCAGGCTATTCTTCTATGCCCAATCAGCATTTTCTTTTTGGCTGACTTTTGACCATGTTCACATAGTACTGCATATTTAGGTCTTCAAGATAACTCACTTCTCTACATCGTTTCCACGCCTGCTCATCCTGGAACCTCTTCTTTCTCAAATCCATCTTATGTGTAAGTCATTCAACTCAGAAGCCTGGTATTTAGTCTTGACTTCTCCTTTTCCATTGACTTTTTATCAATCAAGTTTTATTTCTATCTCTCTCCTAAATATCTTTTATATTTATCTTTATCTTTCATGTCTTTTGAATCTTAAAGTTTTTTTTATTTTTTTTAGCCTTTCAATAGCTTTTTGAGTTTCTTGTTATCAGTCTTAACTTCCATACTTTTTTTTCTCTCACAGAATGCCCAAATTGACTTCATTAATATTTAATTTGTTTATGCCAATTCATTGTTCAACATCTTCATACAGTTTTGATGAGAGCATAAAATGATCTGGCAGCTTTTTTATAAAACCAAACATATACCTACCCTATGATCCAGCCATTCCATTTCTAGCTATTTAATCAAGAGAAATATGTCCACAAGCATATGTTCATAACACGACTTTAACAAAAAATGTTTATATCAGGTTTGTTAAGCCAAGTATCTATCAATAAAAAATAAGATAACTATGTGTAGCATTATCCATATAATTAAATACTACTTAGAAATAAAAAAGAAACAAATTACTGAGACATGCAATGACATGGATGAAATTTCAAAAATAATACAACGAAGGAGTACACATTATATAATTCCATTTATATGAGTTTCTAGAATAGGCAAGAGTAATCTATTGTAGAAAATACAAAACAGTGAGTTCCTCTGGGAACAAGGGTGTGGAGACTGACCGGAAAAGGTTAAGAGAAAACTTTTTGAGTGTCTCATACCATGATAGATATTTGGGTTACAGAGGCATATCATTTGTTAAAACTCAATAAAAAACACAAATTGCAGTGATATTAAGAAATTCAAGCATATAACTGAGCTTGAGTGCTAAGCATCACTTAGATTTTCATAGAGATGCAGATTTTATATAGTATAATCTTCCATGTATGATTAGTTTTCTATATACAGACAGCATATTCATTCTTTTTACTTAAACATTATGGTCTTTAACATCTTCTATTCAAATAGTAACATTTTCAAAATGTAATTGCCTACATGTTGTAGAATTATGTTTGGAAAGTAAATTAGAAAAAAGTATTTAGTTTGTGTGTTTTTCTTTTTTTTTTTTACAGAAAATACATCTTGTGTTTTGGTTTTGTCTTTCTATTTTGCTGACTGATTTATTTCTATCATGTATATCTTACAATAATTCCTCTTTTTTGATAATTTCACAAATTACAGAAACATAGTAAGTTTTAAGGAAAGCGATTGAAATAGTAATCTAATTTAAACTAAGTGGACATATCACAAGAACATATGACTATTTTGTTATCATTATTTGATAATAATCTATCAAAATTTAGTCTATGTTTCCACTATCTTATCTTGTAAACATGTGTTTTTTATTTTTTTTTAATTTATGAGTTATAAAAGAAGCAAATCTTCAAAATTTCAATATGGGAATGACATAATTAAGCACTTTATTTGTTATATATTAGATGACTTTTTCCATTGCAAATTTTGGTTGTTGCATATGATGTTCTATTATTTGCAAGAACACTATGTATAATGATTTAGCAGTCTGTGTTTTGTCATGTTAAATATAAATTAGAAATAATTTGATGTCTTTAGATTTAATCCAGTTACCCTGACTATAATGTTTTTAAGCATGTCTATTATTTTTGACATTTATTCTCTAACTACAGGAAGCTGCAATATTTATAGATTATTTCTTATATTAGATTTTTAATGAATTCATTCTACTAATGCACTCATCTATCATCATAACTATGTTTTCATCATTTATATAGTTATGTTTTTGAATTATGTTAAGTACAAATTACTGTATGATTAGATTAGATGATTTGTTATTTGAGGAGATCAGATGGAATTTTGTCAAGGAAATAATCTCCAGGAAGAATATTTTTATGGCCTCTGAATGGTTATACATCCACATACATGCACACACACATGTGCACACGTACATATAATATACATATTCTTGTAAATAATAATTTGATATTAATTTTGATTACACTTAAAGACTTCAAGAACTTTATAAAGAATTTTTTCCAAATAATTTCTAAAAATTGCAAAGTTTTGGATAAAAGACAATTATCCTTTTACAATTCTCATTAAAATTTGTCAACATGAAGAAAAATTAAATAGAATATGCATAATATAAACTCTGCTCTCTAAAAACAAAAGCATTCTATCAATAGAGTTCATGTTCATAAAGTAATTACACTATTTTGCATACAATACAAATTAAAAATAACTTTTTGAACTCGAATGAAGAAAACCAAGGCAACAAACTTTTAGTTCCTACAGCTCAAGAAAATAAAACTTTCTATTAGAAAAGTCATTGCTTTTAACAAGTAATTTATATGATCTTAATCAATGACTTCACACTAAAACTTTCTCTTAAAGAGAAAATTGGTAGAGGTTCAAGAAACATGGTATTACCTAACTCTCCTCATTATAAATTAGAGCACGTTTTTCTTCCCATTGCCAGAAAATTCATCAAATATTTTTAGTCAGTGGGCTTACTCTGCTTTATTAACTGAGATGAAATAAGTGCAATTAAATATGTGTGATTTATTCTTTTAAAGTTTCATTGCTTAAGCAATGAGCTAAAAAATTCACCACATCAAAGACATATAGTACAGGCATGATTTAAATCTCTCTGAGAAGGAAGAAAACATACTAGTACCTCCTTTCAATTTTTTCTCCAATGCACAGTAGAATCTCACTCACTGATAATGTTTAAAATAAGAACTATATAAGTTTAAGATGCATTTTATAGAAATAAATAACAATTTTTGGAGGACAATTATACGTCATTAGGAAAATGCAAATTAAAGCAACAATGAGATATCACTACATGCTTATTAGAATGGCCAAAATCCAGAACACTGACAACACTAAATTTTGGCAAGAATTTGGAACAACAGGAACTCTCATTCATTACTGTTGGGAATTTCAAATTGTACAGAGACCTTGAAAGACAGTTTGGTGGTTTCTTACAAACTAAACATACTCTTACATATGGCCCAGCAATCATGCTCCTGGGTATTTACCCCAAAGAGGTGAAAAGTTATATCCACACAAAAATGTGCACACAGATTTTTAGTGCAGCTTTATTCAAAACTGCCAAAACTTGGAAGCTACCAAGATGTGCTTCAGTAGATGAATGGATAAATAAACCGTGGTGCATCCAGAAAATGGCATATTTATTCAGAGCTAAAAAGAAATAAGCTATCAAGCCATGAAAAGGCATGGAAGAAACTGAAATGTGTATTAGTCAGTGAAAGAAGCCAATCTTAAAATGTTACATACTATACGACTCCAACTATATGACATTCTGGAAATGGCAGACTATGGAGACAGTAAAAAGATCAGTGGTTGCCAGGAGTTAGGGAGTAGGGAGGATTGAATGAGTTTAGCACAGAGAATTTTTAGGTCAGTGAAACTACTCTGTATGATACTGTAATGATGGATACATGTCATTATACATTTGTCCAAACCCATAGAATGTACAATACCAAGAGTGCACCGTAATGTAAATTATGAACTTTGGTTAATAATGATGTGTCAGTGTAGGCTCATCGGCTATAACAAATGTCCTACTCTGGTGGGGAATGTTTATAATAAGGAGGCTATGCATGTGTGGGAGTAGGGTTATATGGGAAATCTCTGTACCTTCCACTCAGTTTTGCTGTGACACTAACACTGCTCTAAAAAATAAAGTCTATTATTATAATTAATTATAATAGCATATTACTTATATTAATAGCTCTATGCATCAAGAACTTTAATTAGGATTCAACTCTTTCTTCTTTATGTTAAAAACATTTTCTTCTAATCCTAGCTAATGTATTTGAATCAGAAAAAAATATTTATTTTATTTTTCTATATTAAACAAGATAAAGCATATATTTTATTTTTTAAAACATTTAAGTAATGAATTAGGGGATTTCCTATTACTGAATCATCCTTGCAATATTAGAATTTATTTAATGCATTTATTTAGAATATTTGGATACTCATAAATATATTTGTTTCTGGCTTTTCTTTTTGTCTGATATTGTTATTGAGAATACTATATATAGCTCCATATGACTTGATTGACTTGAAAACCTTTTTATTTTTCTCTGTCCTCTGAGGCATTTCATAAAGGTTTCATACAATTTTTTTCACCCACATAGTTTATACATGATTCAAAGATAAATTGATGGGGCGAAATTTTGGCTCCAAACAAACAAAATCCCTAAGCAAAACAAAAACAAAAGCAAATACATAATACCAATTTTTTTTTCTATTAAATTATCTTAAAATTTAGGTATATACTCAATTTGTCCCCTTTTTTTTTTTTGGTGAAGACTGGCTCAGAATCTACAGACAGCAAACCTGGTTATTTGTGAATTCTAGTAGCAGTTTTATTCATTAATAAAAGTCTATTTTCATATAATCATAAAATTTACCAAAAAGTTTCTGAATATTTAATTAATTTTTTCCTACTCTGTGAAATAAGCCTATTTTACAACTGAAATATAAAAAATTCCTTTTTGATATTTGCTCACTTCCAGGGTTGTTCCTCTGAGTTGCCACTGATTAGGTCTTTGAGTGCTAGGGAAAAGAAAATATCTGTAAGAATGTTGCCTGATTCTTAAAACAAAATAATGATTTAGAGACCAAGGAAGATTTAAGTCAATTTTATTTGACACAGACCTTGGCAACTTTCTGATAACATGAATATTATTACAGATAGAATCTAATTATACTGATGGCAACACCAGTGGGGCTTCAGCATTTCTATCACTCTCGTGAGAAAATGTTCTCAAAAATGCCAGAAATTCGGAATCTCTTCGAAGAAGAAAAACATGTTCAAATGCAATATAATTAGCAGTTTCTATGGCTTTTGTTCTTAAGAGACAATAATAGTTTTGATTCTTGAAAATGTCTAATTATATGGGGAAGGAAATTCAAGAAAGAAAGGAAGTTAACTTATAGCATAATTTTCAAAGTAATTAGATTTTGCAGAAAAAAATTTGTTATTGTAAACCCTGTTTATTCTGTAAGTTATTATTATCCCTTAAGAGACAATAATAACATTAGCTACAATTTTTTGTATTTTTCTAATCTCAATGTACTTAAATAATTATTGTTATTTTAACACAAATTTGCACTTAATTTTGAGTTGTTTTTTAAGGTTTACATCTATATGAGATGAATAGTGAGAAATCTGTCAATTCTATATACATAAAATTTGGAGTTGGAGGTTTTTGAATATTGGAAAGGCTCTATTATATATATATTTGTGTGTATATATACATATGTATATATATAAATAATCACATCCCTATAATTTAAAATTTAAGGTTGCAATACAAACTTTAAAGTTGTAAAATAAAATGTATAATTTTTGTTTTAATTTGGATTTCATTTTGTTTCTTTGCACTAAAAATCTACCTAGTTTTCATTACTAGATGCTTTTGACAAAAAGATGTTTACAGGAAGTAATGTTTATCATATATTTTTAAAACTATATTACAGTTATATCATCCAATTCATTACTTAAAATATTATTAGTCCTAGCCTAGCTCTAGGGAAAGATAGTTAATTTATAATAACCTGTTCTGAAAACAACTTTAAAAAAAAACTACCTGAGGTCTCTTGAACCCTAGAAGTCACCATCTCCTCCACAATATTTTAAAAAATTCTTAATGTTTAACAAGACGTGTAGTTGTGGGAGATTTTATAGGCCACCAGAATGGTGCTAGCAGATCTATTAATATAACACTGTCTCAGTAGAATGATTCAAGCAAAATAAGGTGGGTCTTACTAACTTTACATAGGAGTTTTATAAGCGATTATTGCTTGAAATCCCAACCAAACTGTTCAAAGGGTACATATAGTTAGTGTTTATATCTCCCCAGTTTAAATTAAAACAAAAGATACTAATTTAAGAAGGTTAATATTAGAATAATTTTAGAGTTCAAATTAGAACATATCGCATAAAATAAATTGAGTGTAAATAACAAATACACATAAACATTCTTAAATGTTAATGTAAATTTAAGTTGAGATATAAGGTAGTCTTCTCAAGAACAGAAACATTGTATCTCTGTTTTTTTTTTTAATAAAATATGTAATATATTTTGGTAATTTAGTCTAGTCTTCCTCAAATTTTAATGTAGGATTTTGAAAGAGTGCAATTTCTGATTCAATAGGTCTGGGTGGGCTCTGAGATTCTGCATTTCTAACAGGCTCCCAGGAAATGCACATGCTGCTAGTACAAGAGCCAAACTCTAAGTAGCAACAGTTCATATCAGTTGAATTTTCAGTGATTTGAGATATGCATAAATAACACAGTTCATTCTGTGAACCCATTGTAGAATACAGTACTTTAACTTTGGCAAATCTTTGCTTTTTAAAATGTATGCACCTGCATTTTCCAAAGTCTACATCTAACTTGGTAAACATTCCCTAGATGCAAAATCTTTACCAAAAACAGAAAAATGAAAAATTTAAAAATGGTAAATAGTAAAATGAATATGTTAGAAAGAGAACAGAGTTCAGGAGATATGGATTTAGTCTCTCAGTTTTTACTCAATAGCAGGTTACTACTACTAACATGTTGCAGGTTACTAAAATTTTATTACTTGTAGTATTCTATTTTATAGGATTTTTGGGAGAATGAAGTGAATCTTCGTTGCTTTAATATTAAAACATTCAAATATTCAGTGTAATAACGTTAAATGTCACAGGATTTACAGTGTGGTAGATGCAATTTAAAATTTCCCCTGATGCTTAAATCAATTTTTTGGTCTTCAGTGTAGTCACTCCACTAACCTTATTCCTTTTTCGCAACTTTCTCCTATTGTTTCTGCTTTAAGAATAATTAAATTAAATATTTTGGATGCAAATATAGAGTTGTGTCCACAGACACCAAATCAAGACTAACAAAAGTGTTTTCTAAAGCAATTTGATACTTCCAACTTAGTTTAGAACAAGGTTTGTGTTATTTTATTTTCATATAATTTAAAATAAATTTAAACCAGTTTTACTTTCTAGTGGACCTACTATTTCTACATTCTTCCATAAAACATGTTTTAAAATACACATAAAACCAATATCTGAATAATACTTCAGTGAGTCTTATATAATTACATACTATTAGAATAAATTTCTTAGACCATATAACAAGAAATGTTATATATATGTAAGGCAGAAACATCAAAGTAAAGTACATTTCCCCATCTTTCTAAATGACATCACTTAAGATGTTACTGAAGCCAAAAAAATAAGTGTCTATAGATTATCTGTAAATAGAAAGGCAGATAAAAAATATGACACTATAACTTATAGATTTATATAACTCCCTAAAATTGAAAAATTGCTATATTTTTTGTTTAATGCTAGAAAGGCAGTATAATTATTGACATGCATTTATTTTATAGCTAATAGTGTGTTAAATAAATTAAGACAATAAAATTTACCTGAGAAAACTATTCAGAACATGCATTTTTAAACTCCTATTCAACCACTGCTTTATATAACCAAATTAGAAATTAAAATTTTAAAACAAAATGGAACGTTTTTACTTTTAGAAAAATATTTGTATCAAGAATATTTATTGATACAAATCATTATTATTAATTTATTTATTTTTATGTATATCTTTTAAAGCTGAAAGACTAGTTGAAGAGACTTTATTTACTTTTTATTGGAAAACAGCCCAGAGTATCCACTGCTACAGAACTAGTAAAACTCCTGATTATAAAAGAATATAATTTCTGATTTAACCCTATTTCCTGACTATTTCTCTCTAACCACCAATCCGGTTTTTGTCTCATTATTTTTGGGGGGACTTCCTCTCTTAAAAATTTCTTTGTAATAACATTTTCTAAAAATTATAGTCATATTACCTATAATTTTTCTGGTTCCAACTGATTCTCATCTTTTTCTTCAAAACCTGTAAAAAGGGTTCCGATATCTTTTTTTTTTGAAA
>NW_011888785.1:22458405-22519958 GCF_000151845.1 Pteropus vampyrus | reverse complement strand
CTAAAAGACTGCAGATATATGGACAAAAGATAGCCTCCCTCATAAGTTGTCATATATTTCTATTGTTTTGTAGTGAAAGCCTCACTCAATGGTTCTGATATTGTTAAAGCCCAAAGATCAATTGAATCAAAAACAATGTTTATTTCAGTAAAAGAAACATGGATAGTACTCCCTCCATTACTTTATGAGTTAAACAATAATTTTAAAATATTAAGGCATCTGGGAAATATATGCAAGTTATCTCATAGCTGTGCTAAGACTTCTAAGGTTTTCCATCTGTAGGTATTATCATGAAGGGTGGGGATATATCTTACTCATATTTTTTTTTTTTATAATAGTTTCTGGTACCTAAAGAGTGTTTAATGCATGTAGAAAATGGAAGTTACACAGAGTAATATGTTGGTAGTTAGCAAATGTAGCTACCTATTCACTGTGTTATTGTTAGCAATCTAGGAAGACTTAGCATAGAGCTGCAGGGGAAAGACAAGAGAATAGCATCCTATGTTAGTAATTGGTGACTGATGTTATATTCAGAGAAATAATAACATTGTTGAATGAGATGAGAAGCAATTAGACTCGAATTGAGTAAACTAAAAATACTCATTTAAAAAATAAATTAATTAATTAATAGTAACTAACCCAGACAGTTAAATCTTTGCATAAAATTGATCTTTTCTTAATTTCCAATTAATAATGGAGATAGTTCACCTACATTATATTACAAAATATCAATTGTTTTTACTGACAACTGTATAGTCAGATATAAAATAGAAGTCTGAGTATTCTCAGGAATTAATATGTTTTAATAACATTTGCAATGCTCTAAAACTGAAAAATGCTTAAATATGTACCAAATGTAACTTGCATTACAAACTTCATGGTTAGACCTTTAGATAGAAGACTTTATTGTGTAATTTGGGGATTTTTATTTCAGTTTCTGATTTTATAAATTTCATTATTGTGATAGATGGTAGTTTATTGTGGTTGAATGATGATGACAAAGTCTAATCAGGAAGCTATTTTCTCTCTTTATTTCTATCTTTTATTTTTCTTTGCAGACTCTGTCTTAACAGTGGACAGATTTTTTTTTCCCTCTTTATGATGATCTATTATTTTCTCTTCTTGGAAACCATATAATAGTTCCAAGTAATCAATCGTAATAGCCATGACTTACTCAGCTTCCGCAGTTGCATTAAAGTATATTAAAGGATTTTCTTCATTTTTGCTATTATTATCAGAATATTCTTTAATAACATAATAGTAACATCTTTTACAAAAAACTATGATCTTTCCAGGGACAAACAGTTTGGGAATTAATGAATGGCTTACAGGCAGTATTGATAAACGGAGTTGCAGCACATTTATATAAAATCAAGATGACATAATTAAAACAATAATGAACTTATTGAAGATTTTGCAAAGCTGCATGACATGGCTACCATTTTTTTTGGTGTTGCAACTGCTATATATCTTCCAAATGACTTCCACAATGCTGGACTAGCTAACAGTCTGTCATTGTTTTTCTGCTTCCTGCTGGCATACTTCTAGCTCCAGCCATTCTTTTCAGTTGCCTTCTATAAGTTGCTCTCACACAGGAATTAGAAATAAAAAAGGAAACAAAAGTACTTATAGGTTAAAAAATGTGAAAAATTAGTTCACATTTTAAGATTTGTTATAACACTATTATCCCTGTCTTTTATAATTTTTGTAATTTAGGCACTGATTGGTTCATCTAAGTTAGCTATATTTACTTTGATATCTGTGAAGAATGTGATTTTTCTCCTTTTTTTATTGAAAGAAAATCAACAGAAATAACATAACAGGGAGGGTAGTCAGCAAATAGCACTATCCCACTACATCGATAATTTCTCTTTAATCAAAATATTTAATAGATTACTGAAAGCACATAAAGGTAATTGATCAAAGATATCCTGTACCTTGTTGGTTCATCCTAGGCATATAAGCCCTAATTCCATAATTTGAATTGTTACTATGACTACATTTTCCTTAAATTCATCCGAAAATGAAGATTTTGTGGTAGTCCCTGTATTTTGTTTCCTATCTTCTAAATTCACTTATTTTTGTTTGACTACGAATTGCTTTCTTGTCCAGTGAAATATGAGTATAACTTGTTCATTCATTTCTAAATGTGTTTAGAAAACGCATTTGATAAACACTGATTCTATGGGTGCTAAGCCATTAAGTGGCAGTCATCAGTTTGATATCAGCTTTGACATTATTTAACTTTTAGGATCAGTGAGATTAAAGTTCATTACATTATAAATGGGTCACAAACAATGTGTAAGCCCAAAACAGAACTCTAGGCTGCCTGTAACTTAAATCTTAGTGTATGTGAATTAGAAAAGGCAGTGTGGTTCCCAAATGAAAAGCTAAATCTGCTGTCACCGATTTCCCATACACATACATTCACATTAGGATTTTATAAATGTATAAATGAGATAGGTCTCTATGACACTGAAACCCTAGAATCTTTTAAAACGTGTAATTAAATGAGATGAGGAGATTATTTGAATTTATGTGGATGTAAACAAATTTATAAATATATTGAAAAGACACATTTTTCATGGGTCCCTTATAATGTCAGCCTATGTTAAATCCAAAAATAGTTATCATTTATCAAATCATCAAGTAAAATAATAAAAACTATATTTCTAATAAATAAAAATGTGCATTCATATAAATTTATAAAATTACTAATAATAAATCCTAATTAGCTTTTAAATGTATAGCTTTATTTTTGAATCAATTGATTTAAAAATAATAATAGTACCACATATATAAACAGTGATACTATTTTAACGGTACCATACTGTTTAAAATGTAGAATTTACATGATGATCCAAAAGTGCCATAGGAAATCCACAGATTTCTAAGAGCAGGTTGTGGGGGACAGGGGTGAGAAGTGAAAGGGCTTTGATTTTTCTCTTGTTTACTTTCTTAAATCATATAGCAGCACAAATAACTTGAAAATGTTTCTTTTAAGGGCTTCTAAACACACTTAAATTTTCCTTACTAATTTTATTAGGAAAACATTTTAAAGACCCTTTTCCTGGATAACATTTTGTAATTTATTTTTAGTTGATATATGAAGTTTAGAGCATTTTAATGCCTTTTTGTCATGTGTGAGTAACAGCAATAAGTATGTCACTAAGCTTAGAAAAAATCATTTTTCTTGTTATGGAAGCAAAGGAGTAGTAGATTTATTTTCTTCAAAATGTACAGATATTGTTAGGAAAGAAATCATGTATATATAGACTCAGTCTAAGGAAAAGGCAGAGGTAACTATTACTTCATCTTACCTTGTTGTCTTTAAGCCGCTTTCATTGATTTCTTAGAAATATGTGGCTATTCGGTTAAAGGAGATTGTGCATTCTACTACATTTGTAGTGATTTGACATATGTAGGTATTTTTATTGTTCCCTTCTTTAAAATTCTTACATATTATTATGAACAAGCTAACATCGACTGAATTGTTTGTTTGTTTTTTTGGCTTTGCTTTTGTTTTTGTTTTTGGTAATACTAGTCACTTTTCCAAATGTTTTTTATATGAATTTACTCATGCGTCATTCTCATTACAACTGAACGAGGGAAGAATTATTATTTCTGTTAAAAAAAAAAAAGAGAGATATTGAGCACAGAGAGCTTTTATCAACTGTCTATAGTTGCTCAGCTAGTGTCAAGCAGCTGTGGGACGAGAGAAGACAATGCTGAGGACTAAGGACAAAGAGAGCTGACACTGATTTAAAATTTTTTCCAAGATATTATCTTATTTTTATACTTTTTCATCAATTTTAATCTAAAAATTAATTAAGACCATCCCACATTCTTAACAACCATCCCAGAGTTTATACACGACACCCTCACATAAAAAAAAATTAAAAGCTAGGCTATGGTACAGCAGGATAAATGATTTTCATAGTGTCATTAACATAGTCAATGTCTTCTTAAAAAACGTACTGGAAAAAAAATTAATACAAATTAACCTAATGATTTATTTATTTAAATGATGAATATTGCACTTGTTAGAGCTAAGTTAGCACTTAGAAAAATGCATTTATTTAAATTTAGCCTTGGTTCATCATTTCATTTTTTCATCTGCTGGTTTTGTTAAGCTTAATTTTATTAAAATTTTTATTACTATTTTAATATTAAAGCTAAATATTTTATATATTCTTGATGTACTAAGTGCTTCTGACAAAAATAATGACAATGATCAATTAAATAAAAGAAAACAAAACAGCCTGTGAGCAGATTTTAAAAGCAAACATAAATGGTTCACTGTGTTAACTTGCCTAATGGGCGTTATGTACCATGTATAGAGCTGGTATGCAACCGCAGTTATCACAAGCATTTACCATATTATCAGACAATATTCTAACTACCCTATATAAAGTGTCTCATGAATCTTCAGAAAAAAAAGTATAAGATATTAGTATTAACTCTATTTTACAAATCATAAATGGGTGATGAAAATAGGTAAAGTAAAAGCCGCACAGGTAGTAAGTGGAAGACGTGGAATACAAATTCAGGCACACTGACTCTAGAATTCACCGAAAAGTTTCATGTTTAATATACCTAGAGTATAAGGCAAAGTGGTAGGCCCTGTGATAAATATAAGCATACATCTATATGTTCTGGGGATTCAAAGGTAAGAAAGCTTAAAATCTACTGGGAGAATGGAATGGTTAAATTAAAAAAACAGTAAATTTGAGGACAACCAACCAACAACCAAGATTTGAGTATGTTAGTGTTTAATATTGGAGAAGTCACTTAAGATTCAATGAAAAAGGACTTGACAGGCAGTGAAATCTGGATTCAATTCACTTGAAAATTGAGAGACATATGTGATTTTTTAATGCAAAAGTACTATGGTAGCCATTAGAGCTATATTTAGGAAGACTTCTGTCAGTGGAATCTACAAAAGTACATAAGGCTTATTGTGTTACGTAATCTTATAAAATTAAGCATAAACAATAACTTATTGACTAAAACAAATTTTAATAATCAAAAACTGCATGCAGATTTTTTTTTGTCAGAAGCTTGCATGGTTATCTAATTTGATATTTATAAAAATAAATAGTAGAATATATATTTTCAGAATTAATTTTATTGGGCATCTGAAGATTATAGCTCATAAAATAGGTAAACACATAAACAAATATTTTATCAATATCGAAAGGCATATCTTATCATCTTTTTTCATTTAGATATTACCATATTACTTTTTAAGACATTATAATAAAAACTTCCAGTCCGAAAGCTTCTGCAATCTACCACTATGAAAGTATTTGTGTCAAGCCTACATTTAATAATATTGTAAAATCATTCCTTCCACTCAGGTGATCAGAACATAGTAAGTGGATTTGAGTTATTTTGTTTGTTTTGTGGGGTTTTTTTTCGCCAAAACTGTCCATGCCATTAAAATTCAATGGCATTGCTTGCCATCATTCAGTTTTATCTGGCTAAAATCCTTTAATTCCCCAGCCCCTGCTGTTGGGGAGCTCAAGGCTCATCACACTTAACCTCTGCCGAGGCTTCTCAGAAAAGAATTTGTTTCAGTCCATTCAGAATTTCAATAGTTGAGCAAGCCACACGCAACTGCACACTGGTCTTTTACCCTGAGCACACTAATCTGATTGTTTTTCCACTCTACAAACTCTGGGTCAACAATCAAGCTGCCGCCAGAAACTAATTAATTTGCAAACAGGCTTCTGTTTTCACAGAGGGAAATCTTTTGAGAGCCATGTCAGAGAGGCCAGTCACACCATGGTTACACGCATTGTCATGGCATCCACTTCTCTGGGTAAATCTCTTGCTTGATGTCACTGCACACATGAACCCAGATTACCCAGTCAGCAGTAAATCCCTATTGAGGCCCACTGAGCTCTGCATGTAGTGAATCTAGAAGAGGAAATTGGTATAGACAGGCTCTGTATTCATTAAACTGATGGTGAGACTAGAGAGAAGAATGTTGAGAACTAAGAAGAAAAAGAGAGCTGGCATTAATTTAAAAAATTTTCCAAGATACTGTCTCATTTTTATACATTTTCATCAATTTTAATCTAAAAAGTGGGATTCCCTTAAGTAAGTGTAGTAATATCTTTAAATGTTATTTTTCTACTCTCACCATTCAACTATAAATTTTAAAACAAGTTGTCAGAATTTGTGACTAAGATGCCATACTTGAGAGTTGAACATTTTTTAGCCCATCATTAAAAAAAAAATGTTAACACATCCTATTTTATTCATGTACATTTTCTCAGAGGCCTGAAAAAAATAAAATCACCTTCCAGACATTGCCACTGAGTTAACTTCCATTCCAGTTTTATTCATTTCTCCTCATTAGTGCCGTGTAATTTCAAACAAAACCAGTTAAAAGTAATTATGTGCCTTAGACAAAATGTGACACAGAAAGTAGGTCCTCTAAAAAGGAGATCAAGTAAAAGTATATTTTAGTAACTTTTTGCTCTTTTAAAAATAAAAAAAAGCACATTTAGTGAATTTATTAAATTTATCATCATTTAAAGAGTAAAATAATTTCACGGCAGATATTTTTAAACAGATTATACTTGGGAGTATGCATTCTTTATCTGGAAGAAAATTTTTCTGGCTAATAGATTCATAAGAAAAAACAGATTGCTACGAGGTTGTGTTTAGGTATAGTTACAATTATATTTAAACTATTACATACCATGTTTCGGCACAATTTTGTAAAAATAACCAAAAATATTAGCATTTTTATTTGTGACTTTATACTGATACCTCAGAATTGTTAAAAAAGTGTAATTCATAAATGTAATTCAATAGTTAAAAAAGATTGCATCCTTGTGTTGTCTTTCATAGGCTATGAAAACCAAGAGCACATTTGTGGTTGATGTTGTTGTTTTAACTCCTATAATACTCATTTTCTCACATGCCATAAAAGAAGGCTTCCAGAGGGCTTTTTTCTCCAACGTCAGCAAAATATATTATTAACTTACTTAAGCCAGAGAAATATTTCAGAATGGCATCACTGGGAAGTCTGACAGTATGCAAACCTAGATCATTTGTTTCACTTAGAATAAATCCTAATTGAATATGCTAAAACAGTTTATGTGTTTAAAGATAATAAAATTAACAGCACCTCAAAAGAATTGTACAAGTGATTTGAGATTAGGTATCTGGTACCATGTAATATTAATTTGTGCTCTCATAATTTATTTGCAGTCACATTTATTGGTTCTATTTACATAAAAATATATCTTGTGGAGAAATTTGAATCTTTAGAGAACATGAAATATCCTGGTGCATGACCACAGAGGAAGCTATGCTCATTCCAATAAGGGCAGGCCATCCTAGTATAAGTGTTACAAGTGAGAGGAAGTGGAATGATGACTTGCATACCATTTCAATTACAGAAAAAAGCAAGTGGGTTGGTCTATCCACAGGCACGATCCTTTTAGGAAATCCGCTAAAAGAAAACAGGTCTTCCTGAAACGAGTGGGAAGGTCTCACACTCTGGGCACTGTAATTAGGTCTGTTTGTGTTCACTGGCCCTGGCTCTTTCAAGGATCCATGTGGTTTCACATATTAAACTCTACTGTTACTGCCCTTTCACCCTGACTCAAATATAATTACTCACAGAATGAACCTGACAAAGCTCCCTGAGCATGCTCCACCCAACGAAAGTGGAATAAAAGATACAGAAAAGTTCACATTTATTAAGTGCTTACCACATGCCAGTCACTTACTTAGTATTTTTATACATTATGTGGTCATTTTTTCACAACTATGAGAGGTGGTAGTAGTATGATCCCATTAAAAGTAAGCTCCAAAGTAAGGTGAAACTTTGTCTCATTCTAAAGACTATGGTCTTCCCTCCATATCATATAGCATCCTAGTGTTAGTCCGAGACATGAACAATACTGAAAATAGTGTCCATCAAATAGAAAAGTAAATGTGAGTTAGCCATCCATCTGCTCTAAGGAATGGCTAATGCGTACAAGAACTAGGTAGTAGTATTTACATAATACATGTTAAGAAATCATTACTATAACAACACCATAAATTTATTTGTTTCTTTGTTATGAATACATAAAGAACATTTTTACCTAACTTTCACATTGTTAGTGAGCTGAAACTGGAATTGAAGTTCAAAACAATATGATATTGAGAGAATTTATGGAGCAGATGGAAAAATGTAGTGCACTTGGGTACATCATGGCAAACACATACCAGTACATTTTCTGAAATCAAAAGTTGTTATAACATCTCTCAATCTTAAACTATAGGTAGTGTCAATGATAATTTTTAAAAAACTTTTTAAAAATAGTTTTTTGTTTCTTAATCTAAAAGTGTTATTCATTCCAAATATTTCCTGTTAAAATGAAACTGAATTTATCGATACTATTACAAAAATTTTAAACTTTATCGATACTATTACAAAAATAATCTTAGCAAGTAAGTCTGAAAATAGAGACATTCCATTAAAAAAATCATATTTGAAGATCCAGTCCTAAACAACTGTTTTTTAAAATATTTTGTTTAGAAGGAACAAAAATTGAAAGTCATTAAAATAGGCCAATCTATTCTAAAATAAATGATTTGAATTAACTTGAGAAAAGTAAAGTAAGTCCTGTGCCCAAATTAATTTTAATAGCCCTGAAAACCTTTCATAAAGTACGTTGCAAGGTCGTTTATTACTTCTGGCTGCAAAAAATGACTGTGTAGTCTATGTTCATGCCTCAAAACTCACTTATTTTATGCATGGATGTGTAATTAGAAACATTGTGTTTCTAATTTTATTATGGAATGGTATTTAATTTTGTGAGGCTTGTGATTCACACAGTCCCTTGGTTCTATCTCAAAGGTTTCCACAGTCTCCATTTTGCAGCAGTTCTGGTTTCTGCACCCTGTCAAATGTAACCTTTGTGCTAATTTGGTAAAATCAGTTCTCACATTTAGTGCTGAGAGACTGATAACTGAATTCTCAAATGAACTACACGTTTGAAGAGATGAAGTACAGAACTGTGGACAATGACTGTTTTCCCACAGTGTAAATTCTTCAGACTAAGCTGTCAACAAGTGAGTGTGTAATACAAAAGCAGTTCTAACTTGACGACTTTTTTCCTCCAAGGCCATAAAAATGAAATGGATACTATACTCTCTTTTATGTTATTCCATCTTCTAATGAGATTTTCTTTCTCATGGACAGTGAAAGCTTGTATGCCATTTAGAGTTAGTAGACCAAAGTCTCCTTCTTGTTGAATAAAAACAAACATTTTCCTTCCTACATAAATTTTTCAGTTT
Source organism: Pteropus vampyrus (assembly GCF_000151845.1). Classification (NCBI taxonomy): domain Eukaryota; kingdom Metazoa; phylum Chordata; class Mammalia; order Chiroptera; family Pteropodidae; genus Pteropus; species Pteropus vampyrus. The sequence continues at coordinate 22,510,649 of NW_011888785.1, read as the reverse complement.
GAGGATAGACCGGAGAGAAACATTAGATATTCCAAAATCACCTTCTGGGATTTTGGAGTTTAATTCTTTTATAGTTTTACACAGATAGCCTTATCATGGTCTCAGCATTTTTTATCTTCCTTGGTGAGGCCTCTAATTTCTTAGATGATTACCCAGCTACCACTGCACCTCCTCTATCCCCAAGGATGGGCATTTGACTGTATGTCCAATTTCCTTTGATTACCACAGTGTTTGCACTCAATCATGAATGATCTTAGGCACAATCTGCATTAAAGAGAAAAACAATGGATGAGCAATGTCGAACTTATCAGAAACTTGAGAGAGCAAGACATAAAGGGAGCTAAGAGAAGTGACTCTTAAAAGGAAAAGGCTAGTGAACAGTGACAAATACTGGAAGAGAGATTCTCTATATAGAGATTGATAAAAAGCTATGGAAAGTCATTAGTGACCTTTGGAGAAACAATTTCATGGCATCAAAGTCATGTTGAAAGTAGATAAAGATAGTGAGAATGTTGAAAAAACGAGTTTCTAACCAGGCTATTAACTTAAACATACAAGGTCTTCATGACTTTTCATGATTAAAGGAAGTGTTTGAATAGGATAGATGAGCAAGTTTTCAGGGCAGTGGAAGATACTAGTGTTGAAGAAGAGATAAAAAACTATTGAAGAAGAGCAAGGTAAGTGTAAATAGGGAAAATTTATGAAAGATCATCCATGCAATTAGGAATAAAGGCAGAGGGATGAAATGTCGAAGGGAAGAGGCACAACTTTTTCGCTAATATATGAAAAATAATAGATGATCAAAAATGATGTTGCAGGAGAGAAGAGATGCTGATTGAGATAAATCGAGGTATGTTTTATGTTTTAAAAAGTCACTTTAAAGTATGGGATATATCAGAACAAAGATTGTCACAGATAACTCATAGTCTCCTAAAGTTTCAGTGAGCTTTAGAGACAAAATTGTGATTTTTCTCTAATAAATCAATGAAGTACAAAAGTGATGAAATGAATTTTGGGGTTCCCCAGAAGAAAGAGCAGAAAAAACAAGTGTGGTAGAAGTTCGAACAATGAAATAATCAAGCATCTTGCTGAAAACATAAATGGACTATAAACCATGAGTTTCATCTTTATTAATGAGGACTGTGAAACCAGACAAAAGTTCATAGATTGAGAGTTTAGAGACTAGACAGGTATATATCATAAGATCGAAGTCAGATGTAAATAGAGATAATTTTTTAATAATAAGAATTAACCATGATAATATTGTGGAAACCATTATAAAAACCTTTGATGAATGTGTCAGTAATAATCAAAACAAAAATCATCTCTAGGTAGAAGACTATATAAGGATTATTTAATTCAAAATATGAATGAAAATTGTATTTATTTATTTTAGGTATACAAATTTTGTATATTTTCTCCTATGCTAAAATTATGTGTATACTAAATAGAGAAAGAGAAAAAGATAAAAGTAGCTACTGATCAAGTAGTAAAGCCAGTGACTGAAGTTAGGGAAACTAAGTTCTTGTTCCAAATCTTCTATTACCAGGTTAGTTGTAATTTTAGATATTAGCTTTAATTTCCACACTTATAAAATGGGAGACAGAATTTTAGAAAGATTAGAGGAGAATCAAATTAAATGGCACAAAAGTCCTTTGAAGTTCTGAAAATACTTTAAATGTGATGTCATTAGCAAAATAACTTATACGATGCTCTCAGGGCAATATGAATGGTGTGGAGTTAAAACACATACTACATCATGAGAGTTGCTGTGGTGTTCCTGTAAGACAAGATCGGTAAGTCATCTTATCTTCTTCCATTGCCTCCCTTCCGTATAGCTCCAGACCAAATCTATTTCTTTCCAGAGTTAACTACTGAGAAACTTCTATTTTGGCACAAAGCAAATATTTTCCAGAATTCTTAATCTTTCTTTTCTGTTTTGCTCAACTTTCTCACACCCACAGTCATGAAGTCACCACCAGGAGCTTAACTGCATACTAAATCTTGTCATATTGTTTGTACTGCACAAGGAAAGTTCTCCGTTACTTACCGCAGTTACATGTGTTATGTGACTATGTTCTTACACGTACCACCTACCATTGAGCCACCTGGAATCATGCTGCTCTGTCCTAATTGGGTGGTGGTGCCCAAGAGTTCGGAAGATAGCAAAGTCTCGCCCCATAAAATCAGCTGCTGTTCCAGAGTATAATTCTCCATCTGTGTCGTGACAAAATAAAACCACATACACATACTTTAACTCAATTAAGGCAAGAAAAACAAAAAAAATAAAATATAAGTTTCATGTTAAGACCATGCTAAAAAGAAAACAGAAATGCTCTCTGCAAAGCTACTTACTTTTTATTCCTGTCATTTCAAAGATTGTTTTTTGAAAATGAACATTCACCGATTAAATATATGACTACTTACTTAGTACTAATTTTGAAAAATTAAGTAAAATATAATTTAGTAAAATTAAAACATGAAATTTTATTCTTTTCCATTATAACTAGAGACAAACTTTTAAAGTTCAAATGCAAACTAAATCACGTAGTTTGTTTTTATGTCTGTAAAGGTACTATGATTCTAATAACCTTGTTTATTAGGATAAGGAATCACTGTAAAATCTTGCTTATAGTTCTCATTTTACAGAAATTAAAATTTTAAGCTATTCCTTTTTAGTGAGATCTTATATCTTGCTATAATTTAGAAAAGACTAATATTTTCCTTCCCAATTTTTTTTCTTGTTTTATATTTTAATATATCAAGCGGGAGAAATGTTCTAACTTGGTATAGGCTATCACACAGTTTAAAAGCAAGTCTACCACATAGCCTCAGATATAACAGAAGTGTGTTTGGAGAGGAGAAAATTTTCAGAAACATAGGTCATAATCATCAGTGTTGTCTTGACATTTTCAAATTATCTCATTTATTTCTGTCAACATCTGCATGATGTAAATATCCCTATTTTATAGTTCAAGAAACTCAGGGTTGCTCAGCTAATTACTAGACAAGTCAAAGTAAAAGTTCAAACTCAGGCCTGTTTAATTCCAAGCCTCTTCTACTAAACCATACCACCTTTCAATAAACTGAAGTTTGTAAACATTATATTTTCTTTCCTTTAAACAGAAAGTGCCTCATACTATTTCATCCAGAAAATACTTTGTTGCCTGCCTACTTACAGAGAATTATCAGAAAAATAAATTGACAAAAAAAATTATAAAATTTTCTCCAAATAATCTATCATGTCAGTAAAACAATATTATCTTGTTGATCATTTGAATATGTTAATGTTTTTGAATTCATTGATTTGAAAAAAATATTCAGAAAATAAAGTGGACACAGATAAATTATAATCTAAATATTTATATAACGCTTTTTCCATTTCCAATGGACTTTCATGTTTACTAGATAAATGGAAAACTTTCTGTGACCATTCAGTTATAAATGTCTTGGTGTAAGTCTTATTAATCTAATTGCTTATGTGATATTCTTTGTTCACATCCTCAATTCTCACTTGTAGATAAGGGTATCACAATGTAAAGTAAACATTTTCAGTGGTCCAACCCAAATCAATTCCTTTGGTAGAACCTGTGGTGTTTGAATGCACCAAACTAAGGTTTGAAAAATCTCATAGCAGAGAATAGCTACACAGAGAGAAGCATTGAACAGCTCCAAATTATGACTTTAAATAGAAATAGAAAGACATCTTATCTTAGAGAATGAATTTCAAAAAATAATCATTTATTTTGAATTGTTGTGAATCAAGACAAATAAAAAAATGATGATTAGACAATATTAGGTACAAATCACCAGTTAAATAAATAGAACCCAAATTGTCATAGTATATTCTTTGGGATTTGAAAGCATCGTATGTTCTCTTCACTTAATTAAACATCAAGTTCAAATCTGACTTGTTCTTACCATAATATGTTGCAATAATATTTTATATGACCACAAGGTAAAGAAATAACCTTTTTCTAAAAGCACCAAAATGCTATTAATAAGCTAACTATATGTTTTGAAGTACTTTGAAATATTTAAGTGCCTATCATTGCCTTAATTTTAATCTATAGCCAATCACTAAAACTTATTTATTCCTCCATAGGTGGTTTGTGTCCTCCCTGATGTACTGTTTTATTAAGGTTGGTATTTTATCTTTTTACAAATAATTGATATATAGATATGATAATTTTTAAAACTTTGGTAATTTGTTTGTCCTGATCTGTGTGAATAAGAAGTCATTAGTTAAAAATGTTGTGAATGCAACCTAAAACGTTCATATAGATCTCAAACATTTTTCATAGGGTAATATCTGTCACGAAATGCTTTGTGTACTCTTTACCTTGAAAATCAAAAATATTAAATTATTAGTTGAACCTTATTGCCTTCTCAACCACATGTTAGGTGACAAAAACCAGGAAAGGTGAAAATAGAACCATCAAAAGGTGAAAATGAACAATATCATATCGGAATGCAGTCAGACAGATCATGCCCAAAAGAAGGTGCAATTAGAAATGTGGAGTAAAGACTGTTAGGAATTAATCATTCTTTTTTTTTTTTTTTCATTTAGCTTGCCTTAGTGTGAGTAAAACTGTAATTATGGTTGTTATTACATGTAAACTCTATTCAGGAGAGGTTGAAATAACAAAATTAACATCAACATAAGAAACTGTTACTCAGATATAGATAGATATTTGTTTCTCTTATTCATTTAGGTAAGAATTTTATAACTTACACTTATTTTTTTATTATCCACTCACATTTGAGGAAGGCAAAAATCAATACAAATGAAGATAAAGGAAGCAAGACTGGTTTGTATCTTTTTTTTGACAATAGGTCATTCAGAGAAAGTAGAAGAGCTATTTAATAAAAGGGCTATTAACTCAATTTATTACTAAAAACATAATTAAATTAAACAATTGACTTGTAAAACAAAGAGAGGTTGCAGTTTAGACATCAGCTGCCTGCAGTTATAGGAAATTACCTCTCATTTCAATATTATTTTTGGCAAGAATCAGACTGATTTCTGTGAGCTGGAGGGCACCAGATAATTCAGTAGTACATTCTCATACTGTCAGTGCTCAATATCAATAATTATTCCTTTACAACAGGCATTCGATCAGATTTTCTGCTGAGATTTCTATAGAATTCTTATCAAGGATGACTGCTCCAGAAAATGAATGACATATTGTAGTTTTGACTAAAAATTATAGGTAGTAGAATAAACTACTCTTGCATTCTTATTAAGTAGAAATATAATATAAACTTAGAGTATATTTCATTTAATATACTTGTGCATTTTCACCATGTTTTAAAGCCTTAGTACATTCTGTGGCTATCTGAACTGATCTAATCATATCTGAGTATAAGAAATTTACTATACCTCAGTTGGCTTATTTTTGGAGAACAAATATCTGTAATAAAAAAGCCTTTGCTAAGCTTCTTTTGTAGTTTCTAGGTCAATTATGAAGTTACCAAATTGTATGTCGATTCTTGGGCATAATGATAATTGATCAGTTTTCTGATCATAAATGTGTCTTCTTGAAATGTTATCTTATAATGACTGAAATGGCATTATAGTTAAGATATATACTTTTGGGTATTTCATATATAATGAACTACTAGTGAAAGAAAATATGACACTTGTTTAATTTTATTAAATTGGTGATAGAATAATATACTTAAGGAATTGTTTTATTATCAAAAAGTGGTTGTGGATACTCTGTCCAACAAGGTTTTTAAGTTTCTCTACAAAAGAAAACATATAGGCAGTTTGATATCTCAAAAACAATACATTAGACTAAGATATATTAGTGCTGACAGATGTAACTAACCTTTTAGAAATTTTCCAATAAGAAACTTACTATTTGAGTACACTGTCATTCTTTCTTAACTGTAAGCTTTTTAAACTGTCTCTAAGAAAAGCATTCTTTACTGAGATAAAAAGTTTAGTGAATTGCATTTCCACCATGCAGAGTTATCTGAGAAGCATGTGTTAAAAACAAAAGTTCATATGTACTCTGGACTTTCTGTTCACAACTCAAAATGAAGTAAAAATGTGGCTTCGATCAGTTAATGTATTAGATTACAATTCCTAAGTAGGGTGTGGTGAGGAGAAACAGAAGGTAAAAAAACATTTCCTGATGAAATTGAAGCATTACTAACACAGGTGTAAAGTGTGACATGGATGTGAGCAAAAATCAAACAAACCTAAAGACCAAGCTATTATGTTGTTAACACCTTAAGTAAATTCCACTCACAAAGTAGCACAGTAATTAGAAACAGAGAGAGAAAAAATCCCCCCTCCTCACTTTTCTCTCTCTCTCTCTCTCTCTCTCTCACCGAGGCACCCAGACACACAGACACATACACTGATGAAATCCATTTCCTGAAAGTGAAAGGGTATGGGAATAATTTTACATTTTTACATTTATTGAGCACCTTTCTCTATAACAATAAATATGACATGTTGGCTTAATTACTTATGTTGTCCTTTAAAAAACTAATATTTTTGAGTAGTTAATATGTGCACATAGTACAAAATTAAAAATATAAAATTTATGGGGTACCAAATCTGTCTCCCAGATTCCCAAAGGCAACCACTGTTACCAGTTGTTTGTTTATTTGTTTGTTCATTTCTACTTCCACATATATTTGAGAAATATGTAAGAACTCAAATATAATATGCTATAACACTATCTTATCTTATTCTCAGAACAGACTAGGAGAATTAGCAAGGCCAAAGAAATTGAAGTTCACAGAGGTTCAAATATTTTTTCAAATACAGTTAATTAATTTAGGGAGGACCTCATTTGCTCAAATATAAAATGCGAGTATATTCTAGTGTCAAATTAATGTTCTTTCCCCAGGCAAGGCAGAATTCTAGCTTGGGAAAATAAACCTTAGCCAAAAGACCCAGACACCTGAAATAGATCTCAGTAATATCTCTTAGTGATAGAATATTTCTAAATTATTGGCACTGAAATGCCCTGAGATTTCAATGGGGAAATAAAACGGCTTTCAAGTTGACTATTCTGCTAATATCATGAAAGTGTGAGATGATACGTAAGTATGGAAAATATAGTTTTATTCTTATCTTGTGTTCGCACATGGCATTTATTCTCAGCAGGAGAGCAACTACTATTTTTAATAAAGACCTTTTAAACAAAGTCATGAAAATGATTACAGATCAGTGAAATAAGAAATATTTTAAAAAATAAATACTGAAGCAATTTCATATTGACAAAATGATTTTTATTAAAAAGGATTTGAAAAATTAACTTTACTAACATTATTTGAAAAACTTAAAACATATTTGGGGACTTAATTCAGTTGCTATGCATTGCTCAGGAGAGAATTCTTATTTTCTATGGTCATCAGCTTAAAAATCCACAGCATTTTGGAAAGAGGTTATACTAAACCTTGATAAAATTTGTAAACTAAATTTTTGAAGCTGTCATCTGGTTTTAAAGTTTACTACTGGTTGAAACTGCTTAATAGAGGGTATAAAAAGTATCTGCTGTCAGGATCCATGTAGCCAGTTTATAGATGGCTTATGTCAAACATGAAATTTTATTTCTTAGTATTGAGGAAGAAAGCAGCCCAGAACCACCTTGAAAATTTCTCTTATGTGCTGAAATGAGGAGAATATATTAAAATCTTTTGGGTGGATAGGTTCTCCCAATAATAATTTTCTAATATATAATATACAACCTGTGTACTTCAGAGACAGTTGTTACCCTTGTATGTAAAAGTTAGGGAAGTGCTATCGAAAATATTTATGTTGAAAAATAAAGAAACTCCACTAAATTAGTAAGCATTCTTTTTAAAGCAACACAAGAGGAAAATGCCAAGAAAAATCCAACAAGGGGAGTTAAATGTACTGTGAGAAAAAGAATTTATAGTATGGTTATAAAAGAAACAAATAACCTTAACAAGTGAAGTCATGGCTCTTGAATTAAAACAGTGTTGCAGATATTCTGAGGGATTTGACCTGTTCATTTTTCTGTATCTTGCTATTTGGTTGATTCAGAAATTAATTTATATTGGCTTGAATGATCTTCCTTGTCAATAAATACTAAATATCTCTGAAAGTCACTCAATTATTTTATAATATTAGATAGATAAGGTCTGCACTTCCATTTAAAAACTGCTTCTCTAAAATGCCTACTGTTCTTTTTTAGCCATACAGCCTCTCCTTGACTCATACTTCCCTCATTTTCATTTCCTTTTCACAAATCTATACAGCTTTTTTCAAAGAATTTCTAATATAAAACCCAAACTGTGGAGTTACATGTTCTTTGTGGACTTTGTGTGGTTGCATACCAAATGAACTATGTAATACTAACTTGTCATCATCCTTTCTCAATGGAATATTAAAATAAATAATCAAGCAAATCCCTACTGAGAAACATACCACAAATTAAAGCTGCTTTCGGCACAGTTTTACATACTGCTTTTTGAAGAATATCTATCCTTTTTCAGCATGCAATTTAAATAAGTATAGGCTGCAAGTTTGAACAAGATTAGATTCCTCTCCTTTGTTTAAGACAACTTTCAAATTTCTGTATGCACTTAAGGAAGTCATCCACATGTAATCACTAGGCCATCTGTGAACAGGAAAATTATAAGTGTGCTCAATTTGCTGCATTCCTTCAGGTCTTAAACTTTTGTTAAAATGCTCCATAAATGGATCAAATGGACTGAAATTGTCTGTTTGAAAAGCAATAGAGAAGATAATTCATGCTGTAGTGGTTTTATTCTTAATAGGAAAGAAATCAGTGAAACATAGTGATAAAGTAAACCTAGATAATACCGGAAAAAATATATCTACATAGTTAATGCAACAGTCAATGTGATTGAAGTTTCATTTAGCTGAGTAAAAAAAAAAAAAAAGTGATTTTTAAAAAAGGAAAAGAATAGCAAAACTTTATGAACTTCTAACATCAATTAATAACCTAAAGTTATTTGTTTAAAAATCTAGATTTATTATTCAAAATTCAATTAGAAATTTTACACTTGAAAAGTTTCACCATTATTTTTGTTGTTATAAAATAATTACTTTCTATAGAAAAGGAAACAAAAAGTTACATAATTTCTACATGTTTACATAGAAAAATATATTCAGGAATAGGGTAATAACCCAATATCTTTTGTGTTTTAGATTACTGGTATACTCAAAAGTTAAAAAGAAAAAAGAAAAATTGCTTAATGATGTATAATTTTTTATTTGTGTTTATTTAACTCCAGTCCAGAAGTGGTAAAAAAATATATATATATATATAAAAAAATTATCTTTCAATACAAACTAAAATGTTCTCCTTTTACCTGCTTCTATCTTCTTACTTTTATTCTTTCAAAATATAACTAAGCATTCACTACCCATCTGCAATGCTGAAGTAAAGAGGAACAAAGAAAACTAGAGAGATAGATGGTTAGGGAAAATAGTAGATGTACATAAAATGCTTTTTCTGAGTGAAAAAAAGAGAAAACCTAAAGTTAAAAAAAGATGAATGCAGAAGGCCTTCATCAACTCAAGGTACACAATGGGGTCTCTGCCAATTGTACCACCATTTAAACTGATTATACTGATTAAGTTTTCCAAACATTAAGAGTGTGACAAATCTTGGAACTACAGTTAACAAGACTAAATCTCGCTCTTTCCTTCTGATCTGTCAAAATTCCTCATAAAAACACTTCTTTCATGAAATGAAAACTAAAACCATTTTCTTTCAAAATAAAAATTTTATAGTTCTTGTGGGGATATATAGTGATTGAGCTGGCAATGTCAAAGATACTATTAAACCATTCTGGAAAAAAAAAAAAAAGAATCAGTATAATTCTCAAAGCAGCCTTTAGTTTTTATTCATTTTTAAAATATTTGAAAATATGTTGACTGACATCCTCCTAAAATAGTTTATAATTAATAATGGAAAATCTTGGCATATAAAAAAGAACATGAAATTAAGTTATTATCTATAGAAAATTCAGTTTAATTGATTGTTGACTACGCACCTATTAAAAGAGATGCTGTTAGCAGTTTAGGGTCATATGGACTCTTCCCACGGCCATTTTCAAAATGTGAATCTTCCAGCTTAAAAATGTCATCCTGTAGATAAGAAAAAGAAGGACTGAATTTATTTATAACAAGAAGTATTTTAATAATCCAGTTAATCAGAGAGAAGTTGAGTATGTTTACTGTCAAAGGTATTATTATTTGTGTAAATTTTAGAGATAGCAAAATAACTTAAGTGGATGAAAACCTAGCTATCGCTAGCCAAATATTTACTTAGCTTTGTGATTTTTAGCAGCATGTAGCATGTTGCAAGCAATAGTGAATAAATGAACTCTAAAGACAAGAGATGTCATGATAAGAGTAGAGTGATCACTTTATCATACAGGTATGCCAAGAGCTATCCTAATGGCTCTTGAAGGAAAGAATTTAAAATTTAAATAAAATGACTCTTTTTATTTCATCATAAAGAGAAAACAAAATCAATCCACTATATTAGATGTCTAGAGCAAAATACACTATCTTACTTTTCTATATGTACTTCCTAGAAGGAAATGCTATATAGCCATAGCAATCAATTTCTCTGCACTTGTCATTTCTATAACTTTGCTCCTTACATGCTTCTTGAGCATTTTTAAATTACTCACATTGGAACATGGAAGGTACCTGAAACTCTCCTCATCATTTTATCTAAGTGAGAAATAAAACAATTATATGTTAGGGAAGATGTTCCTGGAAGGTAGTATCTTTAGAAAAACAAGCACACATGCATTTTTATCATAAGGGAGGCTGCTCATTTGAGACTCAGGTACCCAGAAATTGGAGTGAACATTTGACTATATATAGAAATATACACAAGTTCCGAGGTAGAAAGTATGTCAGAAAGCACTGCAACAAAAAACCTTAATAAGGAGGCAATTAGCTCATGCCTGATACCCTGCCCTCAGGATGGGCCTAGCTATTGAAACTTCTATATGGCCATAAAGTAAATTGAAGTTGGGTGGGGGTCGGGGTGAGAGGTGGGGAGGAGTATTTCTGAGCATTCTTTTTAGAACCATATGCTCTAGGGAATTGATTAGGTCAGAATATGTATGCTTTTTCCAGGAGCACATTAACTTGTCCATAGACTGAAATAAAATAGCTTTTTTTGGCAACTTCTCTACTATTCACATAAAAGTATTTCTAACCTCTTAGAATAGCAAATGGTGTTCATTTTATGGCCAATAAGGAACACTTTATTTAAAGTTTAATATTTCTGATGGAGCTAATGGCAGAGTTTCAAATTATGATTCTTAAAACTCATCTGAGTTAAAGAAGAAGAGTAGAAAAAAAACCAGAAGTGTTCTCCATTTTTATTACTGTAAGAATTACTGATTCTATTCATTTCTCACATTGATTCTGAATTTGGTAATTAGTTATTCCATAGCCATGATGGTTCTTTAGCTAAATTGTAAAATTTACACTGTGATAATTTATGGGGATTCTTAGAATTGTGCTAAGTTGTAGTGGGAAGGATGGTGATTCAGGAGCCAGGCCCAGCTGGGCCAATGATTAACTGTAGTTCTCTGGTCACCACTTAATATCTTTGAGCTTCCGAACCCAAAAAGTCAATGCTAATAATTGACTTATATATTGTAAAATTTGTTAAAATTGAAATAAAGCCTTTTTAAAATAGCAAAATAAAAAAACAAACACAATTTATTTTATTCTATTAATACAGCTCATCTTACCACTATAATAAAAGAATATGGAAATTTAACACATTACCATTATTCTAAACTCTCCTAACATAATTTGAGAAAAATATTTCTTAAAGAAAGTTACATAGTCACTAAACTAAAAACTAGTTTAAAAATACAAATTTATCAAAAGCTTTTGAATATTAAAATTATAACATGGAACTTATTGGCATATGCTAAGAAAAAGTATAGAAGAACCTCTTAAGAAATATTTAGAAATATTTTGATAAAAATTAGGGACTAATCCAAAAGATATATGTTTAATAACAGATATATACTCTACTGCCACAAATCATAAAAAAAAATATTAAAGTTTATGTATATGATTATCACAGGTTAGAGGAAGCAGCAGGGAAAAGTAGTAGTGAGGTTGAAAATGTTGTTATAAATATTATTGTAAGTTTCTTGTCCTGACAAGTTGTTTTACAATACTGACAAAGATGGATGAGCTATCCCTCAAAGTAGGGGACACCTGATGTCTGGGGTCATGTGTCCAAGTTAATAAGACATTGCCAAGGTAGATGAGAAGTACTTTCAACCTTGCGTTTAGTATTTGATTTACAAAGTAAAGGATTAGACTTCACAGGAAGAGAGGTTAAGCATGTCAGTCATGGTTCAGGAGATAAAAATCTATCTTTCATCATGGCGTCAGGTAATGTGTTCAAAGCTGGCCTCCTTTTCTTTACTTCCATTTTTCCTTTAAATGTAACTCTTACCTAACTTTCTGGGTATCTAACATGTAATTTTTCCGCATTCTTTTATGATTCTACTGAAGGATAAAGATTTGAATTTCCTTTCCAGCCTAGTTAGATGGGGGCCTGTAATAAATATAATTTGATTTCTGAATAGGGAAGTAAAAGACATTTCTTATATACAAATGTTTGTAGTGTGATATTCATACCCATGACATATAGTAATGGGGTCCAAGGGTGTTGAAATCAGACAGAGCTGGGTGTTATCCCTGGCTCTGTCTTTTATTAGCTCTGGGCCTCAGGCAATCCTTAAACCTTTCTGAACTCAGATTCCTCATCTGTAAAAGGAGGATAAAAAAATCTCATAGTGTTAATGTAAAGATTTACTGTAATGAAGTATATAAATTAATACTTAGTATGCCCTTGAAAAACTCCATTAATTTTCTTTATTCATTGTTTTGTTTATAGTTGGCACAATAAAATCATTCTTTCCTATAGTGATCAATAAAGCTTTTGCCACAGTGGAAAAGCCTGTCTTTCTTTTTATCAGTGGAAATTAGGATATATGTTTAAAACATATGTAAATGCCTTCGACTCTGAAATGCATTGGAAATTATTCTTTCTTATAGCTAGACCGGAGCCTAGTTTAAAAGCTTTGTTGAGAAACATTATTAAATATAATACGTGTAAAACTTATCAATTAATAAGACTATACTTTTAACATATCTGATAAATTTAATGTGGTTGATATGAAAAGACACCAATATTACTCCTTCTGTTATCTTGCGAGTGAGACTTATTAGATATGTGAAAATATTAACTCATTGTAAAAGAACGCTGTTACTATAATCACACATTAGCATTCTATGTTATCATATGTAACATATTACACAGAAAACTGTCTGGCTGTACTCGGAAGGCCTTTTGAAACCTGATTGTTACTCAATAATTTTCTGTGTTAAAGAGTGCAAATAATAAGACCAAAAAACCCTAAGAACAATGTACATAATTAAACTGCATAGTTTAAATGTAATTTTTGGACTGAGATGGTTTTCCTTTTTTTAGTAATATATGAACAAAAATCTAGCTACGTGGATTCTAATTGCTTTAGCAGATACTATGAACATATCATATAAGTTATTGTGCCATATTTTATTACATGATCGCATCAGTTTTCAGTAACTATTTTTAGCTTTCAAGACCACTCTTTCCCCTTTGTCTTTTGGATTTCCTGAATGTTATTAGACTGGGGTGAGGTAAGACATTAGAGGAAATAATAACTGCGCTAATGTCTAATCCAAAGTCTTATAAATTATAAACCATGGGTGACATCATGGCCATAAATTTCCTAAATTTCAATCTTGTCCAAGTAATAAATTTAGGTAACAAAGTTGCAATTTTAGTTGTTTTATTTAATGATTAAAACATAAATGATGTCCGTTAAAAGAAAATTTAAAAAAATTCTACATTTATGTGATAGAATAACCATTTTGGATGAGAAATTATATAAAATCATGTCAAAATTAATACTTAGGAAATATTTAAAAGTATTTATTATTCTATTTTTTTAAATTTCTCTTTTGCTCTTCCTACTCTTCAGAAAAGACACCATGTTTGCCAGTTAAACTGAATTATCAAGTATTCCCTGGTCATTCCATGCTTTTACTCATCTCTGCCAGAACTCTCTTCCTCCTCCCACCCACCTAACCTCAGCTGTCAACCCCAGGGTGAACTTCTTTCCTTTAAGAGAAAATTCAGAAGTCATTTCCTAAGAGAAGTCTTCAGAGATTCCTGCAGATATAATTTATTAGTTTCCTTTGTGCATATCCTAATTAACAATAGTACACAGGCAATGACTATACCGAGTAAAACTACTGCCTTCAGCAAAGAAGCGATGTAATAGGGTCTCCCAGGAAATATTGTGACGTACTGTACTTTGCCTAAAGAAGATCCTTTTGTGGATTCATCTGGAATTTATTTTTCCTAAAAGGTGACTCTAGAGCTATGCTGTGCAATACTATAGCCATGAGCCACGTGTAGCTGTTTAATTAAATTAATTAAAATTAAAATTTCCATTCTTCAGTTATGCTAGCTACATTTCAAGTGCTCGATAGTCATAGAGCCTTGTTTATACAATATCACATCGATGCAAATATTTCCACTGCCACAGAAGTTCTGTTGAACAACATGCTTTAGATCTTAAATCCTATTCCCTTAGCAATAAAGAGTAGAACTGGAAATCAAAAGGCCTCCTGGGTGAGAAAATCTGTCATCATAGTAAATAAAATCCACGAAATATACAAGGAATCGTACTAAAAACACTAGTTTAGTTTTTGATATTTATTAACCAGGGGTTATGCTAAATAACATTTACTGGAGATACAGATAAACAAATAAATGTCCTATATTGTATATCATTCTTTTCCCATTTGAATTACTTTTCCTTAATCTCAGCAGGTACAAATTTTACTCATTATTTAAAGTTAAGGTCATGATACCCAATCTACTAGCTGTTCATTGATTTTTCCCAGAAGAAAAAAAAAAGTTTTATCCCTAGAACTTGCATAACAATTTATTCATACCCTCTTTCTGTTATTTGTTATCTTATACTCTGGAATTCAATCATTCATGTGTTATTTTTGTCCTATTAAATTATTTCGTATGAGGGACAAAAATTATTTACCACATTTCTGTCAAATACTAAAATATAACTGCATGAGATAAAGCACAATGAAAGAATCAAAGAAGAATGAGTGAATAAAGGAGTGATTGTGTGACTGAAGGCAAAATGCTCTACAGAAAAGCTATCCAAGGCCTAGCAGGGATATAGCCATAACTTCTAGGAGTTAATAATTTAAGGATCTCACACAGGTGTGAACTCAACTGTGCAGCAGAGGCTATTCTATAAAATTCAAATATTAAACCAAGTTTTAAAGTGAGTTTTAGGAAATATAACACTTTAACTTTTTTCGAGTTACATGTTACTATTAATATTTTATTGATACCTGTTATACACTTCAAAGATGCATTTACTCTTACTATAAAAGACAAAAAATAAAACCTAATGACAAAGAGAATAACCTGACAATCCCTTTTTTACATCACTGTTCCTCTTTAACTTTCAATGAGTCTTGTAATTTTCATTTTTTATTAATATTAATCTTATTAATAAATTATCCCTCTAGATAGAGTTATTTTCATTGAGAGGTAAAGTTATCAGAATAATCCTCTTCAGAACTTCGAAAATCTTTCTGATCAATGTAATATCTCTTTTGTGTATCCCATCATTCCAGTATAACTGTTTTACCTATTTTTTTACTTCAAACATCTCTGGGATGTAAGCAAGTGGGACAGCAAACTGGAGATGCTGTTTGGGCTTGGCAATGTAATTTTCTACTTATAAAAATATGAATTGCTTATTGGTATTTTCATCTTTATATATCAGAACTTTCTAATTTACATGTTTTTTGAAACACTAATATAAATGTTAACTGATTCAGTATATACATATCGAGCTGTGACTATGTAAGAATTATGTTTGGAATATGAAGGTGAAATGTCTAATTGTTTAACTCAAGGAGCATACGAGAACTTACAACAAAATTATATAACGATAATATATGACATACACATATTATAATTTTATGAAGTATTGATAGCGATTTCACTTAACATTGAACATATATGAAGTACTATGTCCTAAGACTTTATGCTTATTATTTCACTTAATATTCAAACAACCCTATTATTATACCAATTTTACAGATGAGAAACTAAGACATTTTCAAGATAATATTCAAAGTCATAAAGCTAATAAGTGATGGAGTAAGAATTTGATAACAGAACTGTCTCTTTCTAAATCCATGTTTTTAACCATATAAAAAAGTATTTTACTGTAAATATTATGTGAGATGTACCCTAAAATATTAGAAACTGAAATCACAAAAGTTCAAAAATGAGGAGACGTAATTTTCTATTTCAGTATATGAAGAAAGGCTTTATTTGATTTCATCCTTTAAATCTATACTTTGATAGGAGACACGTATATCTGCGAGTACACATGCGTGCATTGGTTGTGAGTACAAAGAGACACAGGAGCTCACAGAGAAAAGAGAAAAGCAGAGAGGTAGATAATTCTATTTAGAGGGAACAGCATGAACAAAAGCCCCTCAAAAATAAATATAATTCATATTTAAGATATAACTTAAAGTTGAATTTAGACATTGAAGAATATATACATATATTAAGAGATAGGACTACAAATAAATTTGGAAAGTTTTCTGTGCCAGAATAAGCAATTTAGTCTGTGTTCAAAAGGTATCAGTGACACAGTGATCATTTTAGTTAAAGAACAATAGCATCAAAGAGGTGTAGTATTATGATGAACCTGACAGTAACGTGTAGGATGACGTAGAAACATATGAGCCTGGTGGCAGGAAAAGAACTATTGCCAAAACCCGGTGAGGGAGAGAATTAGGTCTTATTACACACTTTAAGGAATTTTGTTTATTATATGCTGTGTCTTGGTCAAATTATTTAACTTCTTTGTAACTCACATCTCTTAACTTCTGTTGAATCAGAATTCCCTTTGATAATCCAACAAATCTATGAATTTTTTCTTCAAGAAAAGTGAAGCTAAGTGTACACACATTTTATAAGCAATCTTCAGGGTTTATTGACTTTATGTAGTCATAGGTTCCAAATTAGTTATTTTCTAGAGAGCTTTTCATTTCTAACATGCTGTGATTCTGTCATCTTATCACTCTGAACTTGGACATTTGCTTTTGTTGTTTTTTGTCTTCCTCCTTGAACATAAATATGGGGATTATCCAGATATTTAAAATTCATTTTCCTTTCCATTCTCTACATACTGTTATTTGGAATTCATTTATTTTTATAAATTCACTTCTTGAACTTCATTCCCAATCCCTTTACTATTCTCGTCATTCAAACTTGGGTTTTTGGCTTGCATGAAATCTCCTTATTTTCCATAGTTCTTTCAAAATTGAGAGCTATTGAGAGTCCTTGGCCCTTCAAAAAAATATAGGAGTAATTATGAATAATAAACTTCAAAAATTTAGTCTGTCAGAAATAGTTATTTAACAATATACATTGTGGGAAGATACAAAAGAAATGTAACCCTGGTCTCTGTCACTGGGGGCTGAGAAACTTAAAAAGTAAGTGTAATTTTCTGCCCTGATTATAATGTGTTAACCTTGCCTTAGATTTAACTATGATTTTAGCCATATGATATTAAAATTTTATCTTTCCCTACAATAAAGCAAACAAAAAAATGCTGTAAGTAAATGACTGTTGATTAAAAAAATAAACTTGGTGAAAAATAAGTTCAAGGAAAGGATATACCTGTAAGGGTTTTCAGACCTGAGTATATTAACAATACCTTCTTTTCATATTAACTTATAGTTTTGACTATTTTTAGATGTGCAATAATTATAATACTTGGTTTAAAATCCAAAATGTTGTTGTTTGAAGCTAAAATAGTTTGAATAAATAATTATAATTATTATACTTAATAACTGCCACTATTTTATTTTTAAATATACATTTTGGAAAGGAAATTTTCCTCAGCAAATATAGCTAAAAAGCCCACTGTATGATAATTATTTTGACAAATGTATTTTATCAATTAATAATAAAAATATTCCAGTTATATAAAATATAGTCCAGTTTAATATCCATAATTCATATGTTCAATCTCTACGTCTATCCAGACTTTTTTTTATTGAATACAATTTTTGTTTCTGAGGAATTCTTAAGATCCAAAATAGAAATAAGGATAGTATCGTCAGGGTTGACGACATTCTCATAAAGTTCATCTAGTTTGAACCTAAGTAGGGATAGTTGGGCCTTGGCTTGATTTCAATTTCTACTGTGTCTGTTCAAGCATTGCTTTAGCACAGTGGAGAGCTTACCTCTGAAATTGGTCTTCAGAGATTGCGTGGCTTTTCCATGACCCAGAATTTCCCTGTTATTTGACTTTTAAGGTATATGTGGTAAAAAAATTATTGTTTACAAATCATGAAATCTAGATTCTATGACTCATTATGCCAATTATTGATTGTATGTTTTAAAACACATTTCTAAAAATCTCTGAAGTATCAATATTCTTATCTATGAAATGGAAACAGAATCTCCTCAAGGATTAAATAATATATATTATGTATTAACATAGGGAAACATAATTGAGAAATACATAAATTTAGCTAATTATTTTAATTATCATAAATACTCTATCATGGTGCATCTTTGCTATGACAGCATGTAGAGAACTCATTTTCTCTGGTAATAGTTAATATCTATTAGGCAACTATCAACCAAGCCCATTCTCCTAAGTATTTTTCCATGTTTACATTTTTATCCTCACAATACCCCCTGAAATACTGTAATTATCCTAATTTTATAGATGAAGTAACAAGGAGACAGAAAAAAGAACTTGCTTAAGGTCACACAACTAGTATATAGGAGAACCAGGTAACCTGTTTCCAGAAACAGTAATGAATCGAGGAATTATAAAAATCTATTTTTTTGTGTTTGACTTGCACAACTATGTTACTTTATGAATGCAAGTCATACATGAAGTGTTATACATATGAAGTCACTTTGTTTTCAAGTTTGTAAAAAGTTAGAATCACTTTATTTACTGTCCTTCTAGTAACAATATGTCCATACATACATTCCTTTTAGCTGGATTAAACAAGATTTCCCCTTTAAATTTAAGGGATCTGAATTTATCTGGGTTCCCCAAACAAACATCAGTGACATAATTCATCTGCTTTTTGTCATTATTAAAATTACTGTTATAAACCAAAGAAAACAGAAAGCATATGTGTTCATACTTCATGCAGATTATATTTTTAATAAGAGCTTAATTTGAGTTTATGCAGATATCACATACCTGTCATGGTATAATTATTCAGCTATGAATGCCTGTTAACTCCCAAGGTATATAACGATGAAAAAAAATTCTCTCTTAGCTAGAATGAGAAATTCCAGAACATGAACAATTTATAATGTTTTGCCCCAATGAGACCTGGTAAAGTAAGCTCAGTCAAAGAGCAATCTATGGCCTACAAAAAACAAAAAGTGGAAAACTTCACATGACTTTCCGTGCGTATTTTAAATCTATGTTTAAAATATAGTAACTTTTTATTTTTCATTTTATAATTTCATAAAGAATTTTTTAATCTTAAATTGTGAAAGTATAGCTATTACTTTTTACTACTTATTTTTATAAATGTAATTTGTCACATCTATGATTAGACAACATTGGGAAATTTTATCAACCTAAATGTAAATGTATCAATAAAAAAGAGCATATGTACTATAAGAATAATTGGAATCTACGTATATGGTTTCTTTACATTTTAAGCTTTTTTTTCATAGATACTATCTGGGAAGTAATGAAGCCAAAATAATTAATACATTATTTATACTAAGCTTTATTTTAGCAAAACCTTGTCATTTGTGTTGTCATAATCAGATGATATAAATATATGATATTAAGAAAATTAAAAAAATATTTCAAAAATAAATATCATTTAGGTAAAGGTATTGAAAGAATTGTCAATTCTTGGTGAGAATATACATTTTAGAGAATAATTTGGGATTTAGACAGATCATTACAAATGTTTAAATATCTTATCTTGATTATTTTGTTTGCTCTTGGAAATATATACAAATGAAAAGGAAAAAGAAATTAATTAAAATAAGAAGAGGTTTGTTCATGGTATTTGTAACTCTGGGAAAAAAATCTAATGTCAATAAGAAGGAAATAGTAAACTAGAGCATATCTACATAATTGAATATGCTGTCGGTATTAAAATAGATATTTAGATTAAATATATTATAATACAGTCATTGTCAGTATGCATGAAGAACTGGTTGCAGGAGCCTTGTGTATACCCACATCCTAGGATCCTAAGTCACTTAGTAGGCCCCACAAATCCACAGGTTCCACATCCATTGATTTAACCAACTGCATATTCAACCAACGTTGGATATGGAAAACCAATTGTTCCTAGAATTAATACTTCGATTAAATCATTGTGGAAGCAATATGATGCAGCAACTATACAAGATGAATAAAAAACTTGAAAGCTTGACGGAAATGCATTAAAATATTGTCTTTAGCCTATGTTATTTGAGTATTTTTTTATTTATACTGTTTTTCTCTATTTTTAATATTTTATACAATGATCATGCAGCACATATGTTAAGAACAAAACAAAACAAAACACCAGAGTCTCTATATCCTATTATCTAAGTAAATATTCAAATTGGCAGTGCATGGACTGAATCTGGGCCAGAGACAAGCTTTATTTACTTGACATAGAGTTCTAAAATCTTGAATTTGAATGTCTTTTCATGGGATTTAGGAATTCTCATGGGAAACTTCAATGTTTCAATTACTCCTTATTCTTTTAAGTTTCCTTCTTCATCTTTTCTGTCATCTACATGGCCGTTGTGGGTATTTCAGATTGTAACCCTTATAAAGTACTGTGACTTACTTGATTATCAACAACTACACTGTATTTATCATCTAATACTCCTCATTTTTTTCAGATTTATTTCAAATAACCAAATCCTAAGAAGGGCTGCAGTCATGCGCTCATATCTCATGATGGAAGTACTATAAGCATTAGCAATTAATCAAGATTAAACATAGAAGTTAATGGGAACTTCAAAATGATTTAAAACTACTCTAATTGTCATAGTGTCATATATCTCCATAGCTTTTCACTCATTCTTTTATATAATTAAATTGATCTACATATGTCCTGCTATTTAATAATATGTTTCTGCTTTATTTAGAAAAGAAATGAACTGTTCTAAATACACACACACACACACACACACACACACACACACACATATATACACACACATATATATATACACATATATAAATACATATATATATGTATATATATTAATTATCCATAATCCTTAAGAGTTGAACTTTAAGGTTGTGTAGTTAACTACTGCAAAATATGGGCAGAACAGTCCTCAGAGGTGTACCTAAATATTGGATGGCTTCTTTTGCTTTTGAATTAATGAGCATAGAGACATTCTATATCACATATTGAGCTGACTTTTGGGTCATTATCTCTAATCTGCTATAGTGAACACTTGAATTATTTATAAATGAATTTTTCTCACTGGTAGAAGTCAATTTCTGCCTACAAAGCAAGACTTCTTTGTTTTCAAATAAACAGTTATAATTACATAGTCTGGAATAAAGCAAGCATTTCTACTTGGTTTATTACTTAGAATGTTTGATGTTGAAAATTTTACTGTATACCTAGAATTACTATTCTCATGGAATGAAAATTTATATTATTATAAATAGCATTTTCCAATTAGAGAAAACATAATAAATCTCTATTACAAATTATCTTAAGAGTAGTCGATAGCTAAATTAACAGCTTGCTCATTTTATTCATGGTCATTTACAATCCTTAACAATATACTGTCACTATTTTTTTTTAAATTTGAAATATAGGGAATATGCTAACACATAAAAATTGAAAATAATAAAGTATTAATTACTGTATGTTATGACATATATTTCTACATATTTTGTGTTACAAAATGCAAAATGAAAAGGGAAGAGACAGTTTAAATAGGTTGAAGCAAGAATGCGTATATCTGTAGCATACCTAAAAGAATGGCCTAACATTAACAATAAACTGGCATGTGATAAATGGAAAAGAAAATTAGCAAAATTGTATTTTCTAACTGTTTAACCACAGATGAATAAAAAAAAAGTTTATATTGTCTCAAGTCTATGTTTGGTTAATGTTAGTAGATAATACACATAATTACAGTTGGAAAGCCCTTGACTAACTAGGTATGTAAATGATAAACCTGAAAGTTAATATGTAGATTTTAAAAAGTTATGTTGGACTACTGGTTATATAGATATGCATATATGCTTATAAATATGCATGTACATATATATGCATATATTCTGTATATTTGACCTCAATATGTTATATATTACATATAAATCTGTGAACAACTTAATATTTTCTTTTAAAATATTTCTTAACCATGCAATTTAGGTTATAGATACATGCACAAAAACTATAACTTACACCTTAAAGGGCAAGAAAACAAAACACTTTTTTTATTTAATTATGAAATTGAGTAGAGATCCCTGTTTTCAATTTCTGCCCCCTTCTTTTTTTTTCTTTCTAACACTATTGAGAACACTATTGAGAATGGCTAGCCCCAAGGACAAAAGAAAAATACTTAAAAAAAGAAAGATTCTATCTTTTGAGTACCTTTTCTATCTGCCCTACAGTTTTGCTTTAATGATACTCCCTTCCCTTCTGTTTTATCATCAGCTTAATTATCCACTTTAGTGTTGTGTGCCAGCACACACAGAACAAGAAGTATATGCTTTAAACAGTAGGATATATCGAATATATTTCATTCATTTTTAAATTGTGAATTATTTGGGATGTATTCTAGCTATAAAACTAAAGAACAACAATAAGTGGCAGGAAGTGGAAAGTGAAAAAAACTCAAGATGATTTAACAGGAGTGAGAAAGATAATGAAAATGGCATTGTTATATTGTGGAGTACCAAATCCCAAGGAATTTAGGTCATTTCTAATGTTATTGTCATCATAGAAGAATCCTGTATTACTAAACGAAGGCTATTTGAGAAACATATTTTCTTTTAGTCATCTTTGTTTATGATGTTGCATAAAATAGTGTTTCTTAATTTAAAAAGTAAAGGATATATTCTATTAAGCTCATAAAAATTTATTACTCAGGTC
This sequence comes from Pteropus vampyrus, assembly GCF_000151845.1. NCBI lineage: Eukaryota > Metazoa > Chordata > Mammalia > Chiroptera > Pteropodidae > Pteropus > Pteropus vampyrus. The sequence goes on along the minus strand of NW_011888785.1, from coordinate 22,487,398 downwards.
CTCTTCAAGAAATGACCAAGAAAAATCTAGAAGCATCTCAAATATAGAAAATCTACAGGTAAAGTCTATAATGCTATTAGCTTTTGAGTTCAAGGAATTCTTATAAATCAGCTATTAATTCAAAATCACAAGAAATTGAAGCCATCCAAAATCTTCACGTAGATAGAGAAACTACATTTTGATTTTGTGGCAAAATTAAAATATTGCATATGTCATGCTCTCACAGCAGTCATTCATATCTTAAAAAATACATATTCAAATCTCATTTGATTTTTACATTATCACTTAAATAATATATTATATCAATTGCTAGTGCTATTCATCACTGTATTATTACAGTTATAATAAAACATAAAGTTTCATCTTCAAAATTTGATATTAGTATTCAAGCAGTGGAACATTTCTCTTTGTAGAAATATATGACAACATTTAAAAAACATAGATCATCAAAATGTAAACCAGGTCTAAATTTGACTGAAAATTGATTGTTTAAAATTATTTTGGTAAATAAAGCAATTTGTGATAATATTTTCTACTTTATTTTTATATTAAAGGGCATTAAATAATAGAGATTTTATAAGAGATGGTTCAAAATACATATTTATTACATATAAATTTACATATAAATGTACATATGTACTAATATTTACTAATATAATTGACTAAATACTAATATAATTAACTAAACAATAATTTGAAACTGCATTTTTTCAAATGTGCATATTTCTTTAAAATCGAATATAATAAATGTAAATAAAACCAAAATGATGACTGACTCAAATGTGAATGATAACTCTAACTTCTAGGTAGTTTAGATTTATTAATATTACTATTATACATAACCCATTAAAACAGATAAAATCACTGAAGTTCAGAGAGAAAAAGGTGATTATTTAATATCTTAGTTTTAGAATCTTTTCCACCAAATAATACTACCTCTTACTCTTTGTGGATTGTTACAATATTTATTCCTAAATTCATAGTTAATTCCATAAGCAATGTAACCTACATCTCAGGTGTCATTACAATTATCTTATACTTATTTTTGTTGACTTGTTTCAAGTTCAGATTTCTGCTTCGCCGAGCATCAGGGATCATACAAGTGTTATGTGTGTGGTAGGCTTAGAATCACAACCAGTTCAATAAAATTTCGGCTGGTTATACATTTAATGACTTTTGATTTTTGAGTCTGATTTAATTTTATAGAATAATTTATACTTTTGCTGCAGTTCTCAATTTATCTCTTTCAAGTCTCTTAAGTTTTGTTAATTTTCATAATGCTTTTAAAAAAATGATCATAAAGACCAGAAAATGACTATCTGGCTATTGTTTCCATGTATGAAATTATCATACATATTTTGAGTAAATGACCGAATAGCTGTAAAATAAAATTATATTTATATTTTATTTACAAGTAATTATAAAATTAAGATAATGATAATGACACAGAAGAAAAGTGTTATCTAGTTAATGAAGTGTAATTTTGTACAAATTGCTTTAAAAATTCTCACTCAGAACCATTTGAAAACATAAAGGAGGTCAATCAGCTTGCTGGATAATTAAACTAAGACAGTGAATTGAGAAATGTTATTAAATTAACAAATTAAGTGAAATTAAGTGAAATTGCTATGGCATGATCTAGTTATTCTAATTTTCCATAAATGATAAAATAATCCCCCAAATCCACCTTGTTTAAATGATTCATAGCTAATGTGGAATTGCAAGGATTTGTGGGAGAGGATTCATCTAGTATGTTAAATGGTTAGCAGTATAAAGAGTGCTGCTCTGTAGGATATTATAAAAGTTCTCCCAAAAGAGACAAAATGCTTTTGAGAGTTGCTTTATTTTGTGGTTTAAAATTTATTTTTTTGGAAATTTGCGCTTAGTCTCTTATCATTTAAATGTATGCTCCCAGGTGTAGCGTATGTTAGAAATCTAACTCCTCTTTATTTGAAAACACTCAAGTTTTGCCAATGCCAAGGTAATACATTTAGGAAAAAATGAAAAATTAGGCAGCTCTCTAGTTGATTAATAAAAAGATACAACACTAATTTGCCTCAAATATCCTAATCTTAAGTCAAAATTTCAGAATAGGAGCAAAATAAGATAGGAATCTGCTTTCAACAGCAAGTGAATTATAGTCTTTATAGATATACAGTCCAATATTCTGAAAACCTACTTGTAAGCTGCTATTCACTGTCTCTATTCATTGTCAAAGATAATGCCATCAAGAAAAATAAGGTTAATGTTGAAACCTGAAAATGTTTATGTGATGTATAACGATGTGGGTTTCTGGCGAGATGGAAAGAATTAAGAATATGTCAATAGTAGCGAGGGAGGATGCTACATTTGGAAGGAAATATTTTTTAGCTAACTTCATCAATGGACTATATTGAAATTCAGGAGGAACAAAGGGAGGATGAGAGGGGGTGTGTAGGAAATGAGAACATAGATGTAGGAGGATATCATATTACACAGAGCTTTGAAACTGACTAAAATCTTAAACTCTGTTTTGGGTGGAAAAAATAGCTGGTGGACTGGAATGAGGGCAGTGAGTGAACACAAATGGAACTGAAAACTGCCACAAGATCAAGCAACTAAGGAGAAATACGAGAGGAATTAAGTTGAGAAATATATTGAATCATGTATTAAAATTCTAAACTATAGCACAACTGGAAATTTTGAAAATATAATATTTTTTTGCAGATAAAAATTCAATAATATTTAACAAACAATGAGACAAACAATTACAAAACATGGAACACATCTGTTGAACTAATTGTACTATAAAATTAATTTCATCTTAAGCATCTCCTCATATCACTCTAATTTCTTGTGACTTCCTTACACTTTTAAAATAAATGAAGTCATCATTCTCCGCTAATATTTTGTATTTCCTTTGCCCTTTTAAAAATAAAAAAAAGCAAAAAGGAAAAGATGTATATGATAGGTTATCAGGAAGACACAGCTAGTTGTCAATCAGAAGCTCTGACACATCAGTTTTTGGGGAAGAGAGCAGTACATCTGAACTTTAAATTTATGGTCAACCAAGACTATACAATTTGCCTTCCATATAATTTTTGTGGTTTTCTTTTCCTCTATTGTTGGACACATTATAATTGTTTCAATTCCTAAAGATAAACAACTGCACAAAATTAGAGAAGAGGTCAGAGCAATGCCGTTTGTCTTATTTCCCTGCCCGTTGCTATGATAAATTCTCTGTGTGTTTCCTTGATAACTTCATAGAACCATAACATGAACATCAAAGGTATAAAGCTTGCTGCTGTTGATGTGGCTACTACTTCTGTTGTCTTTGCCAGCCTTCTCTCTGTACTACCATTAAATCGCAGCAGCGCATAGGAAAGCGCTAGGTCATGTACCATATACATTCACATTCTCTGGAATTAGAGCACCGGCGTTTGAGCTGCTCTGTTGTTGTGTGACTGTCTTTTACCTCTCTAGGATGTTTTCTCCTATGTGACAATAATATATACATTTTTTGCTATTATTTTTATTATTGTTGTTTTTATATCATATTTATATTCTTTACAAATAAGCTATGAGGATGATATTATTTTCTTCATTTGACAGTTAAGGAGACTGCTTATGCCCCATGCAGTACAACTAATAATTAACAGAACTGGATTTATAATAATTATATGCATAACCAAAGTATTATAATAGAAGATAATAGGCTTAACTGTTCAAGTTGTTGCTACATAAAACATATGATTTTTTAAAATTCATAGCAAAAATGATGTGGTTTGTGTACTGAGAAAACATTCTAAGAAAGAACTATTATCTCTAATCTTGCTCTACCATAAGTTATCTTAACTTGTTTCTTCCTGTGCTCAAAAATGATAACCAGCGGCCTGTGTAACAAATGATAGACCTGAGAAACAGGTTTGAATATGTAATCATGAATTTCTACAGTATTTTTCATGATTCTACCTCATGCTAGGGACTGGGGTTGCAGAGCTGAATAAAACAAACAATATCAGTTTTCTGGCACTTACGGTTTGTAGGGAAGATAGACATTAAACAAATACTTATACAACATTCATGTATTTTAATGTAAAATATTTCTAAAGGACACTATCATATGAAAAATAATATGGTGATTTAACTTAAGTGGGAACCAGAAATGAGGTAGCCAGAGAAGCTTTCCTTGAGAGGACAGCTAAGTGGAGATCTGGGGAATAAACAGACGTTACAGAGAAAAATGTTCAGAAGTAATTCAAAAATAGTAGTTTATAATTGTTGTTTGATTATTATTGTTGTTATCACTTCCTGTTGAAACCTTTCCTGAACATTTCATTTCTAATGACCTCTATTCTTGAAAACGTATTGTGCTATGTTATATTCCTTCGTTATCATTGACCTTCATCTATGTTTTTGCATTCTGTTTTACTCTTGTTCCTCTGTGCCTTCCTTTGTTCTACCCATTTTCTATAATGACCTTATTCATGTCTTAATCATTTTTGGAAGTAGCTCAAATACTCAGGCAAAATTGGATATTTCAAAATCAGAGCAGCTGTGGCCCTTTGTACATAACTATATTATAATTGGTCATTGCTTTATGTTACATATTATTTCTTTCCCAAATGCCCATGCAGTTCTGAGAGCAGAAAACATTCCAAATTTATCTTTTAACTGTAAATCCATAATGTTGCTATCATTATAAAATGAGCACAAAAGAAGTATTTGTTGAGAATATGCCTGTTGACTCTAACAGTTTTATGTAACTAACTAAATTCTGAGTTATTTAAGGGCAAGATTCCTGTCTTATATAGTTTAATTTTATTTAGCACTATTATAACATGACACAAGTGGTAGTTAGAAGCGTCTGTAAGTGCTCTGAATGTTCTTTAGAACTACAAAATTTTCAGCATTGATATAATGAGAAAAGCAGTTATTCGCTTGACTTTTTGAGCTTATATTAAATAAAAAAAGTCACTGAAGTAAAAATCCTCCTAAGACTCAATGACGAGTCAATTTAGAGCTATTAGGAAAAAAGAATGCCACTCGGTGAAAAATTATATGTAAACAGTCATCTCAAGCACTATTTTGCAATATGTTTTCAGAGCACTAAACTACTTCCGCTTAAATAGGAGCAGAAATCTCAACTCTTAGTTCAGCTATCAGTGCTCTGTTTGGTATTCCATTTGCCAAAGAATATATGTTACACATGTTGCCATTACTATAACTGGTTCAAGTGTTGCTGTTTTTAAAATAAAGCAAATCTTTACTAGTGGTAGTCTTCAAAAATAGTATTTTTAACTTCATAGGTACAAATCTACAAAACTTGTCAACTTTTAATATTTTGACAAATGCTGTACTGCAAATATTGTTTCATAGTAAAAAATAGAGAATATTAAACTTACTGATAGGTTTGAAGATAACCTTTTAACAGTCTATAACCTGCAATTATTTGAAATGACACATATTTAAATCACATAAAGTTATACTGTAATTTCAAATATCAAGAAATAGTCATTTCTTCAAAGTAGTTATTAGAAATTCTTATGATAAAATCATTATAGGGTACATTTTACAAATTCAGTTCTTCTTTTATAATTATGCAGCTCTAAAGGTGAAAGGTTATGTAATGTACTGGTAATACAAAATTTATTTTCAAACTTGAAATATTTAACAGACATATAGAGATAAAGTAAATAAGACATTTAAAAAATTCATTCTTAGGACAATATGTTTGAAAATCTAATTATTTTTATAACATGAAAAAATTTTAAGTTAGAACTGTCCTATCACAGAATATAAATGAGAAATTATCTTTGAAAATTTTGAAACATTTTTAAGTTTGATTCCATATATTCTCTGAGGAATAAAATAAATTAAATATTATAAAATATTATTTTTATTTTTTAGATTGCAGTGGAGCTCTAAGTGCATGTAGTTCTCAGATATGATGTTTGATTGGGAAAAAAGTTAGTAAGAACTTTGTAAGCAAAATCATGGACTTTCAGGGATTAGGTAAGTCAGTTTAAATATCTCATAGGAAAAGATTTTTTTTAATAAATATGTAGGAATTTGACAAATATCTAGTATTTGACTGCTAAATCATGAGATACCCTCCTTTCTATTTCTGAAACATATATTCTTTATTGTTTGCTCCTTGAAAAATGGGCAGGTAGCACAATGTTTAGAGATGATTTGTCTCTATATGTGCAGAAATAGCCTACCATATGGAAATAGAATGTCTTCTTTGCAAGAACGAAGGATTCAATTCAAATGCAAAGAAAAAGAAATACATGACAGAGTTGAAGAAAAAATGCAAAATGGCATTTAAGCTTATTCTTAGAATAAAAGAAAATAGTCAAAGTGGGACCAAATACATGCTTTTAACTAAGTGATTTGTTCCTATCAAAAACAACACTTTAAAATCAATACCTTTAAAATCATAACTATGCTGATACTAATGGCTCTTCATTTACTTAATAAATATTATCAAGTGTCTAAAAGTTGTCAGAAGTTGTGTTGTAGAGAATTGTGTAGACTGACAAAGAAAATATGCTTTTATACAAAATACTACATATTTCATATCTAACTTGAAGAGAAAAATTCCAAACTGAAAGCATACACATTATCATACAGAACGCTAAGTTGGAGAGGTGGGGGGTGATTTAGAATGAGAAGTTTTTAGTGTTACAATTCAGAATCTATTCAGCAAAGTGTTTTACTAGGTTAAACACATTTGATTGCATTATCTCTTTGAAGTAAAATTATGTAATTAAATTTCAATCTAGCTTACATCATGGTTAATCCAACTAAAACTCAACCAGGCTTAGAGAAAATTGATATACTTTGTCTCCTGTTTTAGGCAATATCCATACTTTTCTCACCATGAATATCCAGAATTGTACTGATTTATTAGTAACTCATAAGTGAAGAGCTGACTTCAGTTATTTTCAGTCTGTCAAATCAGGCAGTGATTTTGATTATAATTCTCCTTCTCTAGCCTGTCAAGCACTGTAGAATTCTAAGATGCTTTATCCAGAATCTAAATCAGTAAGTTACGGACAAAATTAAATGCCATAATATTATAATGTCATTTTCCCCAATAGACAAACAAGTAGGTTGTATTTTTACATAACTCTGTACATACTGCTAAATTCTAAAGTCTGAATTTTAGTCAACCCACAGTCTGTTCTCTGAAAGTATTAGTGAATTAATGTTTTACACATGCCAAATGTATGCTGTTCACAAAGAGGAAAAAAGGGCATTTAAAGTGAGTCAAGGAAACTTGCTTCCTGTCAAACTGTTTAACCTCTGAAATACCTGATTGTTAAGCAGGTTGTGTCATCTCCTGCCAATGAAATCCTGATGAGGAAAGATGAAAGTCAATTCGTTTACCAAAATAAAATTTACCTTCATCCTCAGAGAGCTTTAATTTTAAACTCAAACAATAAAGCATAGTTTTCTTGTAATACTGCCTTCACTTATCATTTGAATGTTAATGTGCACATATTTCTGCCTTTGCCTTCTACTTGTCTCCTTTGCCCTCTTACCTTAAAACTCCCATTTCCCTACACTGTCAGGGAAAAGGCTGCTGCTGAACATCTCTCATTATATTTATTGCTTCCTGTGTATTACTCTTCAGGAATGAAATGTAGTTTTAAAATAAATGTTATGTTATGAGTGAGAGCAGTCAAAGAATCTTTAATTGTCATAATTGATTCAAAGTATTGAAGTCTACAAAGAATTTCTATTCTAATTGAACAACAGGCCCCAAATAAAAATTAATGATATTTTATTTTTACTATTATTATGTAATCTATTCATTGTTAGCTCAACTTGTTTTATAAAAACAGATTTTAAAACACATTTCTTCCTTTATTCCCTCCATTCTTCCTTATTTTTCACTTTCTCTCCTTCTATTTGTACCTTCTTCCTTCCCTTCTTCCTCTTTCCTTTCTTCTTTTCTTCTTTTAAGTTTAGTCACATATATCATACAATTATTTCTTTCTCGACTTACTACATAAGGGCTCTAACAGCAGAATAACTTTCAATTGCAGATCTGTATAAATGTTATTGTGAAAATTCCACTTAAATCTGTTCTCTACTTAGACTATATGCATATGAGGAATAAAACAATTTTATCAACATAAAAAAAAAAGTGCTAAAATTTCAGCATAGTTGTATGTTAATCAGTATGGATTATTCCTGACATGAAAGTGGTGGTATATGTTAAATGTATAAAATGGCTTATACAGAAATATGGAGTATGTACAAATTTTTAAAAAGACTGTTGGTGTTATTTATCTAAGGATTCAAACTGGCTGGGAATTTTAATTTCATATTCTCATTCTAATTTGCACCTATGGTTTTTTGTACAAGGAAAACAAAGAATATTAACCCTTGAGAGATAGAGAAGCGTTCCATAACAGTTCAAAGATTGTGACATAAATCCTAACTGCAAATATTTAATTAGACAATTATCTAATCCCTATTATAGAACTTACCGCAATATATGTACCTATTAACTACCTCCTTGCCCATGTTGCTATGAGAGTATATAAAATAATAATATTGTCTACAATACAAAAGAAGTCGGAGAAGCTTGCTCTAAGGAAGTAATGCTTGAGTTGAGATCAGAGGGATAAGAGAGATTTATTAAAGCAACTACGTGAGAGAAGATGTGTCCAGGAAATAGAAACAATAAGTGTAAAGACCTAGAAGAAAGAAACTCAGAATGAAAAGGAACTGAAAGAAGAAAAGGAACTTCAGAGTGTCAGGAGAGGGTAAGAGAAGAGCAGTTCAAAAAGGATACAGAGATAAGAGAGTCCAAGACCAAAAAGTAGATTTCCCTAATTGCTAGGATTAAAAGGAGGCAAGGGGGTGTCAAGATGCTAAGCTTGACAGCTCTGGCCTCACTGTGGAAAACCTGATTAAACAGGCCAAATGATGACACTGAGGAAGAGGAGTGAAGTGGGATCTGAGTTAAGAATATTATTTTCATCAAGTGTAACCATATGTCTGGGCAACCTTTATACCTCTGGTCTAGTGTCTAGCAAGAGTCTACTTAATCTCTTACACACAAGCATGGTCATAGAGGGAAGCATCTTTCTTTTTTTGTTTCATAAATACTTTCTTACTACATCTAAGACTATGGTTTCTTGCTAGTTTTTGCCCATGATTCACTTCCAATGACCTCAAACATGGCTCACTTTTCTAAACTTAAAGTATGTACATTTTCAAAAGTTCTCTTTTTTATTCATATTTTTAAAGAAATTATAGCCAAGTCAACATTAAGTCTCTTTTGTCATTAATTTTCAAGGTTAAGGCTCTAATGTCATTATTATAATCACTTGTATTCCAGAATATTCTTACACATATAATGAAGGGCATGCTCATAAGAGAATGCCACACATGTCCATGTTATCTACCAGATATGCAGTTTGGAATGGCTGCTGTAATATTCAGAATTCTAGAAAACACTGTTATATAAGAGTGGAATTTATACTTAAAACAGCATAATATGATATTAGTTTTAAAAATCAAACTATCAGAACAAATACCACTTACTACCCTTTGGGATACAGTAACTCACAAACCGGAAAGTGTCTCAAATTTATAAAGTAGTGATAAAAATATATTTGCTTTGAATATCTGCAATACTTGAGTGATGGACAATGCCCAGGCCAATTCCAGCCATATACAGAACTGATCCATTTCAAAACAATCACTTTTCCCACAACAGATATTTATTTCCTTAAATAGCAAATGGACTAGAGTCTATATTTACAAATATATGTTCAGGTATTCTAAATTGCTTTTATTTGTTATATTGCACCCTCATAATTTTTCTAAGATATTGCCATCTACTATGAATATAAACACACACACACACACACACACATACTATATATTATATGTAGTTTTATATACAAAGATTGTATATATAGATATACAATATTATATATAAATATTTTCCATCGAAAACATTTGTAGAGGACTTACTGCAGGAATTATATTTTAAATATAAATTAAACTGCATTTATTACCTTTTTTCTAAACAGAATTTATCTCTTTGTACCTATTGAGGTTTGTGACTATAAATAACTTTGTTTCTGCATTTTATCTTTTTTTTTTTCTCATGCTCTATGTCAACACTCAACTAGAATCCACCCTGTTCATTAAACTTTTTCTAACAGATGTTGCCTTTTTTTTTCTTTTACTCTTTCATGTTATCCGAGATCAAAGCATTCGGTCATTCTTGTCCATTGTATGCAGAGGTGTGTGGGTGAAATTTTGCATGGTTTTTCTGTTCAGGTTGCTTTCTTAATGTTTTCAATTATTTTCTTTGATAATATTGGATATGTGTTGATTGCTCCAATAGAAATCATCTTAAATCCAGCTACTTTTACGAAAATAAAAAAAAATTAGTGAAAAATATTGAAACCATATTCAAATTGTATCTATTTTGAAGAGGCAATTGAATCATGTTCAATAGATAAATATTTTGTGAAAAATCATAAAAATTTTCCCTGAAATTACGTGAGATATTTTGTAATTATATCATACATGCATGATGGAAAAAAAAGGTAAAAGACAACTGTCTTCTAAAAATAATTGCCTAATGTTACTTACTCATTTTATTTTAATTTTGGAAGAAAAATTTATAAACAGTTTGAGGTACACGTTTTTCATGTGCTTTTATACATTTGGCAGTAAGAGCGAAGGCAATGTGGTATAATAGAAAGGACTCTGAATTAGTTGTCAGGAGAATTAAGTTCAGCTTTTACCACTAAGTAGGTGTGGGATTTTAGAATACTATTTAAACAAACTGAGTTTAAATGTACTATATTATAAAATGAGGGATAGGAATTACAGGAGTTACATAGTAATAGTAAGCTACAGTATTTTACAACTGTATATTTGGGCAAGAATTTTATGGAAACTGTGGTCACAATTTAACTGCTGGACATATAGTTTTTTAAAAAATAAGATATCAGATATTGCTGAGCTTTGTGTTCAGTGTAGTATTGGGTTTAAGTAGTTATGAGTATATCAAATTTTCCAACTTACATTTTTTTGTACTGAAATCTTTCAAATTAAAATATTTTTCTTAGGAGTATAGTTGAAAATAAGTCTTAGGAGATTATTGAAAATTTCAGACTTAGATAAGTACAAGATAGAAAGTTTATTTTAATCAAGAGACTGGAAACAACAGATTGCCCCTGATGTACTCCACAAATTAGAGTACATCAGTTCACCTCCAGTTTTCTGGATGTTTGCATGGTAAAAAAGGTAATAGTTTGCTTAGCACTTACATCATCTTTTCCCATTTCTCTGTCGATAAGTTATTACACCCTATTCTAGAATTTTTTTTACATATACTAAAGATACTGTGAAATTTTAGCATACATTAAAAAAATTCCATGTTCCTGTTGCAAAAATTTGATGTAGTATCAAGGCAATATTTACGATTGCTATATAGCATGACATAATACCAAGAAAGGTATTTCTCCTTGAAAACTTTGCTTCCAAGATTTAGGCCAGCTAAGGGCAAGTAAATGTGGGATGCTACATATCTATCTTTTCTGGGTTAAGTAATTTAAATATGAGGTAAGACAACTATTAAATGCCAACAAAATATAAATCAAAAGAAAAAAAGTTTGCCAGAATAAAAGCACTTAAAAGGAGCTTGAACTCTGGCATGTATACAAAACTACATTTGCAACACTAGAACAATCCAGACTTTTAGCCTCTGTATAAAGCTTTGTGATAATCTCAAGTGAGATAACTCGAAATAGAAGCCAGTCTTATACTTAATCAGTAACCTATTTTCTTAAGTGAGTATACATAGCATGTATTAGATAAGTATTTTTATATCACAAGAGAAATCTTGAGATATAATAATGTTGAGGAGACTAGTTTACTGTCATTTCAAAGGCAGCAAAAGTCACACACACAATGAATCAGTGACAAACCTGTGAATTAATTTTAGGTCCCATTAGGCTCCCTTTTTAGCCACTCAGCAATTCCAGAGATTGCTTTCAGTGACCAACAATGCACAATTGAATTAAAATGGCAGACTAAAAAATAAAAATAAAGTAAAAATGGAAAGTAGTCATACTATGAAGTTTGATTTCTGACAATTCGAAACAATGTATGTAAATGTAAAATCTCAAAGCTGTATTCTTAAAATATTACCAAATTTTCTAGCACTTACATAGGAATGGATTTAAATTACTAAAGTTTAATAGCAAAATATGCAGATAGAAATAATTTTGTTAAATGGAAGTTGAAGGGCTATGCCATTCACTATTTTAGGCAATGATTAAAGGATGTCCCTTCACATAAATATATATTTCTTCAAACATATTTATTCTAGCTGAAATTTCTAAACATTCATAAGTACAAAATTAAATTTGAGTAAAAATAAAGCTTTTCCCTCCTCAAATATGTTCATATTACAATATCTTTATAGGCAGAGATAGTTTGTAAGGTCCATTTACATAGAGCAAAATGGAATAAAAAATATACTTATCTTCAGTTATTTGATAATTTATGTCAGATAATATTAAGTATTTTCTGTTTATTAGAGAATTTAGAATTCCATCTACATATGTTGATATCTAGACTTTTCTGTGTTCTTGAAATATTACATGATTAAAATATTAAGAAAAAGTGAAAGGACATGTTTCAGTGCTAAACTTACTTAGAATGAAAGTTAGAAAACGCAATAATTTTTAAAATATTTTAAGCGCTGTATTTCAAATATATATGTATCAATACTAAATATTTAGATTTTCCCTTTGTGTAAAAAGAATTACAACTTTCTTTGATTGCAGAACATTACCACTACCCCTGTGTCTGAGGGAAAGAACTTTGTTCAACACCTAGCTTATATAGAGAGGGAATTAATAGAAACAGAAAGCAACTCTTTCTATGGGGTATCCTAGCACTTCTTTTCCTGAAAAATAGCTCCCTGATTATAATATCACCTCTGCTTTATAAAGGACTCCATGAATTTGCTACTGCCATATAATTTTAGCAAGCTAATAGGCAATATGAAGGCAATATGACAATGATATTGTTGTGTATCCTAAAAGTAAACACCTTGCAACGTTAATGTGGTTCAACTGACCAGAAGATACAGTCTTTGGGGCTAACAGTTCTACCCTCTTCTGTGTTCTGGGATGATTTTATTCTCTAACCATTTTTCTCTATGTGAACCACAGCAAAATCTTACTTCAAATAGCCCACACTGACCTTACTTTGGCCTTTACTTGGCAGGGATACGCTATTTACATATCAAGTCAACATTTGTTTCTTTCTCACTAGCTCAAGAAAATTAAAAATATATTCTTGGCACTCACATAATTATAAGATAAGCTTCAAGCAAATAAGGGCACTAAGATCTTTAGATTTTACATGATTAAGAGGTAGTTGTTCAAATAATGTAGAATGTACTTATATAGTTTTTTATCATTTTTTGAGATTATCACCAAAGTGAACCATCATGGTTTAAAATAAATCTGCAAGATAACTTGCTGATGCCCATTTAAAACACATTGCAAGAGGATGCAAATATATTCTGATTTATGGAAATTTTGTCTGTTTATTCTGTTATTTTTCTGAAGGTTCTTATATATCAAACTAACACCTTCCTTCTCGCCTCTATATCCAAGCTGTATTTCCACTTTTTTAAACTTTGGTTCCAAAGGAAGTAATTTAGGCAAGGAGAAAAAGAAATAAATGAAAGAAAATGCAAAGTTCAAAAGTAGAGAAAGGGTCATCATGGAAGATGAAGAATGAATGAGAAGATGAAAGGGACCAAACAGGTGAGCAGGCAATGGAGTTTGGCATTACTCTTTGTGTTTCTTGTAAAATGTAATACTGATAAAAAAAGAAAGAAAGAAAGAAATTAAAGACTTTATGGCTAAACATTTCCTTTCGAATAGATTACATGGAGAATGAGTACCAAATAATTCATAAGAAATAGAAAAATATATATTGGTTAATGTGCTGTATGTTATTTAGTCCTTACGTCTATATTAATCTGTTGTGAATGAAGATGCTATTCAGAAATTGAGTACTATACATAAAGTTAGTCTTTTAATAAGCAATTCATAATGATATCATTGTACCTTTAGAAAACTCTTTAATTTTTTCCAAATTCTTTTTTCTGGCAATAGGTAAACCAGATCTGTTAAAATAAGAAACCAAATACTTACAAGTTAAGAATTGAATGCTAACATTTTTATTTTTATTTTTATGTTATTGTTTTAGGGAATAAAAAGTAGTGAGTACTGTGAGAAACAGGGGGGAAAAAAGCTTTTGTACAATTGAACAAGTGAGTAGTAGAGGGTAAAAGGCCATTAATCTCTTAACTCTGATGTTTATATATTAAATATTCAGGGAAACAACTTTATTATACACAATAACTTGTTCAGGTTCACCTTTCAACATGATTCAAGTATTGAAAGATAAAGAAAGAAAAACAGAAACCATTATGAACTTGCTCTAACCACAGTTGGCTCAGATTAGTAATGCAAATAAAAGATACACTGCCTTTGGTGGAAATAATGAGTAGCGAGAAGAAATCACCAAGGAATTCTGACTTTTCTCAACTAGGTTAGCCTACTAGAAAGTAAATACAGACTTTAATGTATGATCTAAGATAAAAAAAAGATGTTACCTACTCAAAAATAACTACTCATTGTTTTGTCAAGATATCTAAATATCTCAGCTTTAGTATTTCCTCATAGAAATAAACTTGTGTCCACTGGACTAAATAACATAAAATATTGAGAGAGATAACTCAATTAGAAGAGGTTTGATTATATTTATAAATTAGTCATCAGAGCACGGACTATCACTTAAATAGCACGTAGGCCTGCTGGACTGTTACTAAGAGTATTTGATTCAAAGTTTTGTATAAAAGCAAACTTTTATTCTTGGCGGAAGGAAAAAGAAAAACAAAAGATTGTATTTTATATCTAGATATATTGGTTGTCATTGTAGAAATGACCTTAAGCTTCATTGCATTTCTTAATGTCCCTTTTGTTCTAACATAAATTGAGATCATGACATTATGGGAGTATTTATAGAGTTAATATGTTCCAGCTTTCATTTGTGTCCATCTTTCTTTAGATTTCCTGTGAGTACTTAGAAGAAGCCTATTTGGAATTTGAGAAAACATCCAGAGACTTCTTCAAAAAGCAATACTTCTCCTAAATTCATACTTTTTTTTTTTTTTTTGGTTAACAGATGTAAATTTGAAGGGGAAATGCCATATACTATAAGCCATTTGGGAATATTCTGTCTCTTAAGGATGACTTACATTTTTCATTTGAATGGCATGGATGCTAAGAGCTGAAATTCAAAACTTATATGTATTCTAGCTCTGTTTCATTCCTTCCATGAACTCTGCATGCATTTTTATGATAAACACGCACATGTGTATGAAGTATGTGACCTCATTGACAGTTGTTTGCAGTGTCAAGTACTATTGGCAGATACCCAAGAATTAATTGACACACATCTTACAGAACTGGAGTTAGTTAATATGTCTACCAATTCCCAAATGTACTACAGGAAACGAAAAATCTGTTTAATACAGCAATCAATGACATACTGTGCTGTGGTCAGAAGGCATTAACTATACAGCAATAGTAGGTTTTGGAATACAGTATCCAGGAGTGTAAATATTACTATTAAAATGCTAGGACGCTAAAAAAAATAAGGTCTATTTAACTAGAAAAATGAATGAAAAGGTTATTTTGCAAACTGTTTATCATTTTTTAGAAAATAATTGTTAATTTCCTCCTAAAAGATCTGAAGTTATTAAATGATGAAGGAAGTTTTGATTTGCTTCAAAAGTGATGTCTTTATTTCTGTGGCTATTGACCATTTGGCATTGCAAGTCCATAAAGTCATTTTCTAACAATGGGTTTCAACAATCTTAGGAACTCTGGGTAAGACAATGAGTTATTTTTAAAGGAAAAACATTGCAAAGAACAAAAATGAATATTAAAATGTCCATGAAAGCCATGATAAAAGCAAAAGCAAAATATTCTTTCTGTAAAATAAAATTATTTGTAATATGTAAAGCCTGCACAGAAGTTTTAAAAGAAAACTATTTCATGATTTTATGTAGTGTGAGGCAAGTAACAATAAAGTATACATATTACTTCCAAACTAGAATCTAGGACAAAGATGTGTCCTAGGTCTTTCTGAAAAATCATTCTTGTAAATAAAAGTTATTAAATTCAAACTTCATGAAAGTTTATGAACTCTAATCTAAAAATCTTGTTCAAGGTCTAATTGCTATTTTATTTCTTACTTTTCCAAGCTTTCCGTTACCCTCATTCTTTTTCTAACTGTATGAAGTACACATTGTCTCTTTTCCCAAACTTCACAAACAGCGTAGCTGTTTAAATCCAAAGCTAGTATTTTAAGAACCAGTATAGATTAATTTAAAGCAGATTCTTTCTTAAGGCAGCTTAAGCACTGAATATTAAATTTTATGTCATCTTGACAAACTATCATGATAATTTCTTTTCCAGAATTTCCTAGATAGGCTGTCTAGACTGCTCCAAATTCCCCAGATAATTGCATAATCATCTTCTCACTGACCTTCTAAACAGTCTGGAACAGTATTTCTCAAAATATAGTTGCCATGCATATCAAGATCACTGAACTTCTAAAGGTAGACCCCTCTCAAAGGCTCTGAGCTTTAAAATTTCAGAAAATATTTGCACCCCAATATCTCACAAGAAAAGAGATCATATGAGAATCTTTATTTATTTGTTTCAATGGAGGAACTGGCCTCCTCTTCCATTTGCTTGAGCAATGGCACGGCTCCAGAACCTGTACCTTCCCATTCCCCCGTCTACCCATAAGGCAGAAGAAATATGCTGTGAACTCTACTAAATAGCAACTTCAAAATCAATTTTTTTTGAGGGGGGTAATAAAAATATGGGAACAATATATGGTATTTTAAATTAAGGTTATCAAGTTTATCTAAGCTTCAAATTGAAAAATGAAGAAAAATGAGATAAGTGTATAATCGCCTATAAACAATGAGAGACCAGTGCCATAATTTACAAAATCCAATGAAGTGAAGTGCATTTAAGAGGCAAGGTGGCAGGTACTAACATAAAAGACAGCAATGGCTTTCAGCCCTAAGATGTACATTTATATTTTAAAAATGATAACAAACATTTTTTTCAGCATCTACTGCCTATTTGACAATGTTAAACTCTCACGACTATGAAGTAGAAATCATTCTCTATCACTTCTTAGATTGAAAACAGACACAGAAAAAATAAGTAGCTTTCTCCATATCAAACGACTAGTATTGAATTGAGATTGGACAAAAGCCCTGCAGTCTGAGGCCAGAAGACATGCTTTTAACAATGATGGGATTAGAACTCCTTGAGTTTCCATAGCAAACAATGTCAATGGGTCAGGCTCTGCTAGGAGGGTTGGAAGGCAGTTGGAGGTAAGTAGTCAAGCTCTCACTTAAAATATATAAATATTGAGGCTCAAAGCAGATTTGTTTGGTTTTGTTTTACATCTAGTGAGACAGAGTCTCAGAGAGCTTAAGTAACTTTTCCAGTACTCCACTGCTAGTAACCTGTAGAAAAAAATCAAAACCAGATGTGACACTAAAGCCCACGTCTTCTCCACTAACCTGTGCTAGAAGCTCAGCTCCCCTGACTCTATTACTATGTAGAGCATGACACCTTGGTGGTGCAAAAAGTACAGTATAATGTAGAGAAAATTCTCCAGAGCTATCTCCAGAATACAAAAAAGTGGGACAATTATCCCAGGCCCAAGTTTTAGGGCACCTGACAACAGGAAATAGTTGAGAGGGAGACAGAGAAAGAGATTTATCTAGAAGGTGCTAAAGAGTTAAGTGTACAAAGTCAGCAGGAAATTATTCCTAATTTCATCAACAAGAAACAAGCAATTTTAGTAAAACTGTTTTCTTAAAGTTAATTTTTACTTAAAACTTTTAGGTATGTAAGCAAGTACACATATGCTTATAAGGGAGAGAAGAAGGAAGGATGCAGTAGGAAAATAGGCTGAAGAGAAGCAGTTGCCTAAACTGGTGAGACCTAAGGAAAGTATTTTCATCAGAAAATACTCATCAGAAAAGTAACAATAATCATATGTAGTCTAGAATCCACATTGTCTCTAAGGTATCTTCTTAAACAAACAAACAAACAAAAAGGTACAACACGGTTTTGATTTCTATGCCTTTGGGTTGAAAATCATATTTGTATCACTTTAGGACATCCTAAGAAAATTTAGAGAGAGTCTGGAGTTTAAGTTACAAAGAAGTGGCTAAATTGTAAATTATATTTTATCTTTAGTGTTTCAGAAATGTTCCAGGAACAAATCCTGTATTTGCTGAGTATTTCTGAATTCCAATTTGGAAGAAAAGTTGGTCACAAATGATCTTCTCACTGCATAAATGCTCTTGTTCTTAGAATTTTGAGCCAAACATTATAAAAGAGCATATAAGTGAAAGCTATTAGTAAGCCCAATTCGTGGAACTACTTTCAACATTAGTAACTATTTCTTTAAATATTCCCCTAATTTCAATTTTTACTTAAGTTTACCTAATTTAATCTCCTCACTAAATTTTCTCACTAACACATCTTTTAGGAAAACAGATAAACATTTTCCCCCATATCGCCAAAATAATAACCAAAAATATAAAAACAATGCTTAGCTGAGCAAGAACACACGTGTGAATAATTTTTGTCAAGCATAAGAGCAGATCACATATGTGGCATCCTTTTAATTCTTAGGTAGAAGAAAACAACTGGGGTGGCAGACACTTCTGGCAGAGGATGGAAATAAAGGGGAAAGTTGGCAATATACAAATGGAGGAGAAAACAGTACAGATTCAGCCTGCTGACATCTGCTGCACAATGTATTGGACTCTGTAATCCACGGTGAAAGCAAATGATTTTTCTTTCCTTCTTCCTGTTCCATAATTATTGCTGAGTGATGGTCTTATTGTTTTTGAATTCACAGATTAAAATTAATAACAGCATCTGAATTTGAAGTAGGTCCCACTGAATAGCTAACTAGAAGCTAAATGAGCTGAATAAATTCGTAATGAAGCATTTGAATAGGAAGGAGTCATGGACAAACACTATTTTTTAAAAGCCAGCTTTACCTCAGGATGATGTCCAATTTCAATGTAGGTACAAATTGGATGAAAAGCCCCAGTTCCACAGGCGTACAAGTGGGTCTGATTATAAGCCTTAAGCACCTTGATGAAATTAGCACATTCTTTCTGTAAGACAAAAGGAAAACCGGTGAGTTCTAGCTGTCAGTATGACTGAGATATCCTCTAGGGTTAAGGCTGCTTGAACAGATTTCTTTGGTGTACTTTTCACAGCAATTACAGCAATTTTAAGGCTTATTATTCTATTATTTGCTCATATTGTTACATGAACTAAAATCAAAGAAGTTCTTACTTTGGGGAAAACTAAATAAAATACATTCTTCTATAATGCTTTTAATAAAACTATTCATAATTTATTTATACAAAAATAGAATAAAGTTATAGATAACCAACAAAGGTGTCTTTTCTAGATATGAGGGGAACGGCAAACCATATGATAAATTAATGAATTAGATAAATAATACAATGGTCAATGGTGAAGATCTTTTTGCAAAAATTAGCTTTGAATTTAATTTTGGAAACAGAAAATAAAAATAAAAGATAATATAATCTTCTCTTAAACATGAAGTTTAAATATCAAAAATTAACCCATCGTGATGGACGAGTGACTTTGAACTTCAGTAGTGCTGCTTGATAGTGAGCTCTATAGATCCTAAGAAGGCAGAGCCACCTCCTGCTGAAAATGTCACTTCAGCTTCAAAGACAATTTGGGTATTTTTTGATTAGATAAAGAAGATGCTAGAGTTTGGAATGTCTGTAGGCTAAGGGATCTTTTGAAAAGTGGCTATAATTAATATATACTTTCAGGATATCCTAAACCCACACATGGACCCCAATGCCTAATGAGCCATGAATCCTCCAGGTAAAGAACAATTAGTGATAACAGTAAATTCTAATCATATGTCTCATTATTATTTATAGAAGTTCAGACATTTCTGCCACTTTATTTTCTGAATAAAATATCACCTGTGAAAAAAATAAACAGAGCTATTTATATTCTTCCTATATATTCTAGTATGTCTGTAGATCCTGTGAAAGAAAATGTTTTTCTATGAACAAACAGAAATCTCTGCCTTTTGTCACTGTTGAGGAAAGATTTTTTGAAAAAAAGTTAGATATTCAGAATATAGTATGGATAATTTTATTGCCCCTCCCCCCCAAAAAAAGAGAGTAGGAAAGATTCAATTTTTGTAAAATATTTTAAATAGATGAATTTATATCAATATTATAAAAGAAAAACTCTCAAAATAGCTTTAATTAAAATGTTAGTTTATTAACATGAAAATTTAAAAAATTTAAAAATTAGAAAATATGAGTTCATCATGGAATACATAATACCCATTTTGAAAAGATCTAAGAGTATTTATATGCTAAATAAAACTGCACTGAAAATTATTGATTATAGATTTTATTTTTTGTTTCTGTCTATAAACATTTGGAATTAAGATCAAACATCTAACTAAAAATGCAGATAAATATCAAAAGCAGACTATAGTGCAAGCAAGGCTAGCAAGCATAATACAGGATTGGGTTGGTCCTGGCACCTCTAAGTGTGTAACACTCCAAAGTCACTATCACATATGACTTATCAAACGAAAGCTCAGAATGCACTGGGGCTTATGCAGTCAGGTGGAGGTTATAACTGAAGTGTTAAAATAATTTCAGTATATTTCCACATGACATCTGTATTCTGTTTGCAGCTAATGATTTCGGTCTTAACTCTATTACTCTAATGAAACAAAAAAAAAAAAAAAAAAGGGAGACAGACAACCAAACTTGAGCAAGATCGTTGATATTGAAATTTAATAATTGTTTTCCATCATCATTGATTTTTCTAGAATGCGATCTAAGTATGTCCTATAAATACATTGTCATAAAAGTAAATTAGAACTATTTAAAGTAAAATATAATTTCCAAGTTATGACTTCTCAAGCTTTCTTAATGTATGCTGCGTAGCTTAGGAGAGTAAGTAACTGCAATAAACTTCTAATTTCTCTTACTATTTTACTACTTAGATCCTGAATCTTAGTTTTGTCTAGTGAGGCATTATAACATATAAAATTAAGCTCTGAAATCGACTGATTGTTCAAGTTGCTATGAAGAAAATTTTCTAGCTAAAGGGTGTATGGATTTCATTCATGTTTCACTTTGAATAAGGTAAATCTTTGATAAAACTGTGAAACCGATATAACTTAACTTCCAAGACTCCTAGCAACCAACTTCCCATTCTGTAACAGTTTCTCCTCTTTCCCCAAGAGGATAAGGCATGAAAGCTAGGGCAGAGGAAAGAGGTAACATCTGATAAACTCATTTACAAATGAGGCATTCATGAGTCTTACCCAAAGGATTTATTTGTTCTTTTAAGAAAATTCAGTCATTTGCAAAGAAGTCATTTTCAGGAAAATGTTGTCCTTTTTTTTGAAACATGTAGGTGGCCATATACTCTGCTTTTACATAAAGATAACTGTCCCTGATTCTGGACTCAACATTCAAGATTATAATAACCAGTTTCATCACCATATGTTGAAATCAAGGAATTGGCTGTGTATATATTAGTAAGCAAATGAATATTCTAATAAATAATACTGGTAGTCCCAGATGGATGTCTTGTTCATTTTAGAAAAGAACAGGATTTTAATTTGTCTGCCATGCATGCAATTTTGAATGCACACCCAATTTCTTTAATCCCATTAGTAACACCTGACTGCATTCTAGAACTTTGAGAATAGATGGTAGTTCCCCACAATAAAAGATAGAAGAAAGGAAATATTTTATGAGCAAGGATATTTGTGAACATAAATGAGGGTTTATGTCACCTATGCAAAACTGTTATGAATCTAAAATCACAGAAATTATCTTTTATCAATTGAATAACTGATTGGCAAAAATTAATGATTGAAAAATTCTCAGGGTTCTTGAAAACTAGGAAATTGGGCCACATCAAATATCATAATTTAAAATTGTTTTCTATTAACTGTCAAAGAAGAACTATAATAATATGACAACTATTTCTCTACAGAGCTCCTAAAAAAAAAAAAAATCTGTTGCAGGACTATAGCTGTGAAATCTGGCAAGTGATTCCATTGAGAATGCTGATAACAGAGTCTATCTGTGCTACAAAGCAAGTAGACCCACCCTTTTGGCCTAAGGCCTGGAATGATCTCTTTCATTTCCCCACTGAACTCTCCCAGTTGGCAGCAGGTTATACTGTTGCCATGCCCAGGGGCTAGCTCAATACTATTTTGAAGTGAAGGTTGATGCAAATAAAATGGAGAGAAATTTCTTGGGTCTATAGAAGCATGTTAAGACTGAAATGAAATAGAAACTGAATGAAATTCTTTCAAAATTGGTTAAAAATAGCCGCAAGAAAACTCATCAACAACAATGGGGGAGGAAACAGTGAATTAAAAGAACTGGACAGAAAAGGACCAAAAACTTGAAAGAGACATTGTTAGTGAGGATTTGTTCTTTAAACAGAAAACCTACATAAAAGAGTATCAATCTTGTCATTCATTTGCTTTTATTCTCTAGCTCATAGCTGCCAAGGGTTTTGAGTGTTCCAAAACAGGATATTCATTTTATTTGGAAGCTGCCTGGACATTCCATTTAAAAAAGGAGGAAGCGTGGCAGAAAAAGGAAACACACTTCACACATTTCTGTTCTAGGGAGACAGAAGAAGAGTGTTTCTGACCTTTTCTTGAACCATGACGATTCTGAAAACTCAGAATGTAATGTACTTTTTGGCATTAAACTACTGCACTGCTTTGCTCAGCACTGGTGGATTTACAATGTTATAAAGAGAATGTAATCAGTTCAAAATGAATTCGTTTTCAAGCTTTGATCCTTTTTGGAATTTAAATTGATATACACAGACAAGTTTAGCAACAGGTTGGCTTTCCAAGAGTCAGGCAAACATACTGACCTCTGATTTTACTGAAATGTAGCCCAGACCAATAGCATTATACATTGTTAACTTAGTCTTGAAATAAAAGTAAATGTAGTTATAAACGAGTAAACCCCCTGGCCACACCTGGGGAGTAATGACAAATCCTTAGTGACAAATTATTTACACTTAGTGACAAATTATTTACACTTATTTTTTAAGGATTTCTAATGCTTTCGTATCAAATGGATAGAAGAATTACACATAGAGATAGTAGCCTGGAAAAATAAATCAGAAAGAAAATGCCTTTCCCAAGAAGAAGATATAGGAGCCAAAAGCACAGTGATCCAAAAACAAACATTACAAATATGTAGCACTGATTAGACTGTGTTACGCAGACTTTTCCCGGACGGTTACAAAAATAAAGTCCATCCATCTGTCAAAACAACTGCTCCATGCATAAAAATTAAAACAGAATTGATGTGTTTTTAACTAACTTCCGATAATTATACTTTTCACACAAAAAATATATATAATTTACCTAGATCCATTTACCTTCTTGCATGTTCTTAAATTATGGATGGAACAGTGAAATTTTACTCTAAATAAAAGAAAACAAGAAAGAAGGCTGTGAAGATGAACAACTCAATTCAAATATTTTCAGTTCATAATTAGATCTAACAACTTATTCTGGCTCAAATGTAAATCAGCCCAAAACGAAGGGGTACAGTACCGTATTGTCTCAGGTCAGTGAACATTCATTAAAAAACAAGTTTACATCTCATCAATAGTTTATGTAGAAATATTTTAATATATAAGCTAGCAGCTGGGAAAGCAAAGAAAGTATTTTCCTATCATAATGGGTGGATTCATTTCTGCATGAAAATCAATTAATAAGCTTAATTCTTGAAGTTAATCTGTTGACTTTTTCTCTGGTCAATTTATTTGGCAAGCTTGCAGAATACTAGAATCTTCGTGCCAAAGCAGTAATCCGTGAGATTGTTCCTGTCACTCACTTCATTCCTCTCTCTATTCAAGCATTTCTATACTTACCTAACAATAAGGTCTTTTTCCTTTTAACACTGTTCTAACATTGGGTCATTCATAATCATGTTTTCCTAATACCTCAACATTCACTAAAGGATGTCAGAAATCTCTTCTTCAAAGGGACATATCTAGTAAAACTAAGATTTAACTCTGTTCTAATAATGATATTAGCCATCAAATGTTGAATTTGTAACTTGAGATTTTTTACTACCCTCTTTCTGAAATTGTGAGTAGGCTGTTCTGTTCATTTTGAGAGACATTTTTACTTTCACTAAGATTGATGGCATAATAAAATCAATCGATCTTTTTGCCTTAATGTTTTGATTTCAGAGAATTTTTTTAAAAATCCTGATTCCACTAGGATAACAAAATGAATGTTATTTCGTGGCTAGTTATTTAAGTCTGTAAGTTTATTCTTATTAATTAAACTACAGCATCTTTAAAACTATGATAATTGGAAAATAAATTTAAAATGGCTCAAATGATGTAATGAACTAAGTAAACACTCCTGCACAAGACAACCAAATCGTTTTACTCAAATTCTCATTTCAGTTATTGGTCTCATTTGATTGGTTTTTCACCTCTGGATTAACTATTTGTTTTGAAGTTCTAGAAATACTGCTTAAGATTCTATAAACATTTTTCTTTCAAATTACTTAAAACTTTCAAACTTGGACAAAATGATTATGCTCATGGCCACTACAGACCATGATATTAGCAAACATTGCCCAATGTGATTCCCATCTACTTTTCAAAGAAGCTTTGAGCAATTTCATTTTGCGAGATCATATGGACCAGAGAAGCTGATAATATCTACCTTTGCCTTATATTTTCTTTCATATTGTACTATCAATCTAATTAATTATTACATCTGTACTATTCACTGGTGTTGTCCATAATGTGTACCTAGCATAACCTTTCATCATCTCAATTTAAATGAATGCACACAATTCTAAACTATTATGTGAAATCAACCTAAATATTTTTCCTGCCAAATCAGAAGAACTATAAAGCAGTCAAAATCTTTATGCTCATTTCAATAATGATGTATTATGGTTTTCAGTTTTATGAAGTTTTGAGTACTTAATGCTCATGCTTTAAAGTAACTAAGTCAGTGATTTACACTAAGCAGGTAGAGTTACTATCTATAGAGATTTATTATGAATAGAATTAGCTAGCATATTTAATTCTAACATGCATTTATCATAATATAACTTAATACTTAAATAAGGGAGATAAACTGCATCTTGAATTGCATATTAGATTTAGCCTTGAGGAAGAAGAAACAAAAATAAAATCCATATTTTAGAAGAATACTTGATTTCATTCAATTATACATCCCTCTTTTCTGCCTTGTATAATATCAAAAGTGAAAAATTGGTTGGATTTCTTAATGTTCAGAATACTAAATGTTGTTATTTAACATAATGAATACTATAAAATGTTCTCTTAAGATATCTTCTAATAAATGGAGATGACTCAACCATTTATAAAAATTCATCTATCATATATAATTTATATGTAATATAAATGGATATACACATATGTATGCACACATGTATACATGCACATATATGCACACAACACATGCACACATAACACATGTATATATGTATGTATATATGTTTGTATACACATATGTATTAATTTTAGAAATAATTTCTGAATATGATTAAAATTTGGAACCATAGAATTTCAAGTTGTTGATATATATTAATATTTAATGGAGCTGTTACTTATTCTTAAGTAAGTATTTAGATTTGAAAAGGTATTCTCAAAAAATTTAAGAAAAACCTATAGAGCAAAAGTAACAATATCATAATGATAAAACAGAAATGGCATGGAGGTGGTTGTTTGTATTAATCTGACTCTTTAAAAGTCAGTCATGGATTGACTTCATTTTCCATTTGCTGTGTGACCTTCAGAAAGCTACTTAGGATCTCTAAACCTTAGTCTCCTTAATTAATAATAGATTAATGATATATTCATGTATAGTACTTAGCATGATACTTAGCACTTATTAATTGATTAGTAACTGGTATATTAATCTTAAAATAAGCAATCATCTACTTGTTGGTTTGAATATTTCTTTATCTGGTTAAGCCTCACTCCATTCTACATACTGTGACATAACTTTGGCAAGAATCATATTATGAATGGTTTATTCCTTATAAAGACAGTAACATAGTTTAAGCTCATACTTAGTGCTAAGCAGAGGTGGATTTAATAAAATTGGTTTTGAATATTAATCTGTCTCAAATGTTAGAAAGGGAAATTGCATTTTGTTCATTAGAATTTTCATGAAATTCCAGTCCTCCAACAGGAAGACTATAAATTATAATCACTCTTTTCATCAAAGTGGTAGGTAGCATGAATCACTGTCTCAGTCAATCAGTGAATACAATAATTGTTTCTGCATAGTTGTCGCCTGTAGCAACTTTAGGCCCATTACCTATCTCAGGGCCAACTGTATAAGTTCTGATCCCTATATTAAAATCCTTTTCCTTATCATTTATACTGGTTCTGGTCTCTGATCAAACCCTAATTAATAAAAGGATACATCTTACTATCATATAATAGCTTATTATGATATGTCATACAAGAGAAACATGGATTTGACACTTTAAAAAAAGTTATTAGTTGATTATTTTATTTATTCCTAAAGGTAAATGATTTCTCCGTTTAATATTTTATTTTTAAATTTTTTTATGATTTCTCCTTTTTAAATGCACATTATTTTAGGATCAACAAGTTATATTAATTTGGGTATCATTTCAAACACTACTAAAAATTATATCTTTTAGTTCATACATAGACACATCTATCTATACACATAAGTAGTCTAGAATTCAATAACATGTATAGCATATAGTATAGAGTATATTTATTATATTTAGCATCTAATTTGAATTTAATTATGAGATCTTCAAGAATGTTTTTTTTCTGAACACATAAAAGCTAAAAATAAAGTTAATTCTCAGTCTCCTGAAATAATGGCAAATTTTTAGAGGCCCTACAATTTGCATCCTATTTTCCTCACCATGCTTAAAAATGTAGTAAGGAGAAATATATAAAAATTAAATGCTATAAATAAAAAGAACTTTACAAGATTTTCTTGATGTCATGTGGACATAAGTGTGATTTTTTTATTGTTACATTTTCTAATCAAATTAAAGAAAACCAATCAAAAGTTGACCACAGATTATTTGCCTTAACACATTGAGACAAAGCATATCTAGAAAAAATATTCCCAGAATTCATGTTAAATCTATGATATGATGAATGAGTAGAAATTCATTCAAGAAGATTATCAAATACATAAAAAGCAGAATACAAGTGACATCTATGAGAAACTACATGTCACCTAGACTTGGAACAATCTGCTAACTTTATAGTGAGAAGACACTGGCCAAAATCTTGTTCCCAGAGAACTGTCTAAATCATTCTAATGAACTTTATAGTATAAAATGCTTACCAAACTCTAAAAGTATGTACACTAATGCATGGGTGAAGTATGGTGTCCAATCAAACCTAAATAATAAGTTGTTAACCAGTGCCAAATATCTGAATTTCATTTCAGCCATTTAAGGATACAATTGAAATTTCAAATAGAAAGGAACACAATTCAAAATTCTCAAGCCCTTTGAAAGTTTTTATATAATTTCTTCATTATAAACACTAGCCTTACTTTGCAAATATAAACTTAAAATGCAATTAAATTTTAATCTTGACTCTAAAATATTTCCAAAAATATAAGTTCATATACACGAGATGATCCATGATAATTCAGACACAATGATTACCATCATATTTTGTTATATCAGCAAAACGTATTAATTCAAACTGTGAATAAAACCTAGTTTCTAAAGTAATGTTAATGATAAAGATTCATTTCCCATGTATCTCCTACCTATGATACAAAACCGGTTCATCCAATTGCTTTGAAAATAAGTGTGTATCTTATAACCAGATATGAGTTACATAAATGAGCTAATAAAAATAATGCATTCAGAGCAATATCAAATATACATAGTAAGCTCTCAATATGTGTTAGCTATAATTACTACTACTACTACTTTTGAATGCCAAAATAAAACTATAATCTTTCTGTTCAATTTATCTAAAATTTACTCCAAGTAGCAATAAACACACGCTTGTGGTTGCACATAAAAATCTGGGCTTATTTCTGTGACATTTAATAAGACAAGGTTTTCACTGGCCTTCATCAAAATAAGTTGTCTGCATACCTGAAGTGTCATCAAATACCTTCATGGAACTCATGTTTAAAAGTGAATAAACCGATCATAGTCTTTCATTTGTGAGACCATTTAGAGTGCCCACAAAAAAAATCATAAGCGATACTGTCAAGGACTGTAAAGGACACAGTTTCATGGATACTGGCACAGTTTCATGGATGCTGGCAGAAGATATATGTCTCCTGGGTCAGAGATAAAAGACTATTACTCACAGAAAGAGCAATAGTCAGAGCATCAACATTTCTTATGCTAGTTCCACAAGTCCCAATTCCCACTGGGCAGTGAGAAGAGTACCAAGTGAGACCTGCACATGCAGTGAATTGAATTATAAGACAGAAACCCTGGGATGAGGGAACCTGAATATTTCATAATAGTCAAAAGTAGACTGGATCGTGAGGGAGATGTTGTGTTTATTGTACTGAACAGTAAGCATATCTGCCCTGTGATACAAGGGAGACATTTTCTGCACTTCTCAGGACTGTTTAAAATCAGCTTTTTGCTTCACAGGGAGACACTATCTTCCAAGCCTCTTCACTGTACAAAAATCCTTAAAAATAGCAAAATAGGCAATAATGCTTCTTTTCATCAGATGTGCAGAAGTGTGAGAGACCCATGAAAAATTATCTC
>NW_011888785.1:22451119-22457270 GCF_000151845.1 Pteropus vampyrus | reverse complement strand
CTCTCTCTCCTCTCTCTCTCTCTCTCTCTCTCTCTCTCTCTCTCTCGTAGGGAGAAAAACAGGGAATATAAATATGTCTTAGCCTACAGATTCCCCCTTTATCACAAAGTTCATCTTTGTGAAATAGTTGTTTGAATTCCAGCTGCTGACTTTACATATGTGTATAATGAAAAACTGAGCCATGAGAAACGATGGTTTGTATCTTCTCAGCTGCCTGGGAGAATGGGAAAGGGGTTCAATTTTCTGTGTGATGATATACTCAGTGACACAGGATCTATGTAGGTTCAATCCAGTGACATATCCTGACTTCCCAGGTGGCTGTGCAGTCTTAACCATCTTAACTAAACCTAAGAATGACACACTCTCAAGATAAATGAAATTAGCCAGTGTGTTTGCTCCTCATTTATTATTGTATTTTCCTATTGAATTTTTGCATCTGAATCTAATACTGAGGAAAAAAGCACTTCCCCCTGCATGGTTTGTTTAAGAGCTTTATATCCAGAGGGCTTTCTGAGAAAACAAAGCCAGAAGAGAAAGGGGAAACTCAGGTTCTAGAAACCAAAGAGAGCTCTCAAGGAGATTGTTAGTTTACTTTTCTATACATGTCTAGGTCAGGTCCTATTTTGGTTATAATTCTGTCTTGGAGTCCCAAAGGCTGCAAAAACCACTCAAGCCTCATACTTATGGCTTTAAGCATCACAAGAGCTCTCTGAAAGAAATTATTGTCTCTATGTTACAGCTATTATTTACTGAAGATAGAGTGCAAAATTTCTATCAAACTGTCCTTGTATCACTTCAAAAATCAGGTGATGAATGAAAATTATGAAAAACTCTTTGCCCTTAATCTTTATTTCTAAGTGTTTATTTAAGAAATTAGTGGTAAAAATACTAATGCTAATTATTTTTTATTTTTGTCAAGCAAGAAATGTTACAAATCGAAGGAAGTCAACTAATTGCTATTTTAAAATATAAGGAAGAAATAGAAAAATGTAACTGTATATTATTAGCCAAAAGTAAGCAATAAATGTCATGTATCTTATTTTAAAAAAATAGATATATAAATTGAGGTACATAAATAAGGTTACTTAAAAAAATAAAATAAATTGTAATAAAATGAATTCCAAATACATAAAATATATTTTGAATAATACATCAATAAAAAAAAATCAATATTAAAGGAGTGAGATGGGTTACCATAAAAACAGTATGTAATAAATTCAACTATCTGAATATATTTTAGTGTTTGGTGTTTAGAGCAAGAGGAAAAGTATATTTTTTCTTGAACTAAAATATATAAAAACTGTAGTGTTTTCCTTTCATTAAGTAAGTGTTAAAGAGAAATCAAAGTCCACAACAACTGGATTAATTTAATGCAGAACATAAAGGAATAACCGAAACACAAGCATTTTATCATGTTACATTAATCAGTTGATTTTGAAAAGATTAGTATGGCTAATACTGCCACACATTAAACTTTCAAAAATTTACATCTCTCAATGCACACATAATTACCTATCTCTCCCATAATGTATGAAACATGATTTATAAGTTTCAGAATCTTTATTATAAGATTATGTCTTAGTTCCTTTTAATTCAGTTTTATAAAACCCATAAGCATTTTCAGTAAGCCTGGAAAATACAACAAAGTTGCCCTTCTTAGAGAGGAAACCTCTGAGATCATGATTAGAGTTACCCATAGGGCACTGTGGGGATCATGACTTTATTGCAGCTGCTGAATTAACTGCATCTGGGCTAACACCAGAATCCCTTATTATACAGTATTGATAGCAGAATGTGAGGGGAGGGGAAGAGAGAGGAGAGGAAAAGAGAGCCAAAAAAAGATAAGAAAAATGCACCAAGGCAAATTTTAGAAACCACTAACACAAAAAAATATCCGCTATCTTAAGAACTGAATGACCTAATTCAATCATTAAATCAAATATGCTCAGTACTTGGCTTCAGTGCTTATTGTAAAATCTAGATAATTTGTTAGATAAGTATAGTTATTATCTTCAATTTTCAAATTGAACTGAATTCAGAACAGCATAACTCCAGAGTGGTCATGATCATTAATGAGGGCTAAACTAATTTTATTAATGATGTTTTCACTCAGAAATTATCTTAGCAACATATACCAATAATAACAGTAATAGCTAATATTTGTTTTGCACATCATAGTCTATGTGATAATTTCACTTGCTATTATTTGAGTACTACAGTTGTGAGGTAGTTATTACTATACCTACACCCTTGATAACACCAGAATAGATAAGGTATTTATTCAATCTCTAGTGCTTATTATCTGTGTGCTAATAGGCAAGTTCAAATCCCTATGTGCCACAGGACAGCAAAAACTTCATTAGAGACATAAAATATTTTGAATAAAAAGATTTTGAATGACTATTCTGAGTCATTATATATCCTGATCAAGAACATGAGGAAATAATAGCCACCTCATAAAGTTATTGTGAAAACTACATTAACAAACTCTACGTATTTAAATTATCATAGTAGTCGGCACAGAAAAGATTCTCAATAATTATAAGATTGTATGTCTTCACACAAACTTTCTATACTTTAATAGAAAGGGAGAAAACCTGTGCTTAAAAGTCACAGCTGTATGCAGGTATTATCCCCATTACTATCTACCCTTAGTTATGACCACAATGAAAATTTCAATGTAATTTGCTAATAGTAAATATGGAATTCTATGTTAATAAATTCTTATGTACTCAGTTATATTTTTTGCCTTGTGAAGTGTTTTCTACTTTTAAATAATTTTCACTAAAACTATTAAACTTGTTTCTCACAGTTGTAAAGTATGTAATGTCTTATTTATTGCTCAGATACTAGAGCCCCCGCCGCTTCCCCGCCAAAGTAAGGTATTTTTTCAAGTAGAATTCATGAGCAAGTGAGGGTATCAACATAAAATTCTTGACTTCTCTGGACTCCTACTTCACTGTTTTTTCTATTTACTCTTTTCCAATAGTCCCAACATATGCCTCAATTGGGAATAGTATAAAATTTGATAGAACACATTTATTTTGTGTCCAATTCATATAATCAAAAAATGTTTGCCGTAGTATAAAGCTGTAATGTGATTTATAATCACTATATTTATAATGTTTTTAAGGATGAATTTTCTGTTTACTGATACATAATCAATCAAGGATGGTGAATACCTGTGCTTTGTACTCCTTTACCTATCTTCCTTCACCTGTAGGCAACATTGCTACCAGACTGAGGCGCTCTTCCTCCATGAACTCAGATTCCATCTCTAAATCATTCTAAACATGTACAGACATATCTAATTTTATTGTGCTTTGCTTTATTGTGCTTCACAAATGTTGTATTTTATTTTTTTTTATTTTTTTATTTTTTTTACAAACTGAAGGCAAAACCTTCCACCAGCAAAAAGCTTACAACTCTCTTTATTGCGATACTTGCTTTGATGCAATGGTCTGGAAACTGAACCCACAATTTCTGAGGTATGCCTGTTTATCATCTTAGGCAACTGCTCCCAATCAAGTTGTTCCCTGAACGTATCTGTCTATACGTCTTTCCACCTGTCTATCTAACTATCTATCTATCTATCTATCTATCTATCTATCTATCATCTATCTATCTATCTATCATCTATCTATCTATCTATCTATCTATCTATCTATCTATCATCATCTATCATTATCTGTCATCTACCTATCTATCCATACATGCAGGCTGATTTATGTCTTTAGGCACATAGGATAAATTTCTTGTAAATGCTAATACATAGACAAAATTTTTCATCTTATTTCCTTATGCTTTAGACATCTAAAAGCATCTGATAGAATATAAAATAATATAATCATATTTTGAAATCTTGTAATTCATTTTAATTTATTGATATAAATGATTATCACTGCTTTTCATGATCTGTGCTAACACTTGACTATATCTCAAACCAGTGCCACTTAATTTTACTAAGAAAGTTTACATCAGGAAAATGGCCTCTATCTTTTCACAAAAATGGTAAAACCATTGTAGGAATTTCTTAACCTTCATCTTTTACTCCACAGTAATCAGGACAATGCCTATTACATAATCATTTCTCAATCCATATTTATTTAAAGAATAACTACAAGGAAGGATAGAAGAAAGGAAAGAAGGGAAGTAGGGTGGGAGGAAAAGGGGGAAGATAATAAGAAAAAAAGGAAGGAAGGGAAAAGGAAAGGAATAGAAAGAAGGACAGAGATGTAATTTAATCATGACTCAGGTAGAAAAATTTCATATCATTCAAAAGAAATTCAAAAGGAATTAACATATTAAAACAAATCTGTACAAAGAAGTAGACTTATTGAAGATAAGTACATACACGACAAAATTGAATTTTGTTACTTTTTGCATATATGTAAATATCAAAGATATCATAATTTTGCTTTATTTAGGCATGCTATTATTTCACCTACTTTCTTTACATAAAACTATCAGTGCTTTATATAAAAATAGCAACATCCAAAAATTAAATATCATTTTATTTCTAAAGAGTTATTACATCCACAAGTAAAACACGGTGTTTACTATAACACAAGGAAAATGATGACAGTAATAAATCACTTTATACAATTTCTAAAATAATTTAATAGATTAATACTTACCAAAATATCTTTCCCAGCCCACTTGCATTCATCCCTTCTAGTGTAAGACACTGGCCATACAATCTAAGGACAGAAAAGAAACATTATTTTATGCCAATTAAGTTCTCTCAGTACTAGATCTAACATTATAGTCTGTTAGACCAACTGAGATAAAGCTCCATAAAGCGTTATATGGCAAGAACCTTTCAGTTTAGACTATGCAGTGGCATTAGTTAATTGATATAGTTAATTGATACAAACTTAAATCATTCAATCTCCTATACCCGTTAGGATTTGCTGTATATGAAAGCTGAGCTACACAGAAATTCATGTACTCAGTACAGGCATAGCTTGCTTTATTGTGCTTCACTTCATTATGCTTCACAGGTATTGTGTTTTTTTACAAACTGAAGGCAAGACCCTCCACCGCCAAAAAGATTTTAACTCACTTTATTGAGATACTATGTTATAGCGGTCTGACACCAAATCTGCAATGTTGCTGAGGTCTGCCTATAGATCTAAGCAGTGTGTGGTAGAAAGAACTGTAAGGCAGATTGAGAGAGGGAGATCATCTTGAGAGGATGTGAGAATTTACTGAAGAGAGGTATAAGTTGGCACAGAATATGTCTTACATCCTTCTAAATGAATCAGTCTTTACTGTGAAATAGTGATTTTGAAATCTGAACATTAGATATTCTGGATTCATTTTCTTAATCCGAATCTGACACAACATGCTAAAATGAATAACTGATAAGGTTAGAAAAAAATCCATTTAGAAAGGAATCTTTTTTTTTCCTTTTTCTTCTTCTTCCTTTTTTTGACAGGGAAAATAGGTAAGAAGAGTAGCTTTATCTTACTTTTGGGAGATAAAGGAGGAAATAAAGAAGCAAATAGATAACTCTTAAAAAAATCACCCTCAACTGTAGGCAAAACAGACTCATTGAGAAATAATCATTTGTGTTTTCATCTCAAATATTTGGCCTTCATCCTTCCAAAGGTTCCTATGTTGTATAAATACAGTGATAGTGGTAGATGAACCCAATTGTTACTGGTAGCTTAGAGGACTGTGGATACATTTTCCCTCAATAATATAAATGAATATATCCTTATCTAAATTATAATATAAAATTTTACATTTCTCTCAGCAATTCCAATGACTCCTATCTGTATTGGGGCAGAATAATTTAATTTTTAAATTATTATTCATCTTTCTCTTCTGGTAACATTACTTAATTTTAGAAAAAAATGTCATATGTAAAAGAAAAACTCAGAGATGGGAGCAGTTAATCATTCCTGTCTGCTAAAAAGCTTTTAGTCTCAAAATGACTGATTATCATTCATTTGGGAATCTCTAGATAATTCAATATAAATGTTCATAAACTTGGACAAAGGCTTTGATATTCAATCTAGGGAATTAAAAAGCAAAATACAACACAATTATAAACAATAATTTAAACAATAACTTATGCTGACAAAAACAAAAGTATTTCAGGTTTATGTAACAATTATAAAAGCCCTAAAAAGTTTTGGATATA
>NW_011888785.1:22431329-22451069 GCF_000151845.1 Pteropus vampyrus | reverse complement strand
TACCATTTGAAGCTCTTAATTTACGTATTTTTTTTCTCTTTCATTTATTTTTTTCCTCATGTATTCTGGTGTGTTTAAATTAAAACTGTTATTTGACCTGTTCCACACGGTTTTTACAAAGTAGTCACAGTAAGAAGCATCTAAGAATAATAAATGCAGGTCCTTACACTTATCACCCTAACTCCTGCTCACTAGAGCAATTACCTTGCAATTCTATTCCACAGGTTCCACAGTCCCATCTTTATACCAGCTATGGAAAGGCCAAACGATCTATTCTTTTTCAAAGTTTATAATGGAGGTGAATCCAATATAAATTTTCTCTGAGACACAACAATAAGAATATTTAGCAGCACTAAAATTATTCAGTTTTCCAGAAAGATTATGCAAAAATCATGTTATTAAAACATAATATTTTAATTCAAAAAGGTAGGTTGTTTTTCTCATAGTTTCTTACTTCTTGATTGTTGCATAATTAATATCATTTAAGTTGATAACATTCATGCTAAATTCTCCTACTTAGAATCTGGCATGAGTAAAATAATTTTGATATAAAAATGCTTTTTTAGAAAGCAATTTAATGAAGATAATCATAAATCAATGGAATGAAAAAATATATATGTATACATATATATATATATATATATATTTGTCTTGTCCAACAGTATCAATTTCCACAAAGAATAATTCTTAACTTTTTGATAACCTATTGATATTTTTTCTTCTTTGCTCAAAAATTTCTCAGTTAACTAACAATGCTTAAATTTCATATCCTCATATTCAAAGTGTTTCATGACCTATTTTACAGTTTCCTTTGTTTTATGCCTCTATGGTTGTACTAATGGCAGTCCCTCATAATTCATTATTTAATAAGCAGTTATGCCTTAAAGATGTTGCACCCTTTATCAAGGTGAAAAATATTTCCATGGTCCTTCCAAGCCTGAGAATGTGTCTTTTCATTGGCCTAATATTTACCTTTATGTTCATGCATTTTTAATATCACCTTGTAAATTCCTCAAGATTTATGACATACTACAATGTCCCTTCTAGAGTTTATCACAATAGTAGATGCCTAGGATAAAGTTGTTTAATAGCATTATATATAGGTTAAAAAGCACATTAATAGACAAATGTATACAACCAAAAGTAAATCTTTAAGTAAGTTGAATTTACTGATATAAACAGTGTGATATAATTCAAATTAAATAATATGTTTGGAATGGGATGTTTAAAACTTAGACATATGTCCTCTATTAGAATAATGATTTTAAACTCAAAAGTAGGTGCTATAAGAACAGTATAATACTGGGCAAGTCACCTAACTTTGATTAATTCATTCTTTCCATATGTATTTATTGGAAGTCTAGTTGGTAGAAGGTACTGTGATATATCTTGGGCATACAAATTGCTCTAGGATTTTTTTCCTTTATAAAATAGTAGGTTGTCTTATATGATATTTAGTTCTTTTCAATTTTAGAACCAAGTGGATATACAAATTGGATATTATTCAGAGAAAAATATTAAATACATTTAATATATATTCTGAAGTGATATGTGCTCATATTTTACATACCTATAGATATATAGATATATACACATATATTTATATTCATATATACAAGTGTTACAAAATGATAAAAATATTACAAAATAATAAAAATGTTATAAACACTCAAAATTTGAACTGCAAATCTATTATTAAAATATCAAATTTTACTTAATCATCTTAGATTTTTCATTTATTTTGTAAAAGATGATTTCCTTTTACTAAAACAATAACAAACAACTCTTTATTTTGTGACTTTTACAAAAGACTCTAAGATAAATATTTTTTATCATTTCAGGAAAACAAATGAATAACCAGTTTTCTTGGATAATAGATAACCTTAGGATACTGCTATCATCTGAGCTGGCTTAGAAATCAAATAGATTAAATTATCAGAAAAGAAATATCCAAGGTAATTTTTAAATGCCATATTTTAATTTTAAAGTATATCAATAAGGGCATTGCTATTTTATATGACCATATATAATGAATCAAATCTCTTTTTACATAGAATTTTAGTGTCTGGGTAATCAAAGAAAAATAAAAGTCTTAGGTTTAGTGGTATACTCTATTAGAGATGTCACTCAGCTTTTAATTTAAATCTTTATTTTATTTCAAAAGCAATATTTGCTAAACAGAACAAAAGCTTTTTACATAATTAGGTTACTTTTTTAACCTGTTTCCTGTTTAGAATAAAAAAAGCTTATTGCCAATATTAATTTATTTTACATAAGCAGAGCTTTGAGGCTGAAGCAAATCTGACTGGTTTTCGATGTGAAAAATATGTATAAAAACTGTTCATGGCGTTATTTCTAAACAGAACCTCTCTCTAATCCTAATGTAACAGAAATGTATACATAAGTCGAATTCATCAAATGAATCTTCAGCTAACTGTTTGAGTACGATGTTAACATCACACGTAGGAATGCTACTTTTTCCAAGATTTGACATTTTCAGCAATCGAGAATTACTATATTTTGTAAATGAAAATACCACTACATAACAGAACTCTCTGAATAGAATAATGTCATTTGTTTCCAAAGACTATTGATATACTAGAGCGATGCAAAAATAATAGTACAAGCGAGATATTTTGTGGCGAAGATTGGGGGGTAAGTTTAAGACTGTAATCCGCGAGTTATCTTGGGATAAACATTGCAGCTGCGAGTATGGCTGGTGAATATTCTTGGGGCAGATGGAAAATGTTAAAAATTATTGTCCAATCTTCTACAGTTTTATAAGAATTTTAGGTACACCACATTAAAACCCTAAGAAGTAAAAGTAACATGCATGAATAATGAAGTGTACGTACTCCAAAAAGCATGTAATACTAGCATTCTTGTAAAACCTGTTGCACAAAAATTTTTGTTCCTCATAGAATTAAGACTAAAAATATCGACTGCAAAACAGTGGCTGACTTAGATTACAGCATATAAACTTAGTAGCATGATTTCCACTAATTTGTCAATTCATGTTTATTTTCCAAAATGTATCATATATTAAGTAAATAAGTCACAAATACTGTAAGAATAAGGATAAAACTGATAGACTATTAGAGTCTAGGTGACCATGCTTGCAAAAACTTGACACCAGAAATTAATCTTTCAGATCAGAGTTTGGCACACTTTTTGTTTAAAAGACCAGATAGTAAATAATTTAGGCTTTGTGAGCCAGATGATCTCTATCACAACTGCTCAATTCTGCCATTGTAGAATGAGAGCAGATAGACATTATGTAAATGAGTGAGTGTCTGTTTTCCAATAAACTTATTTACAAACACAGTTGACATACCAGATTAGGCATGTGTATAATGATTGATGAACTCTGCATTTGTTGGCAATGTAGACAGATGTATAAATTTAAATATGCACACACACATATGTACACACATAAAGTATATACATACAAACATACATATATACATAATACATGAAATCAATTACATTTCTATAATGCTTCAAGTATTTACTTTTATGTGGGGGAAAATGATATAACTATGGAAAAATAGTTAAATTAGTATTGCTTATAAAAATTATTGAAAATACTATGGTTTCTTCCTTGAGAATTTTTATGGTTTTCTGCATCCATTTTTATGGTTTTCTGTGATAGTCAAATCAATGCATTATTTTTATTTGCATCTGAAAAGATAAGGTA
Organism: Pteropus vampyrus; assembly: GCF_000151845.1. Taxonomy (NCBI): domain Eukaryota; kingdom Metazoa; phylum Chordata; class Mammalia; order Chiroptera; family Pteropodidae; genus Pteropus; species Pteropus vampyrus. The sequence continues at coordinate 22,447,372 of NW_011888785.1, read as the reverse complement.
TTAATTTAAACAATTTTTTCTGTTGTTACACTTATATAGCTAGAGAATTCTATATAATTTGAGATGTTTCAAAAGAACTATAATGCATATATTAGAATAAAGATACCTTTTGAAAATCCTTGATATTAACCAGGTTGAATGAAAATATGTGATCCTTTGCTCCAACATACAGCCTGCTCCGTTCCTCATCCAAAAGGAAGGTATGATAACTGGAGCTGTTGGCCAAGCCATTGAAAGTGATCACATTGTTGGATTCCAACATTTCTGCAAGGTAACAAAGCAAGACATGGGTGTTAATCTGAGGTCCTACTAATGGCACACTGTGATCTGACTACTGCCTGCTGTAGTTACTAATCAGTAGCTTTCTTCATGGCACTAAGAAATATCCAGGAGTCAATTTTTTTATATTTCATTAAAATGGGAATTATTAGTTTGCTGATATCATACTCAAGACCACACACTCCTACAGAAGCAAAGGAAAAATACCTTGTTCACACAACTAGTCTAGTGGAATCTCTGCTTTTAGTGATGGATTGCGATGGTCAGTATTATATATAAAATGTCTTCAATTTTACAAGGACTTGTTTAAGTGGCTTCATTTGCTCCAAGTCATTAGCTAGAAGTACAAGTATAGGGGCCAACAGAGCAGAGGTAGTGTGGGGCAACATTGTTTAACCTCCTAGGTTGTTTAAGTTCTCTTTTTATTGCAGAATTTTGATATATATTTTTGACCATTAAATCATTAGTTTTACCATTTAAATTCTTTGCAATATTTTGTAACTGACATATATACAGAAGTTGAGTTAGGCTTCTATGAAAACACAAATTAAATTAATTTTACTATTTGACCTCAATTTTTCAGTTTGTTATTGCTCTCCAATTTGCTTTTGCTGTGAATAGGCAAATACTGAACTTTTGGACCTGTATCTTAAGTGAGAAAAATATTTTCAGATAAAAATATCATTAATTATAAGTCCACTTTTGCAGAGAAAGGTAATTGTTGATAATCACTAAAAGAGGTTTTCTTCAAATATCTGCTTCAATCAAAATTATGTATATCACCACAACTCCCCTTCCCAAGGGATAGAATTGTTGATTTCCCAAAACTGTGCCCTGAATCAATGATTCAGATGTTTCCAGTGCATGAAAAAAGGAACCCTTTCGGCAGCATTCAAAAGAAGGGCAGAATGTGTCTTCCAAGGAGAAGAAGTGACAATATAGACCCTTCCTCTGTCCTATCTCTGACTCCATGACATTAGCCATTTGGTAAATCACCTTCATTTATCTATTTCTCTTACCGCCTTCTCCATCTTATCAAAAATATTATTTTAATAGAAGATAAAGTTCAAACGCTTTAACTTAGCATTAAATATCTGGTCACCATCAATTGAGTTTAAACTCCACCCTACTACTCTTACTCATGTCCTCTATCTTGCAGAAAAACATGCTCTGTAGTCATCCACTTTTAGCCTTTTCTGCCATTGTTCCTGACATATACAACTATATATGGCACCTTGACAAAATAACATCCACTCTTACAAGTCAGTTCAAAATGCAATCTCTAAGAAATTCTCATGGAATTAATTTCTATGGAATATTTTGCTTGTTACTCTTATAACTTGTATCACACTGCCAATTATTACAATCACTCATTTATAAAATGACTTATCTACTAGAATTAACATCTCCTAATGTCAGGAAGTATATAATTAATAGCTCATAATCTAAAACTCACATGGCTTCTTCCATATTATCAGGTCAATAATGTTAAATTGAACATCTATCTATCAACCTATGTATCTGTGCATCCTTCTATCTATCCATCTCTCCATCTAGCCATTTATCCATCTTATACAGAAAATTACAAGAATTGTTAAAAATTTGTTAAAAGACGCCTCTCAAAACAAAGTTCTTCATGAGAAACAGTACTATACTGGAGCTGGTCTTATGCCAACCCCCGGCCACTCCAAAAAAAAAAAAAAGGAAGGAAAGGAATGAGAGGAAGAGAAGGAAGGGAGAAACAGACAAAGAGAGTTTCATTTATGTGAATCATATCTGAAATAAATAAGAGCTATTAATTCTCCAGAGAGAAAAATACAGAGACTCCACTACATAATATCTGAATTCAAATGACATTCCTCTTAACAGTGTCCAAATGATTGCAAAAGATCAATGCTACAGAGAGTCAATACAAGGTTGAAATTTCAGATACTTTGAGCTGTGTGAGGATGAAAAGGGCTACTACCAGAGGCAGGGACTATATCACTGTATATGGTCATGTGTTATTTGAATGTCTGCTTAAGGAGATCTGTTCATCAAATAGACTGGATGCCCTTTACTTTTCTTTCCAATTCTAAACTTTGCAATTCTGCCCTATAATTAGGTAAGCAAATTTAAAAAAAAAAAAAAAAAGGCCGAGTCTAAACTAAGACAATTACATAAGTATATTAATCAATAAGAGGGTCATTTAAGAGACACAAAGGTATATTTTAGTTGGAAATACATAAAACTATATGAAAGATCTCTAAGCATCAAGTGGAAGAAGTTATAGGAAGACAAATACTATAGCTACAGAACATGGAGTAGAACATGGAGTCATCCAGTTACAGGTAAGAACACTAGTCTCACCACAGTATTCATTTACTAGATATGCAAACTAGAATGAGTTCCTTACACTACCCAGACCTTCGTTTTTGGAAGATGGGGTTAATAATATAACCTCCAAGAGTTACCAAAGAAGCAGAACTAGTTAATTCATCTATAACACCTAGAATAATGGCATAGTAAGCACTCAGTTAAGATTACCTGTTTGTATAAGCAGTGGTTAAATATTAGTATTTTCAATCTTCTTAACCAGAAGTAGAAAATTAGGATCCAGATGGAACAGAATGAAAAAATTACTTTTCTAATTATCTTATCAAGTATGCTAACTTGTTAACACATTAATAATTTTGTATGGTAAAGGGATAAATAAGAGCAATATATTCTGATTTATATTAATATTAAATATAATAACCTTCTTAAGAATTATGAAAAATTTTTGGTTGCCAAATCCTGTATCCTGAATTATAAATAATATAATGAATTTATATATCATAATTCCAAACAAATATTCATCCAATTGAAAAAAATTGTTACAGGCTGAACTTTGTAAATTAGTTCAGGGAGAATTCTCGGTTCCTCAGCACAGACAACTTTAATGAAAGTCTTTAGTGGTGTTTGTATGAAATCACTCTGGAAACAAACTACACTTTTAAAAAATATTACAGCTGGATCATTCCATTAAAAAATAGATAATATTTTCCTGGAATATGGGTTAGCAGCTGTTTTCCATTGCTTTCAAATGTTCTTAACTTTGCTTCATCATTCCTTTCACTCCAATTTCTTTAGATGTTTCTCTCTCTCAGGGACTCTTGACATTGCTTTATAACTGAAAGAAGAGTCTTTTTGAAACCCTCATGGCAATGAGCCACAGCAAATTCTGGGTTGCTTAGGTTATCTCACCACTTTCCAGAGCAAAAATACCTCAGTTAATATCAGAGACTTTTTCTCTAAATCCAGAGCTCACATTCTTTAGTATTGTTTTATTTTTTTTTAATTTATGATTTTGTTTTTCCTATATGTAGATACATTCAGCTGAAATTGCTATTAAGTAACTTCAACTTTGATTCTACTACTTCAAAATTTTAGGTGTTTTTTTTCCCAGCATCTATTATGTAAATCTTACCATGACATAAACTGGCACAAGAACTAAAATAAATATTCAAAAATATGAGATGTTTAATATTTCACTACATTTTTACATCTGGCCTATGCTCATAATCAAATGACACCACATGTTATTTTAAAGAACAACGTAAATTTCTATAGCATCAACTTGACTATGATGAATCCTAGTAGACCAAGGCAAGTAAAGGTACTAATTCCTTTTGGGCCTAATTCAGTTTTTCTCTTGTTGAGACATTACTTCAACTTCTACATAAAAAGAAATAAATGTAGGATTGTAATCCGAAATGCCATTTCAGACAAACTCTCTTTAATGAACTATATAGTCTTAAAAATGAAATGTGATTAAACAAACATTCTCTTTATTCCAGATTCATTTATTTTAGTGTTTCTATGATTTGCTTAATGGCATAATAGAAGATATACTGATCATATAGCATATAACAGTTTATGCTCAATAAAGCTCTAACTATTATTGCCATTATCATAGAAGTCAATGTAGACAGTAAGCTTAAGTATATAAATTCTCTAGAAGGAAACATCAATTTAAATATTGTCAATCAATGGTGTAGTCAATTATAAATAAATTGAATTCTCTTGTGATATAATTCCAAAATATAGTCTTACGAAATTCAAGATACTTACATACAGAGCCCATTTGACATATTTCCTTTTAATCTAATAACATATAGCAAAAGAAGAAAATAAATCGTATTTAACCTTTTTTTTTTTTTTTTTTAATCAGAATGTCCTACCAAATAATCATGGGAGACAAACACTGATCTTTTCAAATGAGTCAATTTTAATTTTCATTTCACTTATTTATAAATTTTCAAATTTGTCTTTTTCCCCTAAATTTATCATGACCTTTAATCTAGTTCTATTTAAATAATAAAAATAAAAAAAAATGTTGTTAATAATCACTATTATTACATTATTTAAGATATTTTTACTTTGGGTAGTGAACACACAATGCAATATACAGATAACATATTATAGAATTATACACTTGAAATCTATATAATTTTATTAACCAATGTCATCCCAAAACATTTAATAAAATTTAAAAAAATATTGAAAAATTATTAACAGAGACTCATAGACATGGACTATAGACTAGTGGTAACCAGATGGTAGAAGGAAGAGGGGAAGAGGGAGGTAAATAGGGTAAAGGAGGTCAAATATGTGGTGACAGAAAGAAATCTAACTATGAGAGATGAGCATACAGTGTAAATATAAATATGCCTTACTGTTAAAGTGTACAGCTGAAACTTACTGGATTTCATGAACCAATGTCACCATTAAATAAATAAATAAAAATAAAATTGAAAAAAGAAAAATTATTGTGTAAACTGTTATTTTTATGTATTCATTTTAATACATGAAAAGAAACAAGATGGAAAAATTTACATCAAAACCATATATGACCATCCACCTCTACATAATAAAGTTGTATGGTTTTTACGGTGTTATGATTATCTTTAAGATAAACATATATTTACACAGATAATTACATTACAATGACTGGGAAGAATCTCAAAAGGCAATGAAATGAATACTGATTTCGAGAATGCAAGACTGCCCAGAACGGGACTTTTTATAGGATAGAAAACTCCTGTATACCTGACTTTCAAATCCAAACAACAGCCACCATGTTTTTTATATTTCTCTTCCTTCCCCTTCTCCCTCTCTTTCTCCTCCCCTCATCCTTCCTTCTCCTTTTTACAGTTTTATAGAATGAAAGGTAATAGGATCCTACATTTGCTGGACTCAAATGAATTGTCTGTACTGCTTGGTGGATTTATATTTATGTCTTTTTTCCATGACTTGAACCTTATATTTTTTAAAGAACACTCAAAGATCTCATTTGAAGTAGTCAAAGGCTGAGTTTATATTATGCCAAAATATTTTGACTAAATGATGACCACATTCAGATATTTGTAAATATGGAAAGTTCATCAAGGTCCAAAATTTTAGATACTATATTTCAGTGTTTCCTAGATTATTTTTTTAAATGCTGTTAAACAAAAATATTTCCAAAATCAAAATAGGCTACAATAAAATTTGGCAACTTTTTTATTGCATTATAAACAAAAAAAGTACTATTTACTTTCATAATCACTTCATACAAAAAGGAAGAGACATGATATTTAATGAAAAGGGCAGAAAGGACAAAAACACACAAACACAATCATCTTTAGAGATGAATAAATGTATATTGTGGGAAAATTCACCTTATTTTTCTACTTTATTTTTTTAAAGCGTATTACACAGAAGAGAAGGTTCCCCCCCGCCCACCGCCCCCGCCCCCACTGACATGCTCTAAGATAAACTGTGTGAATGATGAACTCTGCTCCTAGTATTTCTGGCAGTGCATCTTGTCATGGCATAGACAGAGCCAATATTAATGAGTACCTACATGTTTTTATTTATTTGGTGATGCTGAATGTATTCTCTTAATTTACAAAGTTTATAAGTATTGTTCAAATGTATTTAGAAAATCTATCTTCTAAATTTAATATCAGAAAACACGCAAAATGTGCATCAGGTTCACACATCCTGGTCTGAAATTAACTTTTACCTTAACTACGTTTTTCCAACCTGTGCCAGAAGCAACATCACTCCACAAAAAGCCCCGTCACCTTTGCCTAGAACATTTCTCTTCTAAGTTCTTCCAATGTATCTCTTTATATTTGCTGATGGTCTGATCTCTAATGTTTCCATTATATTAAATTTATGCCAGGACTCTCCTCTGCCAGATGCTTCTCGTTCACAGTTGACGTGAATAGTCAGCTTTTTGGCATGGATAGCCTCCCTGATCAAGGTACAAAGTACCCACGATGAGCTTTGGACAAGTATAGATCCATTCCCAGCCTAGGCCCAGTTTCCACGCTTCTGGACCCCACACAATACACAAGTGTCCTGAACCACATTGTCAGGGAGGGGCAATACATTTCCCTGTAAATATGCATGTAAAACATCAAGTGCAGGCCTATTAATTTGTTTTAATTAATTTGTGACATTAACTTGTTGTCCACTTTTTATAATGTGAAAAATATGAGTTTACAATCTAATCTAACAATTCAGATTTTTATTATTAAATAGTCATTTAACTACTAGTTCAACAAACATATATTCCGTCCTTTTGACATGTAACACAGAGGCATTATTGGTTAAGAAGTTGATGGAATATAAAGATTCATAAAAACCTTGATGGAAAGTTACAGAAATGCCATCAGAGAAGCAAAAACTAAATGAACAACATGGCAGAAAATAATAAGAGCTAAGGGAGCTAACTGGAGGGAACAATTAATATCACAAGGAGAAGTGGATTAAATCTGGCCTTAAAAAAATGTATAGGACTTTTACCGGCAGAAAGAGGTATTCTAGAACATTCCATGCAGAGGACATGAATAAAGACCAAGAGAAAGAAATAAGAGAAAATAAAAGGGAAAGGAGTTTGAAGTGTCTAGTATGTGCCCCACCTGCTGAATGGTTTATAAGAGTATTCATTTAAGCCTCATGACAACATTGTAAGGTGGAAATTTTCATTCCCATTTAATCTCATGAGGAAATTGACTCAGATAGATATTGAGAATATCCTAGGTCACAGAGCTGGTGTGATGTAGAGTCAAGATATCCACTTCCGTCTGACATCAGAGGCCAGGCTCTTTATATCTTACTCCAACTACTTCTAAAAGGGTAGAATTTTTGTGAATAGTAAGAATTGATTATGTTAAAAACTGAGAAATGTGAGAAATATAAAAATACATTTTGGGGAATACAAAGAACTGATTGTTGATAAGTTTAGTTACCTCTCACTATCATATAACTTGCCTTAGTCTCTTGAATATTTATATTATTCTATTTGCTTTATATTTGGTGTTTTTACGCAATAATAACTGTATAATCTTATCTGCAACTATGGCTTTTGTCACTAGCAGTATTTTGACATGTCTCAAATGTATATCTTCCAAGACAGATTTCCCTCCAAAGACCAAACACTTACTAGAAACCTCTATTTAGCTATTGCACAAACATCTCAGAGTCTTCATGACTCAAACAAAAATCACTCCCTTTTCTTTTTTCCATTATTGACATCATCACTTTTCTGTATGTTTTAAAAGTGGTTGCAAATATCACTCATCCAAAAAATCATACAAACCAGAGCCTCTTCATAACCCAAAGAAACAATTCATCACTTCAGTTTTGTTTATCTCTATATTTATTCTGTATTTTCTTTGGCTTACATACTCACTGTCAGTCATAGTTCCTCTTAATTTTCCCTCGATTATTATAATTAGAATTATCTTCTAACAGAACTTCCTCTCTAGGTTTTCATCAATAAATGATGTTATGCACTGCCTTCAGAAAAATGTTTCTGAAAAATAAATACAACTTCCTTCTCATAAATTTGAGAAAAAAAGACACTTTTACTCTATTCCCCTCCCCTCAATCTCATGAAAAGAAAAAAAAAGAAAGAAAAGGAGGCAAGAAAATAGAGGAAAATATCTATACTAAACAAAGAAAGGAAACAATAGCAATGAGATATCAAATCACAAATTATTAAGAAAACGTATCCAATATAGTACATCCTGAAACATCTTGATATAGAATGTTGAAATCTGGCACATATTCATATATTCCATATAGAATAGAATTTGTAATCAAAGGGTTACAAATCATAAAACTTGCATGTGCAAATGTGTTGTTACAGAAACAAACTCTAGGAGTCTAAATAACTATAAGATTATTGAAAAATGACCATAAAAAGTGGAAGTACAACTAAAGTACAAAGGCAACATGATCATCTTCATAATCATCATAATCATCGCAATTTACACTTGCTTGTCAGGTACTGTTTTAATCTCTCACACACAGACACAAACACACATACACATATGATATTTATTGTGTGTGAATTATTCTTTTAATAAAGGAAACTACTGTAGGTAAAGTACAGTGAAGGCAGGAGTGGCAGGTATGAACATCAGACTACTCCACAGCGTGTTTCTGATTGGGTTTCACAAGAAACACACCAATCACAAAAAAATATGAAAAAATGAGGAATATATTTTCCTAGAAAAAATATATTGCAGGTTTTGGAGGTTGTTTCCAAGTCAAAACAACTGTAGCTGTAAACTCCTCCAGTTCATTTCCTTACTGTCAGAAGAATATAAAAAGTTCACCAAAACGCATTTCAAGAGCCCAGGAAAGAAAAGGAATTGACCTAGGAGGGTTAATTCTGGTAGTCAATGTTCCAAACTACATAATGAACTCAAATTTTCTTTGAAAGAGATGAAATTGATTAATGAGAAGATAACAGGAATAAAACATAGATAAGAAATAAAACCTAAATATAAACTTATATCTGCAGGCTGAAATGTCACTGTCTTCCAGGAAAATCTAATTTTATAGAAGGATCAATTACGGATCTTACTAAATAAATGAAGAATATATTTGGGCTTCTTGAATATAAAGCAAGTCATCTATAGAAGGAAAGTAATCAGGTGGCTTCCTACTTGTTCAAGCAACATTATTTGACAGAAAACAAAAAGGGACTTTGTGAAAATACCCAAGTGAAAACAGAGATGACTCAATAAGTTTATAACAAATAGACTGTCTTTCAAACATTTTCAAACATGCACGGTTTAAATATACAGAGCATTCGACCATTCAAGAAACTACAGCAATAAAAACTTCTTAATAATGAAATTCATTCAAGCAAAGCATGAATCAGAATCAAAAGCACAGATATTACATCACTTGCTGCTTTAAAACCTTCCTAAAAATTTCCAGTGTCTATGTGATTTGAGTCTTTTCTTTGTTCCACACCTATTTCTTTTACAGTCATTCACCAATAGTGTATAAGTGTGTATACTTAAATATACAATGATATATAAATACACACACATTTATTTCCAATTAATTTAACACATTGCTATTTATAGTTTTCATAGCTCAGAATATTCTCCACACCCCCCAGTGTTCTCGATCTTCCACCCTCACCTGCTTAGGTGACTCTACAAACCTTTTGGAATCTAGGTCGAGCCTCTCCTGTGACTTCTCTGACTTTCTAAGGGGCTGTGTATATTGCCTTTCTTTCTGAAACACAGTGCTATGTAAAAATGTAAATTAATCTCTGCTATACTTTTTTAGCTTCCTTTCTAGAATTAAAATATGCAGCTTTTATTTTTGTATTCCTAGTTCTCAAAACTTTTCCTGGCGTATATCTAGTCCTGAAACATAGAAGAAAGTTTTTCCATAAATACTATTGAAAATCCTTTTATTTTTTTATTTTTTGACAATGCAACAAAAACTCAGAAAAAGTAAATATAATAACAAATATCAAGGAAAAAAACAAATGTAGCAGCATATATTGTATGTCAAATTATATACTGGCTTTTCTAGTTAGTTATACATTACATTCAAATGACTAATAAAGTATACAGTCTAAATCCTAACTTATTTACAACATGGCTATAAAATTATAACAAAATAGCTAACTTTAAAAGTCTATCTGCCAAACACTGTTATCGTCATTTTACATATGATAATCAGGTACATAAAGTTTTCCAGAATATCTTCCAAGACAGATTCCCCTCCAAAGGCCAAAGACTTGCTAGAAACCTCCATTTAGATATTTCACAAACACAGTGCCATGTAACAGTGTAGATTAATCTCTGCTTTATTTTTTTAACTTCTGTTTCACTATTGCAATAGCTATTACTACTAATCACCAAAACTATTGCAACAGCAATAGTAAAATTATTTGAGAGAAATTGAAGATAAGAGACATAAACTATAGCAATAGTACTATAAACTAAATAAAGGAAGAATATATTTGGATTTCTTGAATAAGAAGCAAGTTGATAGTACTCACTTTATAGTACTATAGCAATAGTAGCTAAAATTATAGTGTATAGCAATAGTTTAACTAGTCTCCCATCTTCAATTTCCTCCACTTTAGTATGTGTTTCAAGGCATCACCATATAAATTGATCTGAGCATATTTCAAAAAATGTAATATTTTTATTAAGAAGAACAAACAGCCCTTTCACTTACCACCATTACCTTAGCGCAATCTCTCTAATAAAAGTTGCGGTCCCTATTTTCCTTGATATCTTATTTTTATAAGTTCCTGTTTAGTACTCGTGTCTATTAATTTTCACAATTCTATCAGAAATGGTCAATTTATTTGTCCCTAAACCTGGCCTGCTCTCTCTTGCTTCTAGTTTATTTTCCCTGTTCTCTTGCTTCAAGGTACAATTAGAAGCCATATGCCTTGAGAATTAGCAGGCTTTATCCCCTCCTCCGATGCCCTACCCATTTTGGTCATAACACAGTAATGCATTAATTGCATGTCACTCATCCATATGGGCTTAGGGTACCTGCTTTAGTTTTCTTTCATATGAAGTTGGCATAGTGCCATATGGATCTAATTACATGTAAAAAAATAGTTAACTACATAATTAATTAATTACTGAATTTGAGCTCTAGAAGGATCTTTAGATTATAAATTCTGATTACCTCCATTTACAAAAGAACATAAGTGACTTTCATCATTAACAGTTGCAGAGGCCAGGTTTAAATTCAGTTCTTCTGGCTCTCAGTTCAATGCTCTTTTCTAAATAAATTTCTAGAAAAAATGTAACTATGTCTTTTCTTTATTTTTTGCTACCTGATTCCTGAAATGTATAAGTTTCTGGTACAAGTTATATGCTCAAAAGATAAAAGTTGTAAATAATTTATAAAATGACTAAAGCATAATGTTAATTTTCACTTCTTGGAAAAATAACAAGAGTTTAAATACCATTATTATATAAAGCAACTAAATGTTTTAAGGTATATAAAAATAATTAATACACATATTATTGAAATTGATCACTCGTTTCTGTGCAGGATTAGTCAGTAAAAAATTAAAATTAAGGTATGCTCCTTTCACAATTCACATTGGTTTAATTTACTGGTTTGAGCAATGGGCTAGTAATCCATAGATCAAAACTTTGTTTTTTGATTCTTTCTTATGTCTTAATTATTTATGAAACCACTGTACAGGCAGGTTTCTCTTAACAGTTCAACAGCAAGTGTTCACTAAATGCCTATGACTGGTAAGCATTTTATTATTATTAGCAAAGTTAAAAGGAAAAAAAGAGGATTATCTGATTAATATAATTGAAAGTCTGATTTTGCAGGAAGTCTTGGTCGATTATTTACATATACCACAGCATATGTTTCAGTGTGTTCTTCAAATAATGATCATATTACATATGACCATTAAAAAGCAAATGTTTTCTGATATGTACAAAGTGTATATTTCATTTTTCCAGGGAAAAAAAAAACTGTGGAAAATATTCACATACAAAGAATTAAGTAGTTACAAACCACTTAATCACTTATTTGTTCCCTATGCCCACTATAAGAATTTTTTTAAAACTACTTAAGAATAATTTATTTGAATTGTTCTAATGTTCAGCAAATGAGCTTTTATTGAAGAAAGAAATTGAGTATTTTACCAGTATTTTTCCATCATGTCACATTTGTGGGAGGAAAGAAGCCTTCCCTATTCACTGATTTAAAAAAAAAAAAAAAAAAGATATATGTGAGTGTAAACATACTGGAGAACATATTTATTTTAATGTTCATGGATGTCTTAATTTGATTGAGAAGAGTCTATTTAACTTTTTGAATTGGAATGGAGAGAGACTGTCACAAGGAAGCCTAGGAGATCATATTGACATTCTCAAGGATTAATCAAGTAATCAAATCAGAGGAGCATGTTGTGTGTGGCTGGGGGTAGGTAACACCCAAACCTCAGATTTCTCTGACAGAAGGTGTTTACTATATGTTTATTGAATGAATGACTAAATGGATTTCTGATTAGTTGGATAAAATGGACATGTTTATGAGTATGTAAGAGTACATGTGAATTTGATAACCCATAATTTATCCGGCTGTCTTTACCACTTCTAGTCTCTTCATTCTCTAAACTGCATAATAGTGTCTAGGTGCCACAAACAAATGTAGTTCGTTAGTTTAAAAAAGTAGAAGTTGTTGACCAGAAAGCTTATTTTAATGTCTCTTTTGGGGGGGGGGGGGGGGGGAAGGAAGAGAGGGCACTCATATGGCATGTCTAGGCATGTCCTACTCCTTTAACTAGAATAGATACTTTTGATTATGAAAGTTTATGATTTACTCATAAAAGAATTTTGTTTGAATCAAATTTTTTTACAGAGAGATGGGAGGGAAATGGGAGAGAATGGTATAGAAAACCAATGGACTCAAAGAATCTCTAGGTAAAATCATGCATCATGCTCAGGTATTTTCTAATCTTAGCGACAATAATATCTAATTTATGATGGCATACTATAAATGCTTTTCCCTTAATATGTGTTTAATTTTGGAGTGGATATATTTTAGAATTTATGAAGTAATGGAAGTCAGATGCCTTAATGAAACCAGTTCATAACAATTCATTGACTTTTGAAAATTTCTTGACATACACAAATAAAAGGGGAAAATGGAATTATCATATAGGTGATTTCAGAAAAATTCAGTTTTCTTACATTTTACTCTGCCCAAATAATTTTTTTGCAAAAATTATCTGATAGTATTAGTTCTATGATTTACTTAATAAAGAGAAAATTGAAGAATTTTATCTTATATAGAAAAAGAGACAAATTTAAATTGTTCTTTTTTCTCTTCTAAACATATTCTACTGTAAATATATTCTAAGATTGGGTCATGTTTAGAACTGTTCTGGGATCGAAGTTAAATATAATGTGTTCCAATTTGGTTTAAGAGCCCTGAGGACAACTCAATGATTCCTTATAATGACACTAAAGATTTTGTTGAAAATCCTTGCTCTCCCAGGGGCCATTATATCAAGCATATTCCTGGACAAGACAGCAGACACTAAAGATTATCTAAACCAGTGCAGGACACATAGACTTTATTCCCTCAAGGGAAAATGTCTAATTCAGAACCAGATTTATCTCTTCTTCTAGAGTGGGCAAAAAAGTGTCTTATGTCAATTTCATACTTCATCAAAACATGTGATTGTTTCCTTTTTACAAAACAACAACAACAACAAAAAAACAGAACAGTAATAACAATGTTAGAATAAGTAATACGTATGATCTTTTTCATCCCTTCTGGCCATAGCACACATTCAAAATGAGACTCTTCTAGTATTCTGAATGCCGAGAATAACAAGTATAAAATTTGCCTCTAGATGTGAAGGATGAGAAAGTGTTGGCACTAATAAGTTCTAATGAAATCCTCGGAGCACTTCAATGTGAGCAACGGAAGAGACATGTAACATTATTCAAGGTCATTAACTCTTTAATTATTTCATTTTCCTGATACTTGTTTTTTTGCATGTAAATAGTTAAAAGATTATCTCTACCAGTTATTTCTTTATAACAATATTGTTATTATTAAACTTTGGATTAAATTATTAAAAATAATTTTATATCTTTAAAATCAAAACATGTTTATTTCTTCAAAGACACAAATTTTCTCTTCAAATTAGTAAGTTATTATGAAAATAATAACATGAATTTCTATCTCACAAAACTTGCTTTAAAAGCTGAGGTTGGCATATGAGGAACATGGCTGAGTGAGAGACATCACCATATCTCTCCCCTTGAAACAACAAAAACTGAACATCTAAAACTCAACAAAAAACACCCAAACTGCACACCGACACATCTGAGCATGGGATCTGAGCATAAGAGCTACCACAGATCAGAACCCTGGGTGTCGGATGGTGGATTGAGAGTAATTAAGAAGCTGCCTCTCACAGCCTCTGGAGCTGCCTGTAACAGGAGTGGGAGGGGAGAAGGAGCGGCAAGTTTCCTGAACAGCGCTGCCTGGAAAAGCTGTGAGCTCGCTGTGGCAGGCTGACAGCAGGGCCCAGTCATCAGGGCAGAAGGCAGAGAAGTGGGATGGCAGAAAAACAGCAGTTGATTTTTACCTGCTGTGGTTGCAAAACTGAGTCTGAGCTGCAGCCCCCAACCCCCAACCCAGAGGGCCCCTCCCCCCATACCCTCCCAGACTGATCCCCGTGGAGCCCCAGGGAAATCTGAACAAATGCTGCTGAGACTGTCGCTTACACTTACAGGGACTGAAACTGAGGGTAGCAAGCATGATTAAATATCTACGAGAAAATTAAAAAAGCGTTATTAAGACTTTATATAAAGCAAGGATCTAAGAGACTTAGATGCCATCTACTGCAAACCAAAAGAAAAGCGCCTTTTTTGCAACTGGCTAAAGAGAAACCTTTGTATAATAAATCTTCTTTCTGGAAAAATAGCAGAATACACTTCCATTAATGCCTAGGCAGAGAAATAGTTCATTAAACACCATGAGCAACCAGGTGACAAGGTATCTCAGAAAGAAAGAGAAAAATTTCCAGAAAATAAGCTTACAGGCATAGAAATATGGGACTTAAATGACACAGAATTCAGGATGGTACTTCTGAAAAAACTCAATGACATCCAAAACAACTCAAATCAACAATTTCAGGAATTGAAAAAACAAGTAGATGAGCAGAGCAAGGAGATTGAAACCCTCAAAAAGAACCAAATAGGACTTCTGGAGATGAAGAACGCACTGCAAGAGTTGAAAAATAAAATAGTAAACTTGGGAAATAGAGTCGACCAAATGGAGGAAAGAATCAGAGATATCGAAGACAGAAATCTAGAAATAAATCAGAAGGAAGAAGAAAGAAATTGAAAAATGAAAAATAATGAAAGAGAAATTCAAGAACTAGCTGATACCATCAGGACAGGAAACATAAGAATAATGGGCATTTTTGAAGGCGAGGAAAAGGAAAAGGGATTACAAAGTATTTTCAGACAAATAGTTGACGAGAATTTCTCAAATTTAAGGAATGAGCTGGAGCTTGGAATTAAAGAAGACAACAGAACACCCCATTATCTCAACCCAAAAAGACCTTCACCAAGACACATTGTATTAAAATTATCAAAAATCAATGACAAAGACAGAATTCTCAAGGCAGCCAGGGAGAAAAAAAATGGTAACTTATAAAGGTAAACCTATTAGATTATGCTTGAACTTCTCAGAGCAAATCTTACAAGCCAGAAAGGAATGGAATCAAATATTTAAACTATTAAGTGAAAGGAACTACTGGCCTAAAATAATGTATCCAGCTAAGCTCTCCTTAAATATGAAGGAGAAATTAAGACTTTTCCAGACATATAAAAATTGAGGAAATTCACCACTACGAGGACTGCACTACAGGAAATACTGAAAGGTGTCAGTTCACCTAAAACAAAATGACAAAAAAAAAA
>NW_011888785.1:22428059-22430909 GCF_000151845.1 Pteropus vampyrus | reverse complement strand
CCAAAGATTCAGAACCATTATAAATAACATAAAACAAAAAGGACCAGAGAGAAAACCCACAAAAGCCAATCAAAATAAAGAACAAACACAAGGACAAGGAAGCAATGGAAACACCGACCTACTAGAAAGCAAAAGATAAAATGGCTATAAGAAGACTTCATATTTCAATCATCGCCCTAAATGTAAATGGATTGAACTCACCAGTAAAAAGGCGCAGAGTTGCAGAATGAATCATAAAACAAAACTCAACCATATGCTGCCTCCAGGAGACACATCTCAGCTCCAAAGACAAATATAGACACAAAGTGAAAGGGTGGAAAATGATATTTCAAGCAAATGGCATTCAGAGAAAAGCAGGAGTAGTGGTACTAATATCAGATGAAATAGACTTCAAAATAAAAAAGATAAAGAAATATACTGAAACACTTCATAATGATAAACAGAATCATGCACCAAGAAGACATAACACTTAGTAATATCTATGCTGCCATTCATTACATATGAAATATGTAAAACAATTACTAACAGAACTAAAGGGAGAAACTGACCAAAACACTATTGTAGTAGGGGACCTAAATACCTCACTGTCAGAAATGGACAGATCATCCAAACAGAGAATCAATAAGGAAATAACATCCTTAAATGACACATTAAATGACCAACTGAACATAATTGACATTTACAGAACCTTCCATCCCAAAACAGCTTCTTATACATTCTTCTTTAGTGCACATGGAACATTCTCAAGAATCGACCACATACTGGGACACAGAGACAGCCTCAACAAATATAAGAGGGTTGAAATCATACCAACCATATCCTCTATCATAATGCTTTGAAACTAGACATCAACTGCAAAAAGAAGTCAGGAAGAACCACAAATACATTAAACAACATGCTACTGAAGAATAACTGAGCCAGAGAAGAAATAAAAAGAGAAATCAAGAGATACATAGAAATGAATGATAATGATAGTACAACATATCAAAACTTTTGGGACATGGCAAAAGTGGTCATAAGAGGAAAGTTCATATCATTACAGGCCTATCTCCAAAAACAAGAATGAGCCCAAATAAACAACTTAATGCCTCATCTTAAAAAACTAGAAAAGTAATAACAAATGAAATCTAAAGTTAGCAGAAGGAAAGAAATCATCAAAATTAGAGCAGAAATAAATGAAATTGAAAATAAAAACAAACAAAGAAAAAAAGCTATACAAAATATAATTGAAACAAAGACCTGGTTCTTTGAGAAGGTTAATAACATTGACAACCCCCTGGCTAGACTCATTAAAGAAAAAAGGGAAAGGACACAAATTAACAAAATCAGGGATGAAAGAGGGGAAATTACAACTGACACTGCAGAAATACAAAGGATCATGCAAGAACATTATGAAAAAGTATATAACACTGAATTTAATAACCTAGAAGAAATGGATTAGTACTTAGAAAAACAACTTCCTAGACTGAAACAAGAAGATCTGGAAAATCTAAATAGACCAATCAACAGTATGGAAATTGAAACAATCATCAAAAACCTACCAAAAGGTAAAAGTCCAGGACCAGATGGCTTCAACAGTGAATTCTACCAAACATTCAAAGATTTAATACCTATTCTCCTCAACCTCTTCCAAAAAATCGAAGAGGAGGCAATACTTCCCAACACATTTTATGAGGCCAGTATTACTCTGATAATAAACCCTGGTAAAGATAACACAAAAAAAGAAAACTATAGACCAATATCTCTTATGAACACAGATGTAAAAATCTTAAATAAGATACTAATGAACCAAATACAGCAACATATTAAAAAGATTATATACCACAATCAAGTGGGCTTCATCCCAGAGGCACAGGGATGGTTCAACATACGCAAAACAATGAGTGTGATGCACCACATAAACAAATTCAAAAATAAAAATATGATCATATCAATAGATGCAGAAAAAGTCTTCAGCAAGATACAGCATATATTTATGATCAAAACACTTAACAAAATCAGTATAGAAGGAAAGTAACTTAACATAATAAAGGCCATATATGACAAAACCTCGGCCAACATTATACTTAATGGTGAAAAACTAAAAACCTTCCCTCTAAGATCAGGAACAAAGCAAGGCTGTCCACTATCACCACTGCCATTCAATATAACATTGAAGGTCCTAGCGAGTGTAATCATACAAGAGAAAGATATAAAAGGCATCCAAATAGGAAACAAAGAAGTCAAACTGTCACTGTTTGCGATGACTTGATTCTCTATGTAGAAAACCCTAAAGACTCCACAAGAACACTACTAGAAACAATAAGCAAATACAGTAAAGTCTCTGAATACAAAATCAACATTCAAAAATCCATAGCATTTCTATGCTTTAATAATGAAGCGTTAGAAAAAGAAGTGGAAAAAGTAATTCATTTTGTAATTGCAACAAAAAATATAAAATATCTAGAAATAAATTTAACGAAACAAGTGAAGGACTTATATAATGAAAACTATAAGACCTTATTAAAAGAAATCAAAGAAGATACAAAGAAATGGAAAGATATTCAGTGTTCTTGGATTGGAAGAATCAGCATAATTAAAATGACCATATTATCTAAAGCATTATAAAAATTTAATGCAATCCCCATCAAAATCTTATGGGCACTTTCTAAAGAAATAGAACAAAAATCATCAGATTTGTATGGCAGCACAAAGACCCTGAATTGCCAAAGCCATCCTGAGGAAAAAAAGAAAATGAGGCTGGAGGCATCACTCTGCCCAACTTCAAATTATACTACAAAGCGACAGTAATCAAAATGGCATGGTTTTGGCAGCAAAACAGACCCACGGACCAGTGGAACAGAATTGAGA
>NW_011888785.1:22424791-22426947 GCF_000151845.1 Pteropus vampyrus | reverse complement strand
ATACAGTTGGTTATCATTTTTGTAGACATCAAAGAAAGAGAGCGCGTTTGAACTATCAGTAGTAACATTCACAAAAAGTACACACATTGATTTAATATACACTGCAGCAGAGTTATCATCGACCTTAGAACTCTTACCTTACAAAATAGGGATAAAAAAATGTGTATTTTCTTCCCAAAGGAAAAACTATAAAATATAAAAAGTTTCATGTTTTAATCTCTATGCTTAAGTTAATTCTTATACTTGAATTTATATTATTTTTGTGGCCAATCTTTTCTTAAATGTATTTTTGTTTCAATAACTTAACAATCCTGCCATGAACTTCCCCTGTAATATCAATATACTATTTGAGGTTCAAATGTTACTTTAGTGATGTTTAATTTTAATTATATAGCCTTTGATTTCCTCTCTACCTTTCTTCTGACTTATTTCTGTGGTTTGTAAACAGAAAATTAAACAGGACAAATATTGGTGTATAACATCTTAATCCAAACAAAAATTAGAAAATATTTTTGGTAACATTTACATGACATTATTTATATATTAAGAACTGCTGACCCTGTCTCTTTGTCTAGTGAAAGCAAACATACATGTTAATGAATGAATGATCCTATGCTTGTCTGACTCATAACACACTAGCTTCTTCTGGTGCTCCTGAGAAAGAAGGATTCCATGAGAAAATAAGTTTGGGAGAATACTAAATATATTACTATATTATACTTCAAATTAAGACAGCAAAAACTTTTGGATGTCTAGCTCTAAGCAAACTCTTAACTATTAACTTTCGCTTAAGAAAACTAATAAACCCAATGTTTCCCAATATTCTATGGTTTATAGCCTTTTTTTTAATATATAAAAGCACTCCTACTTTCTAAGAATATTTAGTGACATATTATTATATTAATGTTAGACCTTGATTATTAAAATATAACACAATTTATGAATAAAT
Organism: Pteropus vampyrus; assembly: GCF_000151845.1. Lineage (NCBI taxonomy): Eukaryota > Metazoa > Chordata > Mammalia > Chiroptera > Pteropodidae > Pteropus > Pteropus vampyrus. Next base: position 22,425,998 of record NW_011888785.1, on the reverse strand, counting down.
ACTGAGATGTTAAAATATCTTGGGGATAATATTTGATGGAAATTATTTTAAAGTCATAATCATCAGATTAATTATTCTGAAAAATGAACACAGACCTATTCTTTCTTTGTGCTCTAGTATTGTCTGAAAGTCCTTTATACTTTTAGAGGGTACCGGTATTGTAAGAATGGTGCCCCATGTTTTAGATTCCTTAGTAAAACTGTAACTTATTTTTAAAGATGTAAATTTCCAAATTAAAGAAAAATTATTTAAAGTAAATAAAAAACCTAGAAATATGGTGCAACAAATAATATCTAATCCAGTTGAAACTGATTAATATGCAATCTGAATAAAAATTTAGGCAGTTTTTTTTATAATTTCAATCATATGAATAGAACTGAAAAATAAAACATAAGTAGCTTAATCTTAAGTTTCAAGAGGCAGAGTTTTTTTTTTGTGAGGGGGGAGTTAAAATATATCTATGTCTGTACATGTTTGGCAGGGAGGGTGTCCATCTGTTCTGGTGTGTGCCGGGAGCCTTCTTAGAGGTGGCCCAGTGAAAAAGGTCACCTGCTTCAGCGTGTCGATGCCTCCAGGTCTTCAGAGTGGTTGACAAGGTTGTGGCAACAAGTCTGTGAGCCCACCATCAGTTGATATCCCTGTCTTGTGATGTTTTGCTGAGTGAGCAGGCTCAGGTAGGAGGGTGGGACTGCTGAAGGATTTTGACCAGAAATTTAGATGGGAGATTACAAATTTTTGGCACATTTGCAGCCATTCACCCCTCTCTGGGGGCAGACATAGTTAATTGATCACCGCATTCAGAATCTTCAAACCAAGGAGGCAGGCAGGAAGGCAGACCCTTCTGAAGGTTGAGGATCATCTCTGCTTGCAGCATATGGAAAGTGAGTCTTCCAGGCATTACGGGCTCAGTGCCAAGCCCCTGATGCTAAGAGAGCAGTGCCCAGGTCTCAAAGCCACACAGTAAGGATATAGCTCATGTCTAGGGCTCTACCTACTACCCTGCTCCTTCTCTCAGCACCTTTTGGACCCAGCTGGTATCCCCGATCAAGAGTATGGGGATGTTGGCTGGTTTCCTCGAAATGTTCTTTAGAGCACTGGCCGTGGGTCGGGAAGGATTTGTTGTACAAAACCTATGGCGAGCCCTGCTCAGAGAGGGGCTCCAAACCCACAGCAGCTTTTTGAGCATCTGCTGTGTGTTGGAGCTTAT
>NW_011888785.1:22423920-22424741 GCF_000151845.1 Pteropus vampyrus | reverse complement strand
GGATTTGTTGTACAAAACCTATGGCGAGCCCTGCTCAGAGAGGGGCTCCAAACCCACAGCAGCTTTTTGAGCATCTGCTGTGTGTTGGAGCTTATCTCTCTCTCTATCGCTAGGACTCAGAACAACCTACCTGTTTCCCATCAGCTCTCTGTAGTGGCTTTGCTACTCTTGTGAGTTATGGATCTTCCCAGGCCATTTCCCAGAGCCATGGGCATGGGCGTGGGAGGGACAGTGCCTGAAGCCCTTGCATGGGTCCAGGTAGGGAGGCTTAATAATCAGGAAATTTTCTGAGACTCTGACTGGGTTGTCTTGGCTATAAGAAACACAACCTTTAAGATCTGAAATTGGGAGTTTGAGAGGGTGTTTTTCTTGTAACTCTTATTAAAATGATAAAAATAATATCCTTGAAAAATATTAAAACATTAACACAGATAGTTCAAAATGTAGGGTGGGGCTGGAAGGGTGAAAATGGATGAGATAGCTGAGAGAGCTGGGTAAGTTTCAGAGAACCTTGAAATCACGTCCAGCGCAGCTGCAACCAGGAACTCACTGCCCAGAGGAAGCCTGATTTGGCGGGATCTCTGGCGTTCTAGGGAGTCCCACAGAGGGAAAAAAAACCCACAGTACATTTTTTTTTTTTTTTTTTTTGGTGGCTTGAACAGGAGGAATTGTTTATTCACATAATAGAAAGGCTTCAAAATACACAAAAATTAAAACAACTACACAGGGAAATAGGCACATCCACTTTTATATTCAGAGATGTCAACAAATCTTCAAATAATTGATATAACCAACATATATATATATATATATATATATAT
>NW_011888785.1:22394661-22422870 GCF_000151845.1 Pteropus vampyrus | reverse complement strand
TACTCTGACTACAATGGAATTTTTTTCTGTTATTGATTTATTTCAAGGAAAATTGTATTTTCATGCTGAAGCAGCATGTCTGAAACGCTTGAGTCCAAACATCTACCTCTTTGAGAGCTGTGGAATCCTTAAAATGACAGTAGCTAGTATAATTCCATTTGTGTGCAAGACATTACATTTTACAAAAGCAGCTGTTTTTCATGGAATATGTCCAGGTTTTCTCCTCAGGATATAAACCGGTGACCTCATACTTCCAACTCAAGACCTATCTATCAACACTCTTTCCCATGTAAGATTTTCATTATGCAGGATCCTTCCGATGGTTGGATAAGCATATCCAGGACTACATAAAATAGTGTCTCTTTTAATTAGACTCAAATATGTTCAATTCCCAATAGATTTTCATGGCTTTTTAAAAAAATTAATCCAAAGTTTCTGGGAAAATTTGGATGTATTTTATCTTTCATCAATTCTATACCTTCCTAGTCTACAGCTTTTACTTTTTAAGAATTTGTTGTACTTTGGACAGGTGTGCCTTATTCTTCTTAAACAACTTGACAAAAACACTTGACCTCGAATAGGTCATCTTTTTCACTTTGGGAATTTCTCTTAAGTAGAAGATTAGAAATTGTGTCAACTTGTATCAAGCATCGCTTTAAGCAGTTACTAAATGCAGTCTTCTTGGTTTCAATATTTGTTTCTTTACAATCATTAGCTTCTTATAATTATGTCTGGAGGATGAAGAAGGTAAAAGTCATAATGTTTTAAATATATTTATATTCTAATATACAGTAAAACAGTGTGCAAAGCTTGTAACCTGTTCGCTGATGCGATCTCCTGAGATATTGTTAAAGTTATACTAATAATGTTTTTCTTATATATAAGCAATATACTATCATAATTACTATTAAATAAATATAGTTTCACTGTAGGGTTAAGGAAGATTCAAAAGCTTAATTTTTCTTCTGAATACCATATTTAATTATACATCTGATTTATGATGGAACTACTGGCAAGACACTATGTTTTTCTTTGCCTCTGTTAGATGGCATGTGAAATACTTGCACCTACATATTTCTCAGGAAAACTTAAAAAGAAAAAAAATGATGTAGTGTCTGAAGATCTTTAAGAACTTTTCCTTCCGAAGGTGTTATAATGATTCCAATTTTTAAAAGTTTCTTTACAATTCTTTTTAACTGGAATTTTGTAAACTGTAACAAGAACTTTTTTATTGTTAATTTTTTCATCCTCTGGAATCAAATGTTACCACTATTTACATAATGGCTCAGGGGGAAAAATAGAACTGATGGAGTTTACACTTTCTGACTTTCTAAAGTGACCAAAGTATGCCATTTTTGCTCATAGTATGACAAGTATTTAGTTATTTGGATTCAGTTCAAGTTTGAAGTCTCCACCTGTGAGCCTTATAGCAGAAATGTAGTCTTTCCAAACTTTTCTTCTGACAAGTAATTATGAACCCCTGAAAGTGTGAAACTTAATAAAATTCTATTGTTAGAGCTATGATAGGATTCTTGGGTCATTCTATGACTTGAAAGTATCTTCAAAGCAATCTATTAGAAAAAAAAATGATGTAGATTAATGTTGTATAATTGAGTAAGGCACAGAAAAAAACAGTTTTATAACGTTGCCTAGTATTTATTGCCTGGATTGTCTGTGGAGGAATTATTTCTAAAATACACATTCCAATTCTACGTATGTGGCATGTTACTGTGGGAAAGTTTGTATGTATATAAGTCTGTATACAGTGAAGATACACATGTCAAAAAGACATGAAATGCATGTGGGAATATTATGTTTTCACCAGCTGTGTGTTCCAGCCATAGGATTTTTTTCCCTATATATTTATTTGAAAGGAAGTCATAGTCTTCTATTCTAACTCATAAAATGTTAATCCTTTCAAGAACTTCTCAATTTCTTTTGTTTAAGGAACTCAGTATAACATTAGCAAGTCCAAATCCTTACTTGAAACTGAACTTTTTACCTAAAGGTGGATAGCCAGACTTGAAATGTCTATTCTGTATGCCAGCATTGATTTAAAATACATATTTGGAATCTTATGTTTTTTCCTTAAATTTAAAAAAATTATCATTCATCATAATTTTCAGGCTTGGTACATTTTGAACAATTGATTTAATGCTCTATGCAACTTTAACATTGCTTGGAGTATATGCATGGGCAAAAATATACTCTTTATTAGAAGGTATACTAATGATTACATTTTATGAGAATTAAAGCTTCTATTTTTTCTTCACACCAGCACCTCTACTAACTTATAACAAAATTTTATAATATTCACGATCACCTGCGAAAATGCAGGTATAACTATTAGTTATTGTTTGTCACTATAAAATAGTTACATCCTTTGAAATACCATACTTCATTATTGAATGATGAATAACATCTGCAGGAATTTTCAAAAGCCTTTGAGTCATAGCCTGTTGAATGCTAAGAATTCACATAGCAGATTGTGTTAATGACCACGCACTAACTAATATCTAATAAGATTAAAGGGACTTTGGAGAGCAGATCTGCTAGGAAAATGTTAAAAGGTAGATTTTGCATTTTTACATATTTTACCACAGTGTGTGTGTGTAAATAGCACTAGTCTTTTCTGAAGATCTCGAGCATATAGCTAGTTTAAGCAATATTCTGACTAAGATATCTTTGAGATTTGAGGAAATTGGTAGAAAAGTGCATAGTTGTTGCAATAACTATTAGGGAAATTGATAGAAAAGTGCATAGTTGTTGCAATCATCCAAATTTAGAAAATCACAGTTAATTCTACCTTGAAAATACAGTTCAAACCCATACATACCTTTCAATTACCACCACTATCAACCTCGTTCAAGATACTCTTTTCTATTACCTGAACTAATACAAACAGTATTCTAAATAAATTTGTTTCTATCATTCAGTGCATCGGACACAGAATAATCAGAAGGATCCTCTTAAAACATGGGTTATAAGATATAACTCTTTTTCTCAAGTTCCTGCCATAATTGGGCCAGTGTGTTATTAATTCCTTCCTCCATCAGTACACTGAGAGCTATATTATTTGTCTGTCTTAGGCTTTAGCTGATACTATAACTTTACTCTGAAATCTTCTAATCCTCTCCCCTTTTTCTCCATTTGGTTAACCTGAACCTTATGTTTCAACTTAAATGTCCCTATTTCAGTGATGTCTTCCTTGATGTAAGAACCTATAACAGGTTCTACTGTTAAATTTCTCACGATATCCTCTTTGCTTCATAGCATTTGTCATATGGTGAAACCATATATATTTACTTTTGCCATAAATTTTTTTAACTGTCTCTCTTCTCAGTTAGACAATAACTGTCCTTTGGGTAGTGCCATATGTGTTTGTGCCTCCTCTACATAATTAGTGCCAGGCACAGTTGTAGGTGCTCAACAATATTGATTAAATAAAATATGAATAAAAGATTATTATGTAAAAATTTTATTGATAATTATTTACATTGATCATTATATATTATTGTGGTGATCTGAATTTTACTTATTTTTCTAGATTTTTTAAAACATGTTTTTGATGGAATATAATAATTCTACAAGATGATAGAAGAGAAAAAATTGTACATATTAGTTTTCATAACTGACAAGTCATTACAAAATTTATATACAGATGGTACCCAACTTATAATGGTTCAACTTACTCTTTTTTCTACTTTAAATTTGTTTGAAAGTGGTATCCATTGATTTTTTGCTCTGGCTAACAATTCATGGTATTGTACTCTCTTGTGATGCTGGGGCAGTGGCAGGAAGCTGTAGCCCTGAGTGAGGCACATGATCTTGAGGGTAAACAACAGATACTCTATAGTGTAATGTTGACAGCAGTTTTTAAATATTGTGTTATCAGCACATTTAAGGTAGGCTAGACTAAGTTATGATGTTTGGTAGGTTACCTGTATTAAATTCACAATATTTTTAATCTACAATGGGTAAATCAGAAGTAACCCCATTATAAGTCAAGAAACATCTGTAACAGGTCACAGTGCAGTTCTAAAGTAAATTTTATGAACTAACTTTTAAAGCTGGCCTCTATAAGAATTCGTAGTTTTAAAAACAAGCCCCATTTGACTTGCTGGACCTGGTAAACAATGAATTTCTGCCTATTATTATCTCAAAGTATTTTACTATTTTCAATGTTTTTTCAGAGAAAAAAATGTATCTTTAGTCTGCCTTCCCCTCTTTATAGAAACCCATTAGAATAATCTGCCACTGTACATAGTGAACAACCACTGTAAGTTGTTTATCAAGGTTTTAAAGGTGCAATACTCATAAAATTCTAATTCATATTTCAGTGCTTGATACAGTTATGGTGATACTGAAATATTGTTTCTATAGCCATAGAAGTAACCAGTTAATCCCAAACTGCTACTCTTTACGAGAGCAGCAAATTTAAAAAAGAAAAAAAAAAAAAAAAAAGGAAAACAAGTAGCCTCTTTTGTAGTATCTTTTTATTTTACAGTAATTTATTTAAAATAAATAGAATGATTTGTTTTAGGGGAAGACTATTACACATAGATCCTGTTAAATAGTAAAACACTTTAGATTCAAAACTCCTACATAATAGTTTATCAGTCTACCCTTGCTGTATTTCTAAGAGAGCTGACATAGTAATTGTGGGAAAAATAAAATTAGAACACTACCTCTTCACACCAGTTGGAGAAAAACATTCCAACATTAAGGTAATTTGCAGTTTGAGAAGTGTGTTACTTAATGATACTATAATTTAATCATAGAATAAACTGTCAAAAATATGATTAGGCTATTTTAGCTCCTGATATAATCTAAGCACTAATGCTTCTAGTAATTTGAGGACTGGAAAGACCCAATTTTACCATTAGCTTTAGAAAATGCCTATGTACAAGCTGGGTATGGACAATTTTATTCTGAGTTTAATATTGTGAGTTTCATAATTTAGACATTTTTCTGTTAGAAAGCCAGAAAAGAAACACTGGAACATTGAGAACAAGAATTCCACAATAGAAAGCATTAATTTCACACTAGAAGGAATAAAAACAGGCATTAAGATCCTAAGTTCTGAATTCGATCCAGAAATTAAAATGCAAACACACAGTCTTTACACTACAAACACTATCTAAAGCACAAATCGTTTCAAGCACACTCATGAGACACCAGGAGTCCTGGCTCCTTTATGTTAGAAAAGCCAATGTAAGAAGGTTTTTTTCTACTTATACTATAAAAGCAGTTGGCAAAGCCATGAAATAGGTGCCTTGAAGTGATGTGTGAAATGATTTCATTGTATAGTGCATAACTTTCTCTGCTTTGGAGATTGTAGAAATACCTTGCTTTATGGAGAGATTGCTAGATCTCTACAGTCTAATTTTGGACTTGGTACAGAGCAGATGCAGGACAGGCATACTCATTCATATTTAAAATACTTTTGCATATTGACTTTCCCTAAAATCGCAATCAAAGAGATGTTCAAAATGTTGATAAGACAATTGTCAGGAGAGACAAATTTAATAATTCTATTTCTTAAATATCCTAGAAAATATAATATTTAAATGCATTTAATGCTATTGCTACTACATTTTTAGCATGTTTATATTTTTATTATTAAAAAGAACAACAATATATTAAAAAACTGCTTGTCTTGGCATTAATTTTAATCCTGACCCTAATTCCTATCCTATGAGTTTAGCCTGCTTAAGTATGTTTGACATAAGGTCTTATTGGATTTACTTAAGATAAAAGGTTACTGAAAGAGTTAGGATATTCAACTTCACATAACACCAACTGGATACTATAAGTATAATATTTTAATAATTTATTTCTATATTAGTGTGCAGAAGATCCTATATTTATGGAGTTTGCTCCAAAATATTGTTTATTAAGTTCATTTTCTTCTAAAAACAAGAATCACTATAGAAACAATTCGATGCTGTTACCATCTGTGAATGTCTAGTAGACTGGATATCATATATACATACACTCTAGTAAGATTTAACAAATGTAGTTATGGGGCTGGTGAGAGGGCATGGGGGAAGTGAAGCAGACTGCCCTGCTGGAGCATGATATCCAGACTTGGCTAATTTCAGAAATTCGAGTTAGGGACTCATTTGATTTAGAACATGAGAAGAGGGAGAAGAGAGAGAAACTTCATAATAAATCTCGGTGATACATATTGAGGGGGTGATTCTAAGTATAGCAAGTTGTCATACAATTTGTATTTTGGTTCATATGATTCAGGACTGGCATTTGTTTGTTTGTTTGTTTAGAAAAAGAGATTTAAGGGAAAAATTGAGAGATGTGCTTTAGCTGCATTCAATTCAAAATTGTTGATTCCAGTTTTCAAGCTTTTCCCAGTATTTGTATGCTTTGTGAAGAATTTTCTTAGATCTGATAAATTATATTTAGAGGTATCAACTTAAAATTTCAAATTATATTTAGAGGTATCAACTTAAAATTTCGTGTATATATATATATATATATATATATATATATATACACACACCTTTTAGAGCACACTTAAAAAAAGCAATACAGTGAGTGGATTGTGAGAGCAAATATATACCAAAAGGTCAAAAAAATTAACTATACTTGTTTTATCTTTTTCTTTAGCACTTTGATATATATGTGTGTATATACATGTATATATGTGTGTGTGTGTGTGTGTGTGTGTGTGTGTGTATATACACACACACACATACGTATGTGTGTATATATATAATTTTCATCAGAGGCTGCCTATCTTCTGGCCCATCAGGCTTGTCTTTTTCTTTTTTCTTTAACTAGGACTCTGTCTCTCTACCTATTTTTTTTCTCTTGAATTTTAACTGTCCTTATTTAATTGAGCAAGTATTTTGAATGAGCCTATCATTTTTAGAGAAAACAGAGTTAAAATGATGAACTCTGGTAATTTCAAATTCAGCTTAAGTAATGTTGAACATTATGATATCAAAGATGTATAAAAAAAGTTTGAACTAAATATTTTCCTAAAGTGAGATACAAAAAACAGCACCATTCTTCAATTAATATATTATTTTATATGTAATTTTAAATAAGCAAAACTCAATTAATACAATATTTATAGTATAAAAAGATATTGTTCTACATTCTTAAATTTTATAAATTTATGTTGTTCATTATTTGAGAGGAAACTTATTTGTAAATTTATTGATCATCTTTTTATTAAATCATTTATTCCATTGGCCTATCATTATGCTTTTGAGGGTAATTATATTTATATGAGGAAATGCAATTAATTTCACATAGTAGTATTTTAACAGAAATGTCAAATCATAAAACCAAAGTAAATGCTTATAAAAGATACTTGAATGAAGCTTGAGAACTATTTCTTGTAATTCTGCTTATATCCTAATTTATTGATAAATTAATTGTCATGATTTATTCTGAATTGTTATTAAAATAGATTTTTTGCCAGAAATTCCTAGAATAAATTTGATATTTTTATCTCCAAAGTTATTATACAATTATGAAAAATCAGAATTGTATTTAGAGAAAACTCAGTGGCTGAATAAAAAATTTGTCTTTTGTCCTTTGTGCTTCTACCTATATGCAGGACAGGATAATCTTGTATATTTGCTGATAACAGTACACAGTTAATTACAATTGCTTCAACTTATCATTTTTATATAGACCAGGTACTCTTATATTAGCATATTTAGTTCTAGCAATAACTCTATGAGGTAGGTTGTATTATTATTTCTAATCTCCAGTGAGAAGACATAAATAATCCATATGTAGTTAATAACTTGAAAACAGAATATGAGCAGTTTAAGAATCTTTGCTCTTGTTTATAGTACTGCTCTGCCTTTATTCCGTAAAACAATAAATTAAGAAAATAATTCTTAATATATTCCTTATTCTCATGGTATTAGGGCCAGGTGACAGAATCTTCATTTTAATATACTTGAATGTGATTCATATTGACAGCCTCTAGTTTACCCAATGTTATTTGTAGTAAACATGAGTATAGAAGATATGTGATTATAGAAAATATGAAAGATGAAAAGGAGTGGAACAAGAAAAATGAGATTGGTAGTCAACGTTGAGTTAATGACTAGATAATGTATTCTGTGATTTTTTTTTTTTTTTTGGTCTACTTTATTACTGTATCACCAGTGCCTAAAACAATGTTTATCATATATTGGGTATTCAATAAATATTTGCTGAATGAACAAATACTGCAAATGCAATTTAGATTCTGGATTGTGGGTGTGACTGAAGTAGCAGATTGGTGTGATAATGAAAAGGCAGGCAGATTTGAAAACATAATGCATTATGTTTGACATGGTAAGAAAGAAAGAATTTATCTGGAAGATGAATGGAAATCATTGGATATGGGGAAAAAATATAGAAGAGAAAGAGACCAAATCAGATTGAGCCCAGAAAGGACACATGGTGTTTGAGCTACCTATTGGACATGTGGTTGGGGTGTCCAGGTAGCAGTTGAACATGGAGTGATGTCATTAAAACTCTGAGTGTCTACCACCCTTATATCCTCCCTTTGAATAATAGGAACAATATTTGCTGCCATACTATATATCATGCAACCACAATTTAAAATATCAGAGAGCTCTGACTGAGCCAAAGTCTGTACTCTATACACCTCTGACATGACCTGGCACAATAACTCTTTTCAGTAGGAACATTTTACTATTGAATCCTAACTTAAAAGATAAAATTTTCTCTCTTAGCACTTCTGAATTCTAGAGACACAGAGACTGGAGTATGGTAAACACCCAGACACATAGAGAGAGGTTGTAAGAACCCAACATAATAAAAGTCATGAAAAGACAGAAACTATGAGATGGGGAATAAAGTACAGATGAATTTGTAAGTTGTGTTAATAGAATAAGATGGAGAAATGACAATCATCTGGTGCAAATTTTTCTGTTATTTAAATATACAGTTTGACAATTCTAATGTCTGCACTTCCTAGTGCAAGCTTAACATCTCTCCAAGAGGATAAAATAAGTTACTGTAATATTTCTTCTCAAAACAAATGGAAGGAACAAAGAAAAAACTGTCAGAATTGATATTATTTGCTAAAATGGTTTCATTTTGAAAAGCATTGCAGCAATGAGTGAAATGTTTTAGAGCAGAAAATGAGAGAGAAGTGGGCCCTATGCTAAACTAACAATTAACAGCTGTAAGTTATTAGAAGAAATAGATGACAGAGTCCAGTCAGTTTTGTTTGACTATATTTACTATTTTCGTTCCCATGGATTGATTATACAACCATATCTCATCCAAAAAAAAATGAAGTGTTATCTAATAATAAATAAAGGCACCTTGGCAAAAGGTCAAGAATAATTCATATATAGGTGGAATAAAATTCTGGAATTCTATGTTTTCTATGGAATAGAATGGAATAAAATTCTGGAATTCTATTAATTCTATGTTTCTGATAATCAATTAGAAAACACTGCTTCTGAAAAAAGACAATGAGGAGTAAACAAAGAGGTAATAAGAAAAAATAATATGTCTCCTGTATTGTTTTGCCCTAAATTCAAATGATTTTGCAAAACTCAAACTTAATTAATGTGAATATCCCCTCTCTTTTTCCTCATTTAGTGCATGGTGTATTTACAAACTCTTTTGTTTGCAGCCCACACACCGACACAGCAATCTATGTTCTATTGCTTTAACTTTTGACACTTAAAATAGGTAGGTTTCTGTATTGTTAATTGCAAGATAACAACAATATTACAGATATAGATGGAAGTATTAAAATAAGGAAGACACTTTCTACAAACTTAACTGGCAGAAGAAATAAATGTATGCTTCAAATAAGAGTATCACACTCTAGGTTTTCTAAACCTAGAAGGAAATGAATGATGTTTATCTACTTATAAAAATAATGATTATTAAATCAATTAATATCTTAAGTAAATTAGGTGATTAGTAGAATAGAATTTTATTTCAGAATCTTATGGGAATCAATTGAAATATCTAACATAATAACAGTGAGTTCACAACATACATGAGTCTAAATGCCATTTATCTTTTTAATATACATTTAAAGATTATCTTCATTTATCTAAATTTATCAGGTAATGGTTTAAACTTTTCTACTTGTCTGTAATACATAACGATTTTTTAAGGGTTCAAGTTTGTATCAAACTATATACAGCAGTGATCTCAAGCCTGACATTACATTAATGTCAACTGTCAAGCTTAAAAAAATGTTGAGGCTAATGTAATTGATTCTTCATTGAGGTTAGGTGTCAGTATTTTTTAAACAATCTCACTAGGTGATTCTAATGTATAGTCAGTGTTTTGAATTCTACATTGTCCCCAAATACATTAGGTATTGTGATAAAAAGAACACCTATTGTAAATTGTAAATCGCATTCCTATTAAATAAAAGCATTTCTCAATATGGAAAAGAAAATAGGGGCATTTAGTTTCCCCATTACTTGCATCATCTATGAAAATAATGGATCATCATAAAATGTTCAAAAAACTTTCTGTGGATGCAAGCCTTAGGCCCTAGTGCTATCTCTGTCACAAATCTTCAAGAGTGAAAGCCAATGAATTATCTTAGGCTTCAGTTTTATAATTAATAACATTAATAGGCTGACTTATAGTATATGTAATATCACTCATTTACCATTATAAAATTTGGGTATTGCATAAAATTATTCCCATTTATATATCTATAAATGGTCTACATTGTAAGCCTTGCTTATTCGAGCAAAATATACGTGATAGTGAATTGCTTTTAAATTAATTATAATTAGTTGACTGCTTTTTAACTGGAATTATTATAATTTCTATTCTTCAGATATTGAAGCTCAGATTCATAAATATTAAGAAGGAAGTTTTTTCCTAGAATTTCCTTCTTTACTCTAAAAAATAAAATACCATCTTTTTACTCTTAGATCACAATGAATAGTCTATAATGAATAAATCACACACACACAGATGACACTTTCTTGGGAAGTAACATTAAAAAATGCAATTACAAAGTGCAATGTTTTTATTAATGCATATAATAAAGATAAAATCGATTTTAAATGAGATAGCATTCGTTAAAAATGACCATAACTGCTAATAATTCCTTTGTATGAACCTTTAAAGCTTTTCAATAATCATCTCATTAAATAGTTCAAATTTAAGAGATACTAAAACCTAAAGCTCTGTTTTTTCTTCCGGGAAACTTGTATTTTGAAAAATAAAAAATAAAAACTAATGAGAGTTTTAGCAAGAAAAGTTAAAAAAAAATCAAGAAAAAGAGAGAAAATGATAAATGTGTTACCAAGCACAATGAAATTTCAGTTTTCAGGGTGCAAAGATAAATGAGACATTAGATGAAAACAGCTTTGATAGCACAGCCCTTACATAAGATATAGAAAGTGAACACATCTTGGTACTCTTACAATGACTCACTACCTTGTAACAATAACCATTGTTATATATGCGTTGTTTTACATCTTACATTTCTATTTATAAAAGAAGCTTAACATTTCATTTTAAAAATGAAAGTGACTTTTGGTAATACATAAAGTACATAAAAAGTCTATATATAAAAAGTCTATATGCAACTACTGAGATTTCTAAAGGTCTTAACATTGCAGTGACTTTTTAAATGAAATTTATGAGTCTTCTGCTGTGGTGTTTATTCTAATAAGAGTGAACAATAGCAAATGCTGTGACAATTTGGAGTATTAGAAAATGCTGTCACACTTTTTTCTGCTATTTGCTGTATTTATATTCATGACATCCATAAGATAAATTTGATATGAATGTAAAAATCTTTATATAAAGTTTCCAAAGGGAATAGAGCAACTGATAATTATTCCAGGATTTTATGAATATCATGATAGATTTGTCTTTCAGACTTACTTATATATGTTAAAATCTCTGATAATATTTTCAGACGTCCTTGCAGTTAAAAATTTAATTATTGAATCACCTTGGATGTATACAAGTGATTCTCATGAAAAGCTCATGCTGCATAAAGAGATTTTCAAGCTGGAAACAGACAGTGTGTGGCTTTATGTTTGCCAAGTGTTGCCATTTTAAAATCTTGACTGTTGAAACAATAACATTTTGGCTGCTTTTATAACACTCATTTAATGTTTACAGTTTAGTAAATGTGCACTTCTATAAACAGAGGACTTACCTAATTAAACTGGACCAGTGTAAGAACTAGGTCAATGTATAGTGAGCAAAATAATCCCAATATGGTTGGGTTATGGAACAGCTCAATTTTGCTCATTGAGTTCTATCGATTTTTGGCAGAGAAGAAAGGAAGAAAGAACAGATGGTGAAAGAAAGAAATTGAGCTGCTGGGTGATGGAGCATACTATCACACTGAATTATAAAGAGTGGTGCACCAATCTCCTGGATAGGTTATTTCAATTAGGGTACAAATTCCACACATACTGCTTATTTCTGAAGCAACAAAATTTTTTCAATAAAATTTAACTGAGTTTAGGTTAAAATTATTATGATTCAGTGTTAAAATATGACATCATATGAAGGGGAAATGTTGTTTTCTACAGTTGGCTCAATGAAACAGACAAATTGTATTTCCTTGTTTGGGATGTGGAGTAGGAAGAGATTTGTACTTAGTAATTTGAGTGCTCAGATCTGAGGGATTTGTACTACTTTAAAATAGGTGAAGCTTGTTTACATATATAAATTGCACATAAATGAGTAAATTAACACCTTTGCCCTGACAAAGATTAAAAAGTATTCTACCTTCAAAACACAAATATCACTAGAAAAATTCAATTTTTTTGCAAAATAATAGCATAAAGATATTAATTTACCAAATTAACTTTATGTTGATATTGGTATTCTATTTAATTGTTTTCTATTGTTTATTATATAAGTCTAGATAAATAATATCTTGAACAGCTAAACAGTAGCTACATGTAAGATTTATAAAATACAAAATGAAACAAAAAATAAACACGATATTAACATAATTATTGTAATGTAAGAAAATGTAATTTTTATATGTTAAATGAACTGTTTTGATAAGAACAACTATCTTATTGAGAAAGGACCAAATTATTTTAATGTTAAGCATTTTAAATATTTTTTTAACTAAACATATTATTTTCTGTTTACATGAAAACATTGAGTTTTTTGCATTTGTTGTACCATGAGAATAACAATGTAAGCCATATCAGGCTGGTTCAAACAAGAATCAAAAAGAAAAAGAACAGCTATTAACTTATATGTTCAGCAGTAGGGAGAAAAAGGTAAATGATTAAAGACCACATTTCACCATAGTTTCTTAAATCTGTTCAGTTTTGCATCAGAATTTGTCTATATTTAATCAACCAATATATTTTTTTCATACATCACCATATTGTTGGTCATTGGAATTAAAGTGACCTTTGATCTATAAAAAGCTGAAGTGAACAGCTTAGTCATTTCCAAGTGTAATTTAGTTCAGTAATCAGCAACCTTTTTCTGTCAAAGGTCACATAGTAAATATTTTTGGTATTGCAAACCAAGAGGAAACATTCAGAATTTTGAGTAGGTACTTACATAAAAAGGGAGAACAACACATTTCCTCAAATCTTTTATTGACAAAGCTCAAAACTTTATTTGTGAAACTGAAGTTTTAATTTCATATAATTTTCACATCACAAAAACTATTCTTCTTTTGATTTCACTTCCAACTATTTAAATATGTAAAAACTCTTTCTAGCTTTCAAGCTATACAAAGATAGCAGCAGGCTGGATTTATCCCATAAGTTATAATTTTTTTATTCCTGATTAAATCTATTGTTTTATTTTTGTTTTGGAAAGTATTTAAGTTATAAAAAAAAAAAATATGTTTACTTACCTGAAGAATTATAAACCTCTTAACCCGAGATATACATTTCTGAGGTATGTGCCTGAAAGAGTTTTGAGGGACATATTAATTTAATGACTGAATCATAAATTCTCTTTTGTCTCTATCGCAAGGCAAAGGATAAGTTTTTGTTTTTTCCAACACTTTATCGTTATGTTTCAGAGGCAAAATATAGTGAAAAACAATTATATTTGAAAGTGAAAACCTTTCATTGAACCACATGAACTATCTTTAAAAACTCTTATAAAACTACTATTTATCTATTGGATATATAATCAAATACATTTAATATAATGGAGAAAACCAGCATGACCCTAGTTCTCAGGTCAGCTGCTTAGAAGATGGTGCCATACACTGAGTGGTAACAGATAAGACAAGGAATCTGAAAAGGAGGAGAACCTAATGAACTCAAGTTGACATATATTCTAGGTACACATGAATTTAAGTTGGCACATCCAGAAGAAGAGACCCAGGATACAAAGAGATATATGTACTTGAAATTCACAGGCAGAAATATGAAACAGGAATCAAACTCTGAGATTTAGAAATACTGTGATAACACATAGTTGTTTCCTTTACTAATCCTTTAAATGTTTCTGAGTCCATGATATTCGAGGCAAGTGCTTTAATATTTATAATTAAGTACTCCAATTGTTTATCAGGGTCCCACTAAAAACAATTTTTATAAGTGAAAGAGCTGAATTAAAAACAAAAATATAACTGTGTTGTTCATAGTTGCCACATTGTTCTTATCTCTGAACAGACGGACTCATCACTTACTGTAAAACTAGAGCAGCCACATTATCTAAACACAGTTTTTTTCTTCCTGAAAGATTGATGAGCCTCTTAACATTTCATAAAAACTGCCCATTTCGTTTATGCTGAGAAGTAATGCATCCAATAAAGCATCTGCAATAGAATGTGACAATTGATTCTAGTCTCTGATTTCATTCGTCAAAAAGTTTGCCAAAATTCAGGAACCTTTATATGAACCAGGTCGAAGTTGCCAGAAATGCGAGGGTAATATTCGAATGTTAGGAAGGGATTTATGATTTAAAGAGTAAATCCTGTTAAATACAGATTTCGCATTATTTTACCTGCAACCAGACATATTATAGTTTCATTTGAGTTTTGCATAAAATTTCCCTGAGGTCTCTAATAATGGTTTGTGTGCTGAAACATATCAAGCATCATCAACAATAACAACAATGACAACTAAACAGAAGCTAGACTGTTTGCTTTTGCAGAACCTACTTTTTATATATTACCATTTTTATTTTGGCAAACTGAATTATGCAACGGCATGTAATTTCCTATATATTACTGGAAAACTATACATATGATTCACTTCCAAAAACATTGACAGATTTTCTAGAAATCCATATTATTTTCTAAATAAAGATATAGAATGAAATTAATCTCCTTATAATCCCAGTTGTTTAGTTTTTTGTGTAACCTGTATGCTTAGAGAAAGGATTTTATTTCTTTCCAAGAATGTAAGTATTAGTGTGTGTTTTAAGTTTGTAAAAAATAATCTCTGGCTAACTTCTTGGAACTATAATAGATTCTGAATATTTAGAATCTAAAACTCAGTAGCAATAATTTATATCAAGAATTTTAGGACTGTGATTCTATAGCTAATTTTTTTGAATGTCATTTTTCTGCTGGAATGATTATGTACAATTTAATTGCAGAGTTGCAGCATTTGAACAGTGGTTTCTTTCTATCATCTGGAATCAGACCTCTTTCAATGGAGAGCAGTGATAAAAAGTAATGATTCCGCTATTTAGATGTCTAAAATAGTCAAATTTATGGAATCAAAGGAGTGGAATGGTGGTAACCAGGGGATGTAAGATGGGAGAAATGAGAGATTGGTATTCAAGAGGCATGAAGTTTCAGATAAGCAAGGTGAATAAGCTTGAGAGATGTACCGTACAACATTGTACCTGTAATCAACAATAATATGTGCTTAAAAATTAACTCAGAGGGTAGATTTCACGTTCAGAGTTTTTACTACAATTAAAGGGGAAAAAAAGTAAAGGCTTTGATGTCAGACAGACATGGAATTTAAATTCTAACTTTTCTCCTTACTACTTTTTCCACTTTGGGCCTCAGCTTTCTCATTCATAAAAGGATGAAAAATGTATACTACCTAGAGTTGCAGTAACAATTATATGACATAGTTTACACAAAAATCTTAGCACTATTTCTGGCCAATAATAGATACCCATTAAATTGTGATTATTTACATTATTTTTATCCTCATCATTATTTACTCTAATAAAAACATAAGAGTTATTTTTAAGTATCTTTAAAAACATTTGTTTTAGAGCTAATCTTATGTCAAACATCAGCAAACACCCATGTTGAGGAATGCCAACAATCTTCAGTATAAGAGAATACGAAGGCTGGCTTCAAACCAGCACGTCTCTGTAGTATGTATGCCAGTTAAGTATCCAAGTGTCAACTTTCCCTTGCTTTTGAGGAATGAGGGTTCATCACTTGGAGGTACACAGGCATGCTTAGTAATCAGCATTCTGTGTTATTTGGAATCTTGGTTATAACATTGAAAACTAGAAGTTTCTTGAAAACAAATTTCATTCCCTTTTTTCAGAGTCATCTGGATGACTTAAGAGCAGAGCATGAAACACAAATAAATGGTTTTGGTTATCTAAATGATAGCAAATAAATGTCTAGATTGGAAACGTATAACAGTTATTACTCTTTTTTCTCTATATTCATTGTTTTGAATAAAAAATCTGGTAAACATTCCATCAGGTGACTGCATGTACTATTAAATGCTTAATGTGTGAATCTTAAATGTCTGGAAGTAGGCATAGGAGCAAACTCTACATGAACCTTGCCTGCCCCACAAAAGAATGCTCTGAAGTTTTATAGCAGTTTTTATTTATGGCCACAGTGATTCACCAACACTAACAAGCACTAAATTTTCACAGCAGTCCGATCACATTATTTGGCATGAGAAATGATAAATCTGTGACAGCCTGAATATGCAATTCTGAAGTAAAATTCTCAATATTTTTTTTTCTAAAAACAATTATTTCTATTTACTTGCTCCTTTTTTAACATATACCTTGTCTTGTTTCCTTGAATTTATAAATTACTTTAGACGCAGTTCTTATATTTAAGTAGATACAAATCTTGGTGCAAAATGCACATTAAGAATTTATTCTGTGGTATGTTGTAAATGGTGGAATTAATTTTAAAAAAGGTCCCAATTAGTGGAATAGTAAGAACTTTGAAAAAAGAAGCATCCAAGTCAAAAAATTATTATACAGAATATACAGAATGGAATAAAGATCTGAGGGGTATAAATATGTTTTCTTTTGGTATTTCTACCACAAATGGTTCTCTCTTCCTGTATTTAATGGAAAACATACCATGAGTTTGATGTATACCTATCAAAAAGAAAATAAAAATTATCTATTATCTTCCAAGACATATGTGCTTATTTATTTATGAAAGATGGCATGGAAAACCACTTGGGTGCCAGATTAATACCCCTAAGAGCCTGGAATGGTGACTTAAAAATGAGCACTTTTCCCCAAGGATAGTCATAGAAGAATCAGTATTTGTAAACCAAGTGAACAGCTGGTCTTTCTATGCTTAACATCTAAGACTTAAGAGTAGTGTTTAAGAATGTCTAAGTATTTCTCTGAGCATTTAACAGAACTTTCAGATTTGACAGGGAGCAATTCCTAGTATTCCCCATTCACTCACATGTCCAAGCCACTCTGACTGTAAGTTTGTAAACTGAAAGCAATCACTTTGATTTACTTTAGTAAGTAATTTAGATAATTCAGTCTGGAGTCATCTTTCCTAGTAGCATGCATTAAGTTTAGAATGTGCAACATTCAGTTTCAGTAGTGAAGATAACTGACTCTGGAAATTGGAAAAAAATGGCACCATATTAGCTTTCTTTCCGTATTGCATAATAATATCTTGTCTTGAGCCATAAAATTGGACTACTTCAGTGGTGCTATCAAGTTTCCTGAAAACATTTTTGGAATAGTCTTCTATTATTAGTAGTACCCAGGGAAAAAGAAAATACTACTTCAAAAAATTAAAAAGACATGATGAAGCATGCTCATTCGAATAAAGCTTATTCTTCTGTATGAGTCATTTAAGTTAAAAGAATAGAGCTAAAATCCAGTGCAATGCCTTTAGAACTGTGATGTTAGAAGAGAGAACTAAAGGGCATACAAAACACATAGCCTTTACTGTGTGCAGTTATTATGCTATATAAGTATATTTTTATCCATAACATATCAGAAAGCTTATTATAATAAACAACCTACATATAGGTTACCTGTGTTTGGTTTTCTTTGATAGACCATGTGTTTTATTCTTCAAAATGATTATGATATATCACCTTAGTTTTTTAGCTATAGTATCTACCAATTATTGTTGCATAAGGTAAAAGTCTCTATTCCTTACCTGAGCTAAAAGGAACTACATATTAGGCAAAATTTTAATAATAAGTGAAATATAATGAGATGGTGAGAAAATATAATTTGGTGATAACTTAGTTTTTATGCATTTTTGCCTGATATCTATTACATTAACTTTATATAAAGTACATTCAGTAAATATCCCCATTTAGTTATTATTGTTCCATAATTTAACATCCTTTACAAAAGTTTAAATAATTTTATAAGCTAGAGTTATTTCATATCTTAATAAATGAGAGACATAAGAAAAAAAATAGTGTTAACCAATATATTTTTTAAATGAAATTTCCTACCCAATCCACTTCACAGCATTTATTTACTCCCTTTGATTTCACCTTTCTGATTTAATTCACTCCTATCCCTTTAATATCTTGATAAACTACTGGACAGATCATTATATCAAACTCTATTACTAGCTGTAACTACTGGGATGTCCAGTCATTTTTCTCTGTCAACTCTCTCCATTTCACACATATTGGCCTAGTCACTACTTCTCAATCTTTTCAGGAGATGAGGGAAATAATACAAAGTCAAACACAATAATTAGTATCTACATCACCAAGTGTAGCCACACTGATTGAAATGATTTATTCAACCTAATGCTTAATACAATAAAGGGGAAAAATAATCAAGCAAGTTGTTTTTTTTCCCCAAAACACAGGTTATGTACTTACCTAATTGCTCACACCATTATCTCAACTCTTGACTTTTCTTACTTGTCCCATTCCTTCCGTCTTCAGCTCTTATCTCACTCCCTGTGAAGAATGCCTTTTGCTTTTCCATTACACTTATCCACTCAGCACTTGTATCACTTAACCTGATATCTCATATTGTGAGCTGTTTTTGTATCTTCTGTTTACGTCTCTTACTAGACACCATGCCAATCACTATGCTTAGTATAACCATGATGCGTTTTAAAAAAGTACTTTCAAAGTCTCATATACTCTATACAAGCATCCAAAATAGATCTTTTATTAGCCTATCAAAAATAAAATTTGAATTTTAGTGTGGTATGTTTTCTAAGGTCACATAGACAATAATTGTTAGATTTGAACTCAGATATCTTTGATTACTAAAGCCATGTTCTTAGTTACTAGGCTCCACGAATTCCACCCAGATTGTGGTTCTGGCCTTGGTATCATGCACCTGGAATGTATTCAAATACATGAATTAAAAATAATGATGACAATAATTTTTATGAGTTATGTAATCATGTCCATTGGAAACTGAAGAGTGAAAGATGAAATGGTTACTGGTCACCTCGTTTGTGGCATGTATTGTGTGCTCAGAGAGGCCAAGTTAACTACCCATGATTCTTCAATTAGTACCTAATTTACATGATTTTCTTAAGTATACCTAGGCAAACTAAAATACTAATCAATTTATGACATGCCCTTGACACTTTCTCTCTTGCTTGTTATTTATTTACTCCCATCACCTAGAATATTCTCTGTTCTTCTGCTCCCCTCCATGCCTGCCAAAAGTTCTTTGAGGCCCGCCTTCAATTATTTTTCTCACATAAGGACTTTCCTGATCCCTTGACTCTCTGGGATATCTTAATTTGCTGAATTCTTTCAGTTCTTTGTTTGGGTGTATTATTCTTTGCACATTTGTCCTATACTGTGTGTTTTGACATAACTTTCCACTAAACGTGCTCCTTGGAAGCAGAACACATGTTACCTTTATGCATACACATCCCATAATTTATAGTGTACTCATTTGCATACCATATTAGTAGTTATTATAGGAAGAGTCAAAGACTATGAAGAATCATTGATCATTGACATACTCATATTTTCAGAATTAGCTTCCATTGTCTCACAATCTGCCCTTTTTTTTCTTTTAAGATTAATTTTGTTTTCTACATAAGCTGTACACTTTAATGCCTCATGTCTCCACACTGTGCTTCTTCTTCTTTTTTCTTTTTTTTTTTAGACTGTGCTTCTGTGAGAAAGGTTTTCTCATTCTTTCTTTCAAAATTTCTTTATTCTTATAGGTCCAGTTTAATTTTCACTCCCTGTAAAATATATTTTCCTCATGTTCAATAGCATACCATTGTCACTGACTAACTTCATAGTGTTTGTTTTATATCTAAATCATGGACCAATTTGCTTTATCATTGGGTGGTATACTTTCTCTAAAACAATGTTGTAAGGTTTTAAGAAAAGAAATTAATCCTATGTTTTTCTATTCCTAGTAATCATTATAATGTTTGATGTATAGTCATACTTAATAAATTTTTGTCCATTTGAAATAAACTTAGAAGTTTTAAAAGAACAGTTCTCAGATTAAAAAAAAGAGAATGATATTTAAAGAAGGAAGAGCACGATAATGTCGAAATATATACCAAGAGTGATCAGAGTTATAGTAGAACCCTAAATAAAATTGTAACACACACACACACACACACACACACACACACACACACACACACACACACACATCTGGATTGAAGAATTTGTCTCTTTTTTTGCACTTTTCAAGTCCAGAATGCTTAGTCAGTGCTTCTCTGCTTCGTCCTCTATTTCCCATCATTCTCTCACCTCACATTTCTCTACTACTGCTGTATGTAACAAACTCCAAATGGCAACTATCATTTGTCTAGTAAACTGTGGAATTAATTCTATTTTTGAAATTTCTATTTATTTTTTTTATTAGCTCCATGATATATTGAACTCTTATTAGTCTGGGTTGACACTTGAGAGCAAGATCCGTCAGCACAGGGACTGTGTCTTTTATATTTATCCTAGAACATGCCTATTGAATAAGGATGATGACATGTTGAGCCAAGGTTTCAAGACTATGTCTTTCCTTTAATTATTGGTAAATTTTATTTAGATACTTAGTGTAATGATTAATTTCTTGGTCCCTTCAAGTAAATATGTGAGAATGAGTGGAGTTTATTTTATTTTATTTTATTATGAGTAAATTGAGAGTATAAAAGACCTAATTTTAGTCTAACAACATATGACCTCATGCTTTTTTTCCCATTGAAAAGATAAGATAATGCATAAATATTTATCTTTGATTTATTTCATTTTACCTTATTTTCTTTCCTTCCTCTAATTTGTGTGTGTGTGTGTGTGTGTGTATGTGTGTGTGTGCATGTGGGTGTGTGTGTCCAGTAACAATTGTTTAAATTCATGTTATTTTAATATCCAGCTTTACATATAGCAGATGGTATAAATATTTTAAAGACATAGCACCATCATATTGAGAATTAAATTTTTACTGTTTAGAATTTAAAGAAAGGAAAACACTTATTTTCATTATATATATTTTCTTTTCTAGGAGATTTGATTGATTCAGGGTTATATGTTCGAAATTTATGAAATGTTATAAAGTGTATGTATATACACACACACACATACATATATGTAGAAAGAGTATATTACAGGCAAAAACAAATTGATATCATGCTAATAAAAAATGAAGGAGACATTTATTTTAATAAAGAATAACTGTAGTCAGTTTGAAATTCAACCCTTAGGTACAAACTTCCACTTACAAAATAAATAATTCATGGGGATATAAGATACAGTATGGTGACTATAGTTAATAATACTGTATTGAATATTTCAAAGTTGCTAAGAGAATAAATCTTAAAAGTTTTCATTACAAGAAAAAAAAGTTCTGTACCTATGTATGATGACAGATGTTAACTAGACTTATTGGGGTTATCATTTTGCAATATATACAAATATCGAAGCATTATGTTGTACACCTGAAACTAATAGAATATTGTATGTCAATTATACCTTAATACAATATTAAAATATTAAAATATTAAATGCAACCTGTGACAAGACTACTTTTTCAGCAATACATTGATGTAACTAAGTCCAATTACAGATACTTACATTTTAACAATTACTTAAGGCAAAAAAAAAATATTTGCCTTTGAATATTGTGTTCTAAAAATATAACAGCATAATGTAGCACTGTATTTTACATTTATTGTTCTTTACTAAGAAAACACTGGTAGTTTTAAGAATTTATCACTGATTATTTTTACCTTTTAAGTTGCTATTAAAAGGCACATTGCTCTTTGTGATGTGGTTATAATTTATAACCACAGACAGTCTTCATTTTTAAGCTAAAACTATACCTCACCTTCTCATATCATTTACATATACTGATTGCTTCCATATGTCTGGCATAAGGTAAAATAGTTTATGAGCATTGTAATATGGCTAAAGCCACAATGAAATAAAATTCATCTTTGTCTAGAGTACCTAAAAAATTTATTCATGCTGGTACATAAAAAGTTTTCTAAAGGAATTTTTCTGCCTTCCAGAAAATCCTTTAAAAGCCAACTGTGGTTAGTGTCACCTCCTTTCTAATGACATCTAGATTTCCCAGTTTGCCTCCTAAGTGTCTTCTGTTAGACAAAAGCCCCTTTAAGTTACTCTCAACATGTTCTTCATTCTATTTACTAGTTTCAGACTGAAAGTTTATTTTCTTGAGTGACTGAATATCCTCTTTCCTGCAAATGGGATATTTGTGATCACAGGTGGTTCATAGACTTGGCCAGAAAGACTCACTCAGACTTTATATCTACAGAGTTTCATTTAGTCTTGGGGACATATTAAATAGGAATATTGTGTTAATTCTTATGTGAATTCAATATTCTTTAAGTTGTCATGAAGGATGTTGTGTCTTCATGGACCAAGTCATAACAAAATAATATTCAAGGCAACCATTACACCATTTGAGAGGATATGATGTAAGTACAGGAGCAAATAAAACTAGTCATTTCCTGGTTATTTTTAGTTAATATTAAATGACTGACTTTGGTTCATGTTGAAAACATGAATTGGAACTTATAGTCTGTGAGATTCAGGCAAGCCTTTCCTAAAGAAACAGGTGCTTCCTTGCTCAGATTGGCTCAATAAGTGCTAATAACCAGAAGACCTAAAAAACAGGTCTGCTTTTATCCTCATCATTAGCTTTATGTATACACTTATACAGATTTTATGGAAATTATACTTAAAACTGTATCAAGCATAGGTCATCATCAAAACTTTTGACTTTACTTATGTAGGACTGAAAGGCCGAATATTAGACTCAGCTATTTTTCATCAGTTGTTTACTTGCACACTAGCTTTTTATGAAGCCTCCTCATATGTTGACTGATAGTTGATATCAACAAACTTCATGTTTTTAAACATTCACACAATTATGCTACAAGGTCTTTGAAAAAAGTGCACTAAAAATATGACAATTGTGGATTTCTTTATATTATGATTAACATAATTCTTAAGATGAATAATAGCTAGAGAACACATGCATCATACTCATCCAAATGAGCAAAAGACAGAAATCTAGAATTTGTGCAATTATTTATCTGCCTCAAGGAATTAATAGTTACCAAATATTTTATA
Organism: Pteropus vampyrus; assembly: GCF_000151845.1. Lineage (NCBI taxonomy): Eukaryota > Metazoa > Chordata > Mammalia > Chiroptera > Pteropodidae > Pteropus > Pteropus vampyrus. The sequence continues at coordinate 22,399,162 of NW_011888785.1, read as the reverse complement.
TATACTGAGCACTGATTGGGCATCTTAAATATGTGTTGTCTTATATTGATAACAGCTACCATGAAGTAATTATTTTACATTAGAGAAAAACAATCTGAGGCTAAAAAAAGCTAATGACATGCCCATCTCTTACACTTAGAAAAGTCCGGAGTAAAGTCAATGCTTTCTTCACTATGCTAAGATTCTTCTTGTCCTTGTGAAAGTTTTGTTCTAGTAGCTAATTTAGAAAAAGCCATTACTTTTCAATAGGCAAACAAGCAAGTACTTGAACACTGCTAAACATAGCATGACTTACTATTCAACAACACTAAATAATGACATTGTATACTATCAATATATATATTTTAATTGAATATGTGCTATCATTTTGCATCTTCCAAGAATGTGAAATTTTATTCTTTTGGAAATACAAAAAGGCAATAAATCTGGCTGTTTAGGTGGGACACATTAGGGGCATTCAGCCATTATGTCTACCTACAAAGAAAACTAAATTATGTAAAAGAGATGGTGTAACATGTAAATGCGCAATTCATTTGGGATAATGTGGTCTATAGTGTGTGTTATGTGTTGTATAGTTTAATATTATAGACTGAGATCTGTACTAAAGAAACAAATTGCTATAGCATCACTAATTTTACTTCCTTATATATCATCTGCTTAAAATGGACTAAACATAGTCTTTAAAAATCAGTGTGCTAATGTTTATATAGTTGTAGACAGAAATATAGTCATAGAGTAGACAGTTTCTCCGATATGATGGCTAAAGAGCAAAGCCAATCAATTAAGTATTAATTTTGTTTTTGATGAAGTAACATTGTTTTTGATGAAACAACAAAACAGACACTGATTCTGCCTTGCTCAGTAATTTTATGTGTGCAGGAAAAAAACCTTTTTTAGTCACTTGGTATCATTTTGTTGTTTTGCTAGCAATCTTTCTCAGGAAGCTGTCTGGATTATGAGGCGAATGATAGAGAGAGGATGTCTGCTCTATTATTCTGTTCTGAGTAGGCATTTTGGGAAGCAGGAGAAAGTTGAGACTCTACTGAACATGAGGAACACACAGTGAAACTAAGAAACTCCATGGCTGCAGATCAGTATGTGAGAGCCTAACATGGGAGTGGAGTCATAAGAATAACTGCTCAGTTTGAGCCCAGCTTCCAGTTTCATCTAGTTAGAATCAAGTGCAAAGGAGTGAATCCTTGCACATCCATCAGTTCAGTGGGAAAAAAATATATCCATAAAAAAAATGATGAACCCACTAATATAGTGAGCTGGGAAAAAAAAGGTCACCCTTGATATGTGGCTTTGCCCAAATTGTGACATCATGATAGAGTAAAACTTGTGTACAATTCATCTCAGAAGTTCTAAATGTCCATTCTGCCATAAACCTAAGAAAATTTCAAGGAAGTAGTATGTAACATAAAATATTTTTAGCTAGAGAACTGTGTTCTAAATGACACTTAATTGTTGGATTTTACAATTTTACACAACTATCTACAGTTTTTCTTAAATATGACTTGAATTTTTCCAGACATGAAAATATATTGTTTTATTAGATAAGGACAAGCTACATGTCCACATATGAAGTCTTTGAACCCCAGGAGAACAGGTCATCATATGAGGCCTAATCTGCACTATAGCCATTTGTTTCAGAATCTTGTTTAGCATCTCTAATGCTAACTAAGAACTGAAGGCAAACCTCAGGTTTCTGGATTTCTAAAGCATTGTTTTGCAAATATCACTCACTTGTAAACTTTAAAAAGTTTCATCATCTATTGTTTAAATCTAAAATTTGAATCTTGTAACATCTGTTTCAAAATTCTTTATCATTCATTCTTATCTAAACTGTTTTTGCAGCCTTAAATGATTTTTCTTCAAATCAAATATTTCACTACTCTATTTTATAAACCTTTAAATTAAACTAGGATATGTTTGTTCTCATCTCTGCTCCTTAGCCCTCTCACCTGCAATAATTATCTGCTACCTCCTTACTTATTCCTTCAATCATTTCATTCAAGGAATATCTAATGAGACTCTACCATGAACAAGACTCTGTACTTGTTGAAAATAAGATGAATAAAGAACAGGTGTGATGAGGTGACAATCTGTGTCTTCTTTCAATAGTAAGTTTCTTCAGGATAGTTGCCATATTTGTTTTATACCTCTCAGCCTCTTCAGAAGCTTCACAAAGGAGATACTCAAGTCTATGTTTATTGGAAAGAATACATCAGTAAACTAAAGAGAGGGTGGGAGAATGCATACCCAGAAAGTAAAGTTCACAGGTGTGGTATGAAAAGATGACTGTGTTGGGGCATTGTTGGTGCTGCAAGGTGAAGAAAGTTTTGCTTACCAGTTACTATCAATGTTTGCAGCACATTTCCAATTGCAGAAATTTTAAAACACACTAAGAACAATAATCTCAAATTCTTTAGATCTTTCCTACACACAGTCATTTGTCAAACCTAATTTTTCTATTCACGCTCAATGTGTTTCATCTTCAGATTTTCTTTCTCATTTTCATTATCATGACCCTTATTCAGGAACTAATTTCTTCATCCTCATATCTGAACAACTGCAGGACCTCCAAATAGTTTTCTCTATACTCTATACTCCTTTATACCAAGCATTCTTATAGGTCAAACTAAGGAGTTTGGGCATTAATCAGTAAGAACTTAAAATAAGGAAAAATTATAATTTGATTTGAATTTTGAAAAGAATTATAGCCAGTAATGACAAAAAGAAAAGAGAATAATTATAGGTGGCTGTTGCCATAGTAGGACAAGTAACGATAAGGGTCCGATTTAACCTGAAAGAGAAAATAGGACAGATTTGAGAGATAGGCTCAAGAGGTATAATCTATAGGACATCTATTTAGATATAAGGTGGGCCAGTGAGAGAAAAGGCAAAGATGCGACTGGCCTGGACAATTAGGACAAACAAACTACAATTTATGACACTGGGACTGAGGAAGAAAAACAAGTTTGTAGGGAGAACGTTGAGTACAGTTTTGAACAGGGTAAGTTTTAATTCCCTGTGAGAGATTCAAGTGAGGTATTCTGTGGCATTCCACATGTGGGAGACATGCAGGCAAAAGTCTCCAGCTGGCTCAGCAACTAGTCCCCAGAACTTGTAGCATCTGGGAAAGTAATTTTCCCAGGTAGGGACAGTGAACAGAATCAGTTTAAAAAAAGGTTCTATGTTTTAAATCTGGAAATATGAAAGGTTATTGTGCTGGGGGGATTTGTATCTTGCTTACATCCTTCACTCTGGAGGTGGAAGAACTAGAGAATAGAAATATTGTGTGCATCCTTGTGGAGGCAATTACATCAAGCACAATGGCCTACAGACAAGATGCTCAATGGAAGGGCTACTGACATTTTGGCCATTTCCTGGAGTAGCTGTGCCTAAGAGATTGCAGACAACTCAGCTAGAGAGCAGCATTGTATAGTAAAAGTTGTTCAGGGAAAGTTAACCATTAAAGACAAGATCAAAGACAATGCTGAACTCCTCAAGATCTGACATCAAGCAAAGGGAGAAACTCTTTCTCAATGATTTTTCAACTCACTTCTGTGCTCTAGTGATTGGCATCCCACTTTGTCTAATTCTCAATTAAACATAATGTAATTGAATATAATTTTCTTGTATCTATTATACATACATGTGTACTACATATAAACACATTGATTTATGTAGTTCTTCAACTAGTATATGTAATTCTGCAAGTACATGAGATTTTATTATTATGATCAAACTCTAGAAGCAACTTTTTGCAGTTTGTGTTAAAAAATACCACAAACCTACAATTTTGTCTAATATTTTATGAAATGTTCCAAGATTTTAATAACCTTTTGTTCTGAAACTACATTTTTCTTAAGTGAGCCAGAGAAACATCCTGAATGATAACAAAGTGCTAAATGAATTAAAATATATGGAATATATGACTTTGCATTTAAAGATACAGGGTATATAGCAAGAATGTACAGTTAAAAGGACAATTTAATATCTGATATTCATCATGTAGATGACATAGGTCTTCATATTAAAAACAAACATAATTTGTAAAATATCAATTGCTTCTCTTCACAACTTGTTGGTGGACTAGTTAAAGAAATAACAAAGTAAATCAGAAAAAAAAAAATATAGGAATTAGCTAGGGAAACAAGAATAAAAGCCAGTGCATTTTATAATTTCAAGGAACTATAGTCAGTGTTTTCTGGAGGTGGAAGAACTAGAGAATAGAATTATTGTGTGCATCCTTGTGGAGGCAATTACATCAAGCACAAATGGCCTACAAACAAGATGCTCAATGGAAGGGCTACTGACTATAGTAGTAGGAACTATAGTCAGTGTTTTCTGCACTGGATACCCAAACTCAACTTTTCTTTCTTTTTTTCATTGATTAGAAGAAAGCCTGGACAATGTATTTTATATACAAATCCAAAAGGAGAATTGGATAAGCCCAAAGGACTACTGTGACCACTGTGGAAAAGTCATCACAAGT
>NW_011888785.1:22391808-22393466 GCF_000151845.1 Pteropus vampyrus | reverse complement strand
GGGGGAATGAGCAACTACTGCAATTGATAAGCAGAATCAAGGGTAGTAGGAAGCAAGGAAGGCTCTGCAATACTAAATCTTAGCAAGTTGTTAGAGAGCAAAGCCAGGATTCTCCCAAAAGTGTGGGCAATGATATGTAGCCAATTTAAATTTTTAAGTAATTGTACTTTCAACTTTGGTAGGACCAATTTGTTTTACACAAAGTTTCAGACATAACAAGACAGATGACAACAAATTTAACTTTAGCTACTATTTGGTTTTAGAATAATCTCACTCACTCTCTTCTCTAGCTGTGTGTACTGAGACATGATAATAAAGAAAATCAAGATATTCTTCAAAAAGAATGAAATAATTCCTCAATTTGGTTCCTTGTCTTCTAAGAGGTATGTATTATTATATATTCTCCATCTCTTAGTTGCAGGCAAAGATGACCCTGATACTTTCTCATTCAGTTCTGGAATCGGTTTGGTTCAGAGGAGACACTTTGTGGAAATATCCTTGCTACTCACACCAGTTGAGCACTCCGAAATGCCTCCACTGATATCAACCAACCTGAAGATCTAGCACTGAGTTTACTTTCTCTACAACATTATAATGTACAATTCACCTATAATGAATTATTTACTATAAATTTGTATTCTTTTTATACTCACTTATAAGGAGGTATATTATGCATTTAAAAAACAAAGTATGTCCAATAAAACATAAATTCATTTAACAATGAGTGATATGTGCTAGACATTAAGAATATTATAATGAAAAACAATACAGATCTGGCCTTGAGACTTTCAGAATCTGGAGCAACAAAGGTGGTCCACACAAGTAGTTTTACAAATCAAGGAAGTCACTTGATGTATTCAATAGAACTAAGCTTCATTTAATTTGCAGATGAAGACTGAAGGAGGTGATGTTATAGTTTATCTAATGACATGTTTATAATTGCAGCAACGAATTAAGTTACTGTAAGTTTTGGTCAACATTGTTTCCCACGCTGCAGCCATCCAAGTAAAGGAAACCTGAAAATGCAGTTTTAATGATTCATTCAGGAGATGACAAGACTATTTAAATTTGTGATCCCTTTAAGTTTTATGCTAAGCTTGTAGAAAATACTAAGACTAACTCATTCTTCATATTTATCAACATAATTTTATTTTTGCTTATCTTTATTTCTTAATTCGAATATAAACTGTATATTTTCTTATCCTAGGTTTGACAGAGTCCAGCTTTGTTACTGTTTGGAAATAGTATACGAGCTCCCTATTTTTACTTATGTTTATGTCTTGGCAATAGAAGGAGATAGCAACTGGAGACATTTGTGTCAGATAGAATTTACTGATTCTTCTGTATGTTTAGTTATAAAAAATATTTTTTTAATTTTATTAAAATTTACTAGAGTGATGTCAGTTAATAAAATTATATAGATTTCAAGCATACAGTTCTATAATACATCATCTTTATATTGCATTGTATGTAACCTACAAACTAAAAGGAGTCATTCTTTTAAAAATATACCAAACATAATTTACTAACATTATTTTATCTTCTCAATGAGCTACTCTTTAATTATAAACTATGGCAATCACATGCCACAAGCACACTGCCTCTTTCTTGTTAAGTTCACTTTATGATTCAGGCTTAAGAAAAAAAAAACATATAAT